>NC_088202.1:116000622-116346872 GCF_037126465.1 Ornithodoros turicata | reverse complement strand
GGGCTCTCGAAAGGTTAAGTACAAACGAATATTTCCTTCCTGCACCGTAAATAACGCTCCGCACCAATATGGCGACGACGATCGGTTGACGATGGAAGGAACGCGGCATGACTCGCTTCAAGACGGGCACAAAGATAATTTAAGTTAAATTACCGCGTGCGGGACAAATAAGTAACCGAGTAAAGAACTAACTACCCAATCTTGAAAAGTATTTAAGATACGCGAAAGCGAAAAGCGAAGCGTGAAGCATATACCGTGAAGCTGAAAATGGCATTACCGAAAGGCTCTATATGCTAGGGGGAAGAACCTGGTGGCGATGATGAAGGGGGCTCGCCGTTGTCTGCCTCAGAGTTGAGCAATGTCACGACTGGGGAATGTGCGTCCTGGGCCGACTTCTAAGGGAACTGTGTTTGAAGGCATCTGAGGAAAACCCAGGAAAAACACCAGACAGCACAGTCGGCACCGGGATTCGAACCCGAGTACCTACCAGTCTCGACCTGTCATGGATAGAACCTCTTTTCAAAACCGCAATCCGATAACAGACAACCGATGGACGAATACAATGCTACTATTTTTCTCCTTGTCATTGCTTTAACCTCGTGAAGGGTTTATGTATGTCACGTGCCCTTTCTCGCTAGGGCTTTCGGCATGAAAGGGCCTCGCTATTTTTACATTTTCAGCTATTTATTCCGATACGATAGCTCCTCAGTATTCCTATCAATTATCATTAATTTGAGTAAATTCGGCACGTTCTTCACATTGGTGGGGTAAAAAAGTTAACTTTACTTGGCAAGTTTCTGAGTTCAGTTCGCACAAATTTACATAATTAAACTTACGTTACATGACATGCACTTCAGGAGGTGGCGAAAACCTAGTAAGAACAAATGCCGTTGACCGCATGATTCTATGTGGCGTAGTTTTTTTATAAAAAATTCACTGACACGTTTTCTGGGACACCCTGTCTGTCTGTCTGTATGTATGATGTATGTATGAGATGGCGAAGCATCCCCGAGAAAGAGGTTTGTTTGTTAGGATTGATTTAATAACGTGCCTGCCAACAGCTGGGTAACTGGGTAACAGCCTACATAGATGATGTGTAGGCTGTAGGCTCTCGTCCTGAGGCAATTCCCTTCCTACATAGATGATATGTAGGTATAAGTGACATGTACACACGTATAAGTGGACCTGTAAAAGGGATATCAAGATAACTTAAATGGAGTAAATGATTTGAAATTCAAGTAGTCTAAGTTAATTAAGAGTAAGAGGTAAGAGTAATTGAAGGTAATTCGAGGTAATTATAGCAAGAAAGTTGAGTTTAGAGGGATTGAGTGTAAGACATATGTAACAGAGAAAGATTAGAGAGAGAATGAAATTAAAGATTACTGAAGGTAACCGCAGGTTGCCGGGGTTAATGAAATGTAATTAACGCAAATTAAAGAAAATTGAGAGTAATTAAAGCAAATAAACGTAATCAAAGGGAATTAAAAGAAATTCAAGATTAAAGGGTAATTCTAGGGTAATTTAAAGTAATTGAAGCTAATTAAAGGTTAATTAAATGGACTTACACATCGTAATTGAAAGTCGAACAGGATGTCAAGTATAGACCGGAGGTGGATAACCGGAAGTGAGGTTAGACCGGAAGTCAGGGTTACTATGCGGTGAAGTTCATTTGTAAGAGTGCATGCCATTTTGGCGTGGCAGTGACGTAGGAGATAAGGTCTTGCGCCGAGAAGTAATTCAGCGAAGGAGGGTCGACTATTTTCAACGGTGACAGCGGCACACACGCCTCGGTTCCTGACGCCGTTTCTAGCTTCCATTTTCTTCTGGAGACGAGGAAAATTGCACACACTGTTACTTCTTCGCATTTCGTGAGAATAAGATTGTCTGATGCCCATTGGAGTGGGTCGTACTTGACCGCATAACTAGAGGTGTGCGCGGGTGCGGGTATACCCGCGGGTACCCGCGCATACCCGCACGTTTTTGCGATTTGCGGGTGGAAAATTGACCTTGCTGCGGGTCGCGGGTAAAATGCGGGTGCGCCCGCAAGCGACTGCGGGTTTTGCGGGTGTACCCGCGCTACCCGCACTCCTCAATTTGATTGCTTTGCCCTGCGTTACCGAAGAGAAGTGAACGAATTTTAACTCCCCCTTATTGGCGCATGTTCTAATCCTGCCCTGCGTTTTCAGCTAAGTTTTAATTCACAAATGCGTGCGCGCTTCTGCGAACGGGATACGGTGTAGTGATGAGGGTTTGAACTTCTGTGCTCACAGATATTTTGTCATTTGGACGCGTATGATTTACACATCACAAGCAGTCCCGTTTACTGCAGAGATTCAAAAGGGACATTTACGCACAAGTAATTCCATGCGAATGAATGTCATGTTCATGATCCCGTGGACGCGGGTAATTGCGGGTATACCCGCACGGCGTCTGCGGGTTGCGCGGGCGTACTCGCACAACTCAGCGCGGGTGCGGACGCAGGTGCCACACCTGCGGGTGCGGGGCGGGTGCGGGTGAGGATTTGGTTACCCGCGCACACCTCTACGCATAACGTCTCTCTCCGCAGGAGCATAACGGCGTCTCCTTCGTGTGCTCCTTGATGATGTGCAGTACCAGTGCCACCAATGTTCCTCGCAATATATGGCGTCGACTACTATTCATGCACTTCACAGGCACAGGAAAAAAATCAAAATTACATAATTAACCATGTGAAGTCAGCGGCGAGGGTGATCACACCGATTATTACCAATGACGCCGACCCTGAAGTCGTTCCCTAAACACACAGGATTAGAACATTCACCCTACGTAGTCTAAGCGTCCTAGACCGCTGCCCATCCTTGCGATGGATGTTTCACGTTTAGTACGCGTGTGTTACGTTGCCGGCGGCCTTGAGGATAAAGAACGCCACGGCCAAAATCGTCATAGAGTCTCACCTTCGCTGTCAACTCGAAGACTTCTCAAAAACTAAACTAATAATGTATGTCTTGTATTAAGCCAATACTAAAATAAATATATTACTAAACTGTCGGTCACCACCCGGGGGTTGTCGAAGGTTCTAGTAACCCCTCGGCCAAGGCAGTTTGGTCTATAGTGATGGCCAAGTCTAGTCAAGGTGGTCTAGTTTCATGGCCAAGCGGCCCTGTTTTAAATTGGATCCTGCAGGGAATTTTAGCAAGCCGCTTGTGTCCGAATCAAGCGACCGATTCTGCCGAACTACAGCGAACTACAGACTTTTAGCACATCGGAGAATCGTTCATCCCCAAATGTATTCCAGATGGACTTGAGTAGCAACTGGATCGTGGTGGATCATTCGCATGTTTTCTTGTAGTATATATGACGTACAGCATTGTACTTCCAGACTCCCCCCCCCCCCTTTGCAGAAGGCTGTAGTTGAGGCGAACTACGTGGGTCACCGTGTTGTCAATGTTGGGAGAGCCGGCACAGTTGGGAGAACAAGGCCCGAATCATGGCCGAATTTTGAAATGCTACTTTCCTTCCCGATCCCTCTTTCGCTCCGAAAGAGAACCTCCCGGCCAGTTTGAAACAATCCTTCCCTTTCGGTCTTCCTTTCGCAGACACGAAAGGGTGACTTTGGAAAGGTTGCTGGTGGGCTACCTTTCGTTGCAACTGTCGCCTTCCGTCGACACGCAATCGGTTTTCTTGTTTTCTAGCAAGGCCGCTGTCTTACCTGCCGTGACATATGCTGTTCATGTTGCCGTATTTGGCAGCATACACCACGTGGGTATCGTTACTGCGTCAACGTTAACACGTGCCAAGGTAATCGGGAACATAATCGGGAATTCCCTCTTTCCCATGTCAATAAGCGCGCATGGTGCAATCCGTGCCTCATGCAGCACTGGGATTTCTTGAAATCGTCCGTTCTGAAACCCATGTAGTACAACTTAAAAACGTTTTTTGGTTCGAATTACAGGACGATAGCTTGTCTTTAGGACGGGGTTAGTAAAGTTATGCTCTGTACTCTCGATATCCCACGCGCTGCTGGAAGCACTCAGGATTCCTCTCGTTAGGAAAGCATAAGCGTGTGAAAACTATCAGGTAAAGAAGTCGACCTTCTGACGAAAGTAGATTTGTGGGTTCCGAAGGAAAGGAACGAAAGCAGCGGAAGGAAAGTCTCATACAAAAATTTGGGCTCGTGTTGATGAATCATGATGATGTAAGACGCAGTTTTGCTTTCAGTAGGGTTAATCACCCGTGTGCGGGCCTCTCCCGAGAGTCAACCAAACAGAGAACGACACAGAGATGAACACTTTGCATAGCTTTAATGCGCCTTGCATATACACACATCTTTCTCACACGGACTACATGTTCTGGCGCCACAACTTGTCGCTGACGCGTGTGAAATGCTCTAATGAATACGTCGTTACATCTGACAACTTACCGCAGAGGATATACATGGTCCGCACCAGTAAACATCTCGCAGTCCTACTTAGAGGTGTGCGCCCTGGGCACTTTTTCCGGCGGCGGCGTAGAGCACGTTGAAGGACCGGCGGCGTCGGCGGCATCACGCTGTCTTATCGGCGTGGGCCCGTGGGCTGTTCTCTTCTCGGACGGGGACGCACGGTCGCCTCAGAGCGGGGGCATTTTCTCCGACACAGACACCGAGACGGTGGCAGTATTTACTGTACCTTGCGCCAAACAAGTATTCATCATCACTGGATAGGTGTGTCTTATGACAGATAACCAGAACACACAAAGGTTTGTTAGGAGACACAAAGCACTTCACGAAGGTCGTCGTCCAAGCGAGAAGGAGAAGACAACATAGCTAGACAATCAGAACAATGAGTCATCCCTTTAATAGTAATCGCACATAACAGTTCCTTTTTCTTTCTTTTTGTTTACCCACAAACGCGTTTTGGAGTAGCCAGTTCTGACTGGGTCGGGACTAACCTCTCCATATTTTTCTTTCTTTTCCAATCCAATCCAATCCAATCGCACATAACAGTTATAGCGAGTGCCGAACGTTCACAGAACGACGACGCGTCAAAGCTCTGCCCACTGATCCAGTGGGTGGCTCTTTTCTAGAAACAATAGTAGATATCTGTAAATATGCAAACCTAAGAAAACGATATGACATAAGGCGAGACGTCATTGGATGGCATTTTTGCAGAGGCTGTAGTTATCATGAATAAATATAAGCTTGTCCAGAGCGAGTTGGTTGAGGCTTGTACGCTTCGCGCGCATTATCGCACTAAGCCCAGCGATCCCGCGATTGAAAACTCTGACGGGGTGCTTGTGGCCGACACACACAAAACGCACTATTTGCTACGCGCTTTTCGAGCGCCGAGAGAGCGACAGGCAATCCACGTGAGAGGACCGCGTGCTTTGGAGCAATCGAGCTGATTGGTGCAGGCGCTAATCTGTTGGCCAGATAGATCGCTTTCCAACCCAGATAAGGCGAAGGTCGCGTCATTTCTGCGCTCGGTAATTGCGTACTTCTTGTTTAGGCTCAATTGCATAGCGACATTCAGCGACGGATATTTCAGCGCACGTGCGCGTTTAAGGATTTCTTAAGCAAGATATGGCTTTCAACGAGGAATATCTTCCGTTCTGCTATCTCGCTTTTGCGCGAAATCCCCTAATTAAAGAATTAATAAACTTTCGGTAATTGATTATCTTGTAGTTACATATACGTTCTTCGAGATAATGTTCGCCTGGCCATTTGACTGTTTCCAAACAGCGGGTGGTCTATTGACGACGTGCCAGGTCCGTTCTCTAGAGTCCTCCTAAATTAACTCTATGGCAAATACACCGCTCGCGCGTTCCGTGAACTTTTGTCCCAAGCTGTATATGATGAAAAGCAATAGTCTAAGGATGCTCCCTTGCGGCACGCAATTTACGATACAGAATGTGTCGGAATAATGACCATGAATAGCAACAAATTGCTTTTGATGTTAAAGATGCGCATTAATTTCAGTGGGATGCCTCTTATTCCGCAATGTTCAAGCTTTCGAATGAAAACATCGTGATTTAGCACATGGATGCCTTCGTATAGTCTATGAAAATTCCTAAGGTAACGAGCTTTGATTCGAATCCAGAGATGATATACTCCTTCTGGGTTGGAAGAGCTAGTCTCGTAAGAAAGAAGCTTTGGACGGTGTATTGCCTCAACCATGAAACAGTGATTGTGAAGCGTTACTAGCCGGATGGTCCAGTTAGGCGTGGTGTTGGTCAAAGTAAGTAAGTTGGTCAAACCAGCGGTTTGTTCCGCTGCCTTTTTGACGATTAGCGCCACATCACGGGCTTGGTAACTGCGGACGGCGCTTGGCCACCGACTAAAAGCAACTGTCGTTGGTAAGTTTGTCTCGGAAAGTGCTGCCGAGTGGGGTACGAAACCTTTCCTCGCGGATACTCTTTTTGGTTGCGGCAAAGTCTAAGCGCTATTCAGCATCACATGTAGCGGTAGATAAAACCATTGTTTTTGTGATTTGTCAGCTATTTACCTCTATACGTCCAGAAGTATTAAGTACAAACCCAGTCTCAATCGACATTTTCAAACAGTGTTGATAAGAACCATATAGATGCATAGATGCAACCACCCGCTCTCCGCATACTGTAGAAGTGTTCTTTTTTTTTTTTTTTTTTTCGCGCGGAATTATTTTTCGCGTTTTTCACGCACACCTCCAAAATCGCGAATTTAAGTTCCCGCGAATAACTCTGGCCATATGAGGGCGAAACTCGTTCGGCGTTCGACGCTATAACGCGACTACCTGACCCTTTCTACTCCATGCAGCATAAGATTGTTTTATCCCATCAGGCAAGATGAAAAGAAATGAAAATTCATCATGCTTTTGTTACTCCTATAAACGCTTTGTATTTCCTTTCGATATCCTGTGGCGCCGCGTGGTGAGGATTCAGGTGCCGCGTCGTCTTTGATCCAGTAGACTTCGCTTGGGCGCTACGTGAGCCTGGTAGAGGTTGCGTTGCTTCGGCTCCTCTCATGCTAAGCTGGGGGAACGATTCAGTTGCATGCTTCCCGACTGGCGAAACCTGTTCACAAGGAGGGTGTTACCCACAAATCCGCGGTTTCCGAAAGAATTAAATTGCGATCTACTGCGAGCTGGGCGAAGCGATCGGCTTTGTTCTTTTCCTTACCTCCTCCCGCCGCACACCATCAAGGAAATTGCTTTCGGATGGTAAATACAACCTGCAGAGTATCGCACATGGAAGCTAGGGCACATCTGCATGATTTGGAGAAGGAAAAAAAACGGTTTTCGCTCCAGAGGAACGCTCAAAATAACGAGATCAGCGTGGGTAGAGGAGGAAACAAAATAAATAAATTGTAAGCGTGACTAACATCCGAAAAGCGACTACAGCGAATGGGACTCCGTTTCAATACCGTTTCACTGTGCTTTGTGAAGGAAAGTGAAAGCTGCATCATAGTGGGGTTTCTCTTGTGTATAGGTATATAGGTGCTGGGAGAAAATATATTTACATCGACTGCCGCGAGCGTATGGGCTGCTTCGCCACGTTGCCGCAAGCACAAGCTTTCCTCGAACCAGAGCGGAATTGTGCGCGGCTCCGACGAACCACGCAAGCAAAGGAAGTGAACTTCACTTCTTTGCGTCTATTGGAAAGGCTCACAAATTTTAAAGGCGCTAAGACTAAAGTTGACCAAGCGGAAATCACACACATGACTTGTACGCTGACTAATCGCGTTTTACCGCTTTTAGATTCTGGGAGATTCTGGGAACGAACAGTAAAGAACACCTGAAGAACAATTCCTTTTGGGCCGCCGCGTATTGTGCAAAGAAATAGCATGTGCTCTTGCGCAAGAAGAGCTGACCTGTAGCGCCCGCGAGCACGTGGTTTTTGGTGTGCACACACCACTGAACTCCCGCAGGGAATCCGTGCGATGCTGACGTCACTCTGTGACGGAGACAGTCCCCAGCTAGTAGCGCGCGTGTCTGTAGCAGACGAATTTTCAGTGAAAAATGAGACCTCGCGGCTGCTCCCCAGGCTGGTGTCACGTCACAAAGACCTAATTACGTCACGCCAGGAGATCGGGTCAGGCCTTCAAGGTCGCGTTGCACTGCTCATGGTTGCTTTTACAGCGCGTTTATGTAAATTTAATTACGTAGTGATAAGGCACTGTACAGCGAAAATATTCTGCATTGAGGCTCCTGAAGGAAGCAGGATCACGAGCAATGCTAAATGTAACTTTCTTGCTCCTTTAACTATTAGAACCTAACTGCTGTTCGTGTACTCGAATGTCGTGTCCGATTAGGAATATGAGCCATGTCGTTTACTTCAATTGGGACACATTTCCGAATATGCCTGTCGGTTATGTACAACGATATTTCCGGATCCCAGTGTCCAAGAGCGGACATTATGTGGACTCTGAACAAGGCCGAGCCACAAAGGCTGTTGTGCCATTGTGTCACAACATTTGAGGACACCAGAAAACATTTGCGTAACAAAATTTGTAACAGAACAACGACTTCTACAAACGCGCCTTTCTACCTTCGTGTTCACCACGAAAAACATGTTATCAAAGATAATGAAACGCGTTACCTCTCTTTGAGAAAATTTCCCTTTCTGAAATGAATTCTCCGAGACATAGCAGATTGTTGGTATAGCTGCCTTACCTGTGCAGGGCTTCAACGCGGAACCGTTTGCGGACTAAAAATGCAACACCAGGCTACCTCTCAACCCCGCAGACTTGTGCTTTCAGCACAGTGTGAGCCTCGTACCTGTGGAAATGAAATTTCGTAGTGAATATCTATTCTCACATCTCACTAGGTGCTGCCGTACTGCGTTCCGTTGAATGCACAAGTCGATGCTCCTCCGTGTACTTTGAACGGAACACTTTGAACGGACATTTCGACCGAGAATAGGAGCTTTCTTACGACTAACATGGAGAACGCAACTCTGATGTCCTTTTCATTTTCACACAATCTTTCACAAACAACGAAGCTCTAGCAGTGACATCGCTGCAGTGAATTTTCCAAATGTTCCTCCAACACAATCTAAACGCTCGGGGAGGTCTTTTCCGGAGGACATCGAAAAATCACTCTCCACAGTCTCCTCCCAATCTAGCCGTCTGTATCTGTCAATTCGAAACGTCAGTGAGCTACAACACTGTGCAAATAATGGGATGAAAAATGTATAAAACAACGCATAAAATACGAGCAGCAGACATCTGCTCAGACTCAACGATGACAGCTGCTACCGTAGCCACGGTTCCTGTTGCGTCTTCTCTACAGTTCTTGCGCCTTTTTTCTTGCTCCACCGTGACCATCAAAGAGCTTCCGCCTAATGCTTGCGAGGCATTAGGCCTCCAATTCATTAAGCCACCGAGAATTGGGTAGAACTTGGCCCAAATCAGAAGTGCGCTTTAATCCAGCCTTTCTGACAATGCTTCCGCTGAACCATAATTAGTTCTCGAGAGACGACCGCGGCGAGCACACGAGCTAAGGCGCTGTCCCTCCCATTTACGTTCCACTTGTTCCTTATTGGCGACGAAAATAAAAGCACCCGAAGTCCCAAGCAATAGTCCCGAAACGGAGATGACGAGTATATTGGCAAATAAACGGGAATGCTAAGAGGAGCTCCAGTTCTGGTTATTCATTAGGCAGCAGCATTGTTACTCACGTACGCTCATTCTTGCGACCAAGAAGCTGCGTTTTGGTATTATTCTTAGCGAGTTACGTGTGAATGCGTGAATTAAAGTGAATGCGTGAAATATGACACATGTCCAGATGTTTCCTTTCTCCCTCCCCACCCCCCTCTCTCTCTCTCTCTCTCTCTCTATTTCCCTTCTAATATCCATAACGACAACTTTATCATCTTTTTGGTAGTGTAGACGGGATAATTTTTGGACACACGCGCCTTGACGCTCTCTTTCACATCTCGCTCTTTCTCTTTACAATGCATGTCTTTTAATTATAGTGTTAACCACCGTGTATGTCCGTCCGTGTCTTTAAAGGGCCACGTGACACTGCCACCACTCCGTGATCGCCAGGGTTTAGTTTCGAAAGAAATGGAGATGTTAGTCCTGACGGAGCCGTGTCTGGCTACTTCAACACTTGTGAAGTGACAAAAAAAAATACACTGACTACAAAAGCATAGAGTAAGACACCATGTATAACAAACCCTGTCAATGACCCTAGACAAAGAAATGCCATCGTAGTCGCTAGGCTCTGCTTGCGGTACAATGAAACTGTGCAAGCACCACAGTAACAATGCAATAGGTATTTACTGATTTCACAAAACGTTAAATATAAAATAAAGGTAATAGCTTTCAAAAGGGTTCACAAAAGAATTACCGCCAGCTATACCAGTACAAACCTACAGCGTTTAAATGCGTCAGGCTCATCGCCCATGGATGCAGGCTTTTTAATTTTTCTTTCTTTCCTGTTTCTCCCGCTATTTGATCGAACTCTGCTACTCCTCTATGGCTTTGTCTATAGAGGAGAGAAAGATATTGTCTTTCATTGTGTCAGAAATCGGAGGACGCGGTCATGGCGACAACGTTGACAAAAGGTTTAAATATGCTACGGCCGAGGTTATTCTTCCAGTCTCAGCGATGTAATTTTGTATGCTTAATTTACTGTGTTATTAGAACGCCGCATTATTAAAACGTGAACAAATATGGGATGCTAATCCTTACATATTGAAATCACAAGGATTACTCGTACTTTGGTGCAGATCAATAAATAATAAATGCAGCGCGTGTCCGGACGAAGTAAAATGCATACGAAATACACGGTTGATGTTAATTCGTTATTATTTTTTACGATGTTAAATAAGACCACAATAAGACCAACGTAGCGTGAAAGTGACATTTACAGGCGAAGTTAGAAATACTATATTACTCGAAACCGCGTTTTCTTTCATTCTCATTTTTTTAATTATTTCTGAACCATTTTGCACGAATACATCAAGCGCAAGATCACGCACAACGAGCACAAATGTGAAGAGTTGAAGTAATAAAATTACCTGTTATGTAATCATTTGTATTATGCACTTTTCAGCAGTGTTGAGGGTAACCCGTTACTGTAACTAACTTTGTTTTTGTTTTATTTTAATTTTAACTCGACTCGTTACTTATGACTTCCAGTAACTGTTTTATGGAACTCTGTCAATTTTCATTTCATTCATTTTGTTCATTTTGTTCAATTCTGCTGCACAAATAAGGCGATCTGCGTCATTTCTCTGAAATGAGACGACAGCCATGTACGTTCCGGTTGAACGTGCACATTATGTTTTGGCCGTGTATTCAGGGACTCGGGTGGGAGTCAGGGAGTGCATCATAGCACTGTGTAGCTAGATTAAATGCTACACTTGGTGCGGCTCTACGATTTTGATGTACCAAAAATATTCACATGTCTTGTTCCACCCATTGAGACATCAAGACCTGAATCAATTATATACACAAGTCAAGCAATAAAAAGTGCATATTACGTGACGAGTAACTTGAAAGTAGTAACTGGTTACATTTCTAACGTATCACTTGGGAACTTCAAGTTCATTTTTATAACCAGTAACTTCGACAGTAACTTAGTTAGGTTTTTACCCATTAACTTACTTGTAACGAGTTCGTTTTGTCGAGTAACTTCCCCATCTCTGCTTTTCAGGACACAGGAAAAAAAAATATATATTTTTAAATAAGAACGTAATGAGCACTGCTGCCCCAGCGTAAGTTACGACGTTACTGGTTTGAAATAAATCTTACGGAATATAGGTAACCTACCTCTCGGGCACTCCACACGGTAGCTGATCATAAATAAAAGATAATTATACTGTTGTTATATCACCCTGGCACTACACAATGTGTCGCGCAAGTTTAATTCCAAAGTTGACTGCATAGTGTCACTCGTCGATCGTCTCCGGGTGACGCACCATCTGTGTGTACTCTGCACAAACGACTCTATACTGCATGTGTACACTCGTTCGATCATCCACTCAAATGTTTGTTTGCAGTGTCATTGTTCGTTTCGGTGTCGTTAATGCATCGTTACAGAACGAACCTCATTACCGTCGTGCTGCGCAGCAGTATTGATCTCTCTTCTTACTACGCTGGCCATATCAGATTATTTTCAGCCACGCTTTTTATACCGTGTCAGAGGTATAAGTGCTAAAAGAGCACGTAACACGTGTAAGAAACTCTAAAACAAGTAGTCGATACTACAGAAGGAGGAAAACAAGAAAAGCGTTTAGCGTGTACTCTAACCAGGGTTGTTTTGACTTAATCTACATGGATTTTATCCAGTGGATTTTTCAAATTTTATCCACACAATTTTATCCGGATTTTTTAGAGATTTTCTCCAGATGTGATGTGAAAGACAATCTGAATTCAACGTCGCACGGAAAACTCCCGGTTCATTTTATTGTGGTGTTGGCTGTTTGCAAAAGCCCAGGTACGCGCAACATTAGCTTTTAACATTTTTAACTTTGTAACTTTTAACTTAACTTTTTAACTTACAACTTTTCAGATTTAACTTTTTCCCGCTTTCTTCTACTCCATTCAGGGACAGACTTTCTTCCAGTTCCTGGTAGCACTGTAGCTGAAGTGCGCCGAAACATGACTGCTAATCCAGGCGTGTAGGATCCACATCATTCAACCACGCGTGCATGGAACTCCACTTTTCGGAAAGCAATACAAACTGATACAATGTTGCTGGGACAGGCAGTTCCGTAAACAGAAACTATGAGAGGTCACCCGCAATCAAGAACAGCAAAGCACATTTGTTTTTACTCTGTGTCACATTTCTAGCCTTGTATATATTCTCAAAAAATATCCAAAAATATCCGGGTTTTATCCAAAAAAGCCCACTGGAATGGGACCTTTTTAAAAATATCCGGATTTTTTCCAACCCTGACTCTAACTGTATCGCTTGTCGTACATGTATGTGAGACCAGGGATTAGTTTCTTGCAGGATATTGATGCGCAAAAGCAACAACAAGTATATGATGATGACGATGACGTGGGGTCTTTCACAGCTGGAGTGTGGTATTCTAGAATGAGCACATTTCATCTTGCTCGTTATAATTTACCACCATCACCTTCACCTTCGCGCGACGTTAGCCATAATCGTGAAGCGAACTTCGGCTAGCGAGTAGTTGTCGTTCGCGATCATAGTTAGAGGTCTGCGCTGTTGCGTGTATACCCGCACTATTCTCTGATTTGCGGGTAGAAAATGTGACTTGGTGCGGGTCGCGGGTAAAGTGTTTGTGTACCCGCGTTGCCGGAGTGGGAGGGTCGTGCGAGTGCACGCGCTTTGCCCGCGTTCATGCTCTTTTCGCGAAATAAACGCGCAAAGGGCCGCCGTTCCAGTGTGTTCTATGACGATTTGACGGCCGTTCTTTCAAGAATTATGTATTATGGATTTGATGTACAAATTCTGAAGTGGGATTAAACGTCCACAAACGATTTCGATTTCGTTCTTTTTTGCGCCACAGGTATCTAACTTGTGCAGCTCGGCTGTGTTGAGGTTTTATGCTGTGGACAATCTGTGCGTGTGGCTTCAACACTACCGAGAGAGCATCAGTCAGACATCCAGTTCGGTCCAGTCAGCGAGGGAATGTGGTACACCACTTTGTCATCACACACCTCGCGCTGCTCGGACCTTTTATTATTAAAAGATAACTAATCCGAAACTAAAGGATTTGCGCTAGACGCAAAAGATACAGCCCAACAGGCTGCACGTCCCTGTAGTGCGGGCCTACCCGTACGACCCGCGGGAGCAGGTGCGGGTAGCTCCACCAAAGCTCGTGCGGGTGCGGATTGGAAGACCGTTCTGCGGGTGCGGTGCGGGTGCGGGTCGTGAGCCACATACCCACGCAGACCTCTGATCATAGTTGTCCCCCTCATTAAGTAAAGTAATCAATTATCATCAGGTGTAGCAGTTGGAGGGGGTGGCTATACCTGATGATCCCTCCCTTTCACCCCCTTTCACTCTCCCTCTCACACCACCCTCTTTCAGTATTCTCTGTCTCCTTCCTTTCTTTTTCCTTCCACCAACGACACGTTACTCAGTAAGTGTTTAGACTACACTGGTGACAACTTAACTATGATTGTAACTACTTTTTCAAACCGCATAACATTATTTGCGATAAAGTAGTACCGTATACATCCGAGTCGACAAATGTGAACAGGTTGAAATGCAATTTCACATCTACAACCTGCAGAGAATCCGAGGTCCAGCACTCTGCAGCTGTTCCTACGAAACATTCATTGCGTGTCGCGGCATTCCCGCGTTTGCGCCGTGCAAGACGTGTTCGTACTTACTAAGCGGAACTCTTATACTCTTAGAAGAAAAAAAAAAACAACCTGCGGTTCCCGACACTTTCAACCCAGCCACCCGTCTCCCGATGCGACCCATCACAGACAAGACAACTGCGTAATAGGCACGCCCCCCGAACATGACGTTAATCTTGGAACGCACTTGACTACAACCACAAGCCACACAACTTTAGCTCCGTTCCTTGTGGACAACCAAGAAGAGGTACGGAAGAGGGTAGAGCGTGCATTACAACATGTTGCGTCATCTACGTATAAGGCTGGATGGCGGATGGGAGAGAAATCGATGGAGAGAGAGAGACTGTCACAGGCCGCCATGTTGGTGGGCCCTAAAGCGCTGTGTGTTCCCATAGAGAACAATGGGAAGCAATCGAGAGTGTGAGTATTTATTGCCCTCCAAGCGCTCATTGTTGTTTGGCACCATACATCTTTCTAAGGAGCCAGTGGTCTAATTAGGACTTAATACTGAACTTGTGCGCGAAGCTGATTCAAAGAGAAGACTGCGCTATCATAATTGCGCACTTCTCTGAGTAGAGAATACCGTGTACCGGGCTGGCAATGCATGCAGTTCACCGCTCGGGTGCGCACATACCCCGATGACAACACTTCCGGTGTAGTGTAGCATGCTTTCTCTAGCGTATTATGCACTCAAACAATATTTCCCGCAGGGTAAAACACGGGTGTTCTTGAGCCTCAGAAGAGCCATCAAACAACTTGCAAAAGTGCTGGTTTCGTGCAAGGAAATCAGGGATGGGCATTATTTAAATACATTGTAATTGAAATTGTATTTAAAATATAAATACATGTGTTTATATTTTGTATATAAATACAGACTTGAAAATGTATTTATAATTATATTTATATACCAATTTTTGAGTATTTATTATTGTAAATACTTTATAAATACTCATAAATACGCAAGATAGTCATAAGTTACCCTGCATTTGACCTTTCGGTAAGATGGACAAAGCAGGGTTTGGAGAGCCGCGCAGTTATGCAGTGTTTTCGCAAGCACGCACATGCCACAAACCATTTTAGATGACCAGTTTTTCAGTTGCGGATAACGGTCGGGACAACCCGACTACCTTGTAGTACGAAGCATCTTCGTCAAATTTCATACAAGCCTTTCTTCATCGGCTCCTGCGGAGGTATGTTCTCCTTTGCGAATCCGATTCTGTGTGCCGAACACAAGATACCTAGAAGATGCAGTCTTCGAGAAGCTTCTAATATTAAAATCGCCATGATAATCTAACAAATAAATGATATTGTTCCTTGCTGATTTGTTGTTATGATCATTATTTCTCTAGTTCCAGATGGCATATTCCTCACAGTATTTATTGTAGTCGTTATGGTATGTAAATACTGTATTTATATTTTGTATTTAAATACTCATATTGAAAGGTATTTATGCCGAGTATTTACATACCTCTTTCAGCAGAGTATTTTGTATTTATATTTACATACTCAAAAAATGTATTTATGCCCCCCTGAAGGAAATACTTCTGAATGGTGAAATGAATGTACAGAGTTAGCGAATGAGCTTGATAACGAATGACGCACCTGTGGAAAGTTAGGCCCTGCCTTTTTTTCCCGTACGGTTGCTGCAGCCGTAATTGCAACAAGCTGGCATGATATCATGCCGCTTAAGTTTTGGGTACAGCAAGACGGCGGCCGGTGGCCGTGCTCTCGCGCTCCCTATCCGCGATCCAGCCTTCTAGAATAGAGATCAGTGTGCGTAGCAGGTAGCAGACGAACGACGGTGAAAATGATGATAATAATGTACACGTCATTTCCCCTCCCGCTAAGTGGCGCTTCTGGCAGCCACTAGCGTAACTAGCCCCCCGGCTCTCCCCTAGGCCATTGCCGTATGCGCAGATCTCTAGTATAGTAGGCGGTCGTGGTCACATGCTTTCCTATGATGCTCGGAGTCACCGTGCAAAATATTTCAACTAAATTCGTAGCGGGTGGTTTATAACGGAATCTTATAGGTGGCGTTTTCGCGTGCCGTGACGTCACCGTCAATGACTTCCGGTTTCTGTTCTGCAAGGCAATCAAGCCACCAGCGCTAGATCAACTTTGCTGGTTACGTTTTGCTGTTATATATCAGAAAACAGTGCTCAATCATTTTTATCTTGCTCGCGCACCGTTGTCGTGTCCTCGCCAAGGTGTGGTATTTCACGCTTCCGCGAAACCGCAACCGGACATGAACATGCCGTTCGTTTTCCTCGTTTTCCTTGTGGCATCTTCGACAGGCGGCCACCAATCGCTCTAGAGCGCTCTATCTTCGACTGGTCCAAACGGAACGCTCTGACAATAGCTTGGGCAGTTGTTTCTTTCTTCCATTTTCTTTCTTCCTCCAGGTCGGAGCGTTCTTGCTTAGAGCATTGGTACCGCCAGTCGAAGATACCATTAAAAACTATGGCGCTTTGCAGTTGCGCATGCGCTGTATGCAGTTTTGTATTTGGCATCTACACGTGACTTGCAGTCGAATATCGCTTACCAGCTCTAGTTTCTCCCTCTAATCGTATCTTTTCTCTTTATTTATTTAGTTATATTTTCTTTTTACTTTTTCTGACGCTCGACTTATTGCACGTCGCCCTAGGTAGTACACATGCACGTATTCGTACTCCGGCTGGCTGGACGAGGTGTAGGACTTTTCGAACCATAGTAGATCTCTTCCCCCTTGTCACCATGTCACCTTACGCCATGTCACGTCGAGACTGGGAGGCACCCGGGTTCGAATCCCGGTGCCGACTGAGCTGTGTGGGGTTTTTCCTAGGTTTTCCTCAGACGCTTTCAGACATATGTCGGCACAGTTCTCTTAGAAGTTGGCCCAGGACGCACATTCCCCCAAGGCGTCAGTCGTGATGTTGCCCATCTCTGTGAGGCCGACAACGGCGAGCCCTTTCACCAGCACCACCACCATCTTCCTCCTTTCCCTTCCCACCACCTTCCCCCCCCCCCCCCCCGTTCCACTCCGGTCTCCTTTGTGCGGGCCCTTGGTCCTTGTATTTTCATACTGTTCACTACTGCTTTAACTAACGCGATAAAAAAAAAAGAATACGCACTGACTTAATACCTTAACGTGTACCCATTACCAGTCGCCTCCTTTTCACTTCTCCGTGCTTCCTCCAACAACCAAATCTAGCTACTCAATGCTACCGGGAGTCTTTTCAGTGGTGCACCAATTCGCGGAGCAAAAGTCGTAAATAGGTGGACCATATTAGGGCCCCTAACGCGAATGTCGCGAGCAAAACACGGCTCTGGTTGCAAATACCCAGGAAAAAGACCTGCACGAACAAAGCAGCGTGAACAGCCAAATCGCAGCAAAATGAAGTGCGGGAAATAGCGAATGGTTGTCGCCAAATGAGAGATTCCAGAGAGAGGGCCCCCAAAGTCTCCCTCGGGGTGAATTTTAAAGTCGCACTCTCCAGATTTGTGCAGCGAGGCCAACATACTACGCTACGTGTAGCAGGAACGCTCACAGAGTCGTTTGCGACGTTGCCGAACAACCAGCCGAAAGAGTAAAGAAAGCTAAAATGACTGCCGTGTGCCTTTACAAAAGCGTTCGAGAGAGAGAGAGAGAGAAAAAAAAGGAGAATCTTCGCCGTTCTGTCGGAGTCCTCTGCCTTCTTTCTTTCGCATTCACAAAAGCCTCGTTCGGGGCGGAAAATTGTCTGCGAGGTGTGGAAATTACGACTGGATTGCGTTCCTTCTCGCCCTCTTGCCCGCGGGAAAGGACGAACGCATAACTGCGTTATGCATTCGTCACGGTGGTGACACAGGTGCGTACTAAATTTCAATGTACCCGGCGCAGGCGCTTCCTGTATTTGAATATTGTGTTTCTTTTTTCTTTCTTTTTTTTTTTTTTAACCGAATGTGAGCGTTTCTGTGTTAGCGAACGCGCGCGCGGGAGAGAGAGAGGCAGGGGGGCGATGACCAGGAAGATTTGTCTTGTGTCTCGTAACGATGGTCATGAGCACGGTGGCGAGTCCAATTAGCGTAGTCGGCCTGAAAGTGAGGGGGGCCAATTGGCGCCTCTTGTGATGCAAAGGATCTATAGTGAGGGCTGATACATGCACGCTCGCTGGTAGGGTGAGGGTGAATGTGCAGTGGCAAGGTGGAAAGGAAAGTTTCGTGTGACGGGGGAATGAAAAGAAGTTGCATCATGTGGAAAGTAATTGTGGCCCATTGCGCTGAAGTGGAGGAATGTGTAATGAGCACGTAGAATCACAGGAAGGAAAGGAAAAAAAAAAGAAGTCCATCATACCTGAAGCCTGAGTGTGGACAAGACAAACAGCAACACACACACGAGACTAAGGTTGTTTGTCTTGCTCAGACAACGGATTCAAGTATGGTGGAGTTCGTCCACCTGTCAGCTTGCGTATATGCCATCCTACATGAAAGAGAGAGAGAGAAGCAAATATCAAAGAGCAGCACGAAGCAGAGCTGGAAACCATGACGTGTGGAAATTTTGTGGGAATGCTACTTCCACTAAGTGGAAGTAGCATTCAATGTGAAGCATTAAGTAGAGGAAAAGCATCGGATCAGCAGCAGGAAAACGGTCATATAATAAGGGAAGACTCGCGAAAAGGCTGACATTGGTCAGCTGATATTGACTGTCGCGTATACTTCCGTAGCGTGCGAAATCAATACTATTGATATCGGATAGGTGGACCGCATGATGACTGAAACAAGACGAAGGGGGAGAAGATGATAATGACTGTATTGATTTTCTTTATTTACCATTTCCGGTCTCACCATCACTCCTCGCGGAATTCGTGTTGCTGTGGCGTCTTCACGCCTGTTGTCACTATGTTATCACGAAAAAGTATTTAGTATACCGATCAGGGATTTTCGCAGCATCCCCCCCACCCCCGCGACCCCTAAAACCGCGCAAAAAAAAAAAATTCCGGGCAGAAAACGCCACAAAAGCAGCAGATATGGGCATCACCCACCCCCACCCCCCTACAAGACACCTCCCCCTCCCCTAGTTGAAAAACTTTGGAATATCCCTGTACCGGTCGCCTAGAACATCTTGACATCTTCTTATCGTGAAGGTAACTGAAAGCAGGGTAGAAAGTGAGTGAGGACGATGATGAACCAGCGAAAAGGTGGAGTCGAATGATTCAGTGAAGACTTTACAATCTTTCTTGTTATCTGGTGCTGCTGTTGACCACACTACTTTACTACTGCCCTACACCTCTATCACAGTCGTCTTTGCTGATGGCCTAGGACAGCCGATGGAGGTAAGGCTCCGCAATCGTCAGAACAACAAGGACAGCGGGTAAGAAAGCGGCCACTCATGGCGGGAACGTGCAGCACTCTTAGAAAAGAAGTAAAGTCCCAGATACACTCTAAACCCGGTGGCGGAAAAATCGGCGCTATTTTTTTGCAAATTTATAGCGGTTACTCTGAGGCCGGATATATCCGCCACAGGGGTTAACCGCCACGGCTTCTATGAGCCTCCACGTTACACGCCGCGTGCCCTATGCGTCGCGGCTACTATACGCCCCCACTGTTATGCGTTGCGCGCTTTGTTAGCTTCAACCGGTATGCACTACTTCAACTATATGCTATGTTTCCAATCACCACACTTCACACACCTGTGTGGAAAGCAAATTCAGTATATTTTTATTGGCACATAACTTGTCTTGTACTGCACCAATACTTCTGGTATCTACCAGGCCTGTCGGTGTGTTTCTGACAAGACAGTTGTTTTCTTAAGCTACTGGATTTTCACAACAGAGCAACGCGAATGTGGTTCTTGCAGGTGATCTTGTTGAAACCATGTGCAATGCAGAACAACATTATTCTTTTTTATATGCTTCAATCAAAATGCATTGCCCAGATGGCAAATTAGATACAACAGCAACACAGATTAAGCTGAACAATTTCATACCTCAACATGCTGTTCCCTTGCTAATACAACAAATGATAATACAAAAAAAAAAAAAAATCAGGTAACAGTACTGTACCAGGAGCACCAATGTCTGATGAACTTGAAGGTCACTGTAGTGGGTGAGGTATTACTACACATAAGGACTTCTTCATTTGAGTTTGAGGGACCAGGGTCACTATGATAAAAGTAATCTGAATATGATGTCGGTCCATTCTCACTTTGGTAGGATGCAGTGAATATGATACCTCCCAGTATATTATAATCAAGAGAACTAAAATAAGAGTGCAGTTATGAACGCTGCTACACACTTAGGATGGCAAGGGATTAACTAGGCGCCCGTGAAGTCGCCAAAATATGAAGGCAAGACAAAACTGTTTGTCCTGCATTACAGTGCAAGTTCGCAAGTGAATCCACATTAATCGCGATCCCAATAAGACGCATGTATGTTCTGCATAGGAGTCTCTCTGCACCCAGGTTTGTGAAAAAAATCATTGCAGACATTTAAGCATTTCTACCAATTAACCGAACAATTTGTGACACACATTCACATGCTCACACACTTCTACATTCAAGTGTCGTGCTTTTATCGTGTTCATGTGCCTCTATTTCCAATTTATTATTGAGAATTAAATAGTGTGGCATATACACGAGTTGATAATGTCTTACCTATAAGCGATCTCAGTAAACGAACACCAGCTAGCTGCTACGAATAATTCGAAATGTCCTTACCCGAAATATTCAGATCACAGTGTTCCCCCAGTGTAGTTGGAGGACGGAGTGTCACCAGTTAAGTCTGAAAGAAAGAAGAGTTTCACATGGAGGAAAATTAAGCGCAAGTGCAACATGACGTAGAAACGCAGTCACGGAAAGGTGAATTACCGGTATAGACGCGCAGAACATCATTTTCTTCTTCTGAGACAACTACGAGAGGTGGCTGTGCTGCAAGTATGGTCAATATTTCGTAACGTGTTCGAAAAGGTATACAATGCGCAGCCTGTTGCTTACCGGCATTTTAATGACTGATCGGCGGATGCCCCGACTGACAAGTTTTGCGAGGGTTGTACGATGTCAACGCGTGCGTTCATACTGCCCATCTGTCTAGACACCGGTCTTCTACAACCTCAGCGATGTCACAATGTGTCACGGCCAAGGAGACAAACCGACAAACTGCTTCGAAAATAAGCGGCGTCCGCCTAACCAACCACCACCAAGACGCCGACCGTTGCACGGCGTGATGCAACCTGCAGCAATGACACAGCAGCGAACTTGTGAGCATTGGTAACCGCCACGGTTCTATCGGCCACACTGTTCGCGAGGCACTCAACAAACAAAACAAAGAAATACGTCCACTTTTTTCAGTGAACACGTGCGGGAAGCTTGTTTTCTTTGTCTTGTTATTCCGTTCTTTTTGTTGTTGTTAACGTTTCGGTGGATAAGGCTAGCAGACAATAAACAACAGCAGCAAAATATGCGCCTCTTATCCGTGCTTTATCCGCCACCGGACTTAGAGTGTAGATTGCAATAACCGTTTTAGTCCTCTGACCTGAAATTTACTATCCTGCAGTGCAAATATACCCCCTTAACATAGAGAAATGTGTTAAAATGACTAATGACCGATTTTTTCTTAGAGCGAGTGCTTGGTAGCTTTCCAGATTTGTGGCGCTATGTTAATATGTACACGTAAGCCTCACTGTAGACGGATCACATAGCTCGACGTGACACGCCAAATTTCATTGAAAATATTAGTCTGTGTGCGGTGTGTCTGCAGTTCCTAGGTCTAACATTGGTCAGCACATTGGTCAGCACATAAAAAGACGAGGCGGCATTTCACTAAGGCTACACGCACATTTATTTTCTCAAAAAAGAAAAAAAAAACGCACAGAAAACAAGCGGAGACCGAACATTGCAACAGCCTTCTCTCTCTCTTTTCCGTCCCATTAACCCTCCGAAATGAACCCTTACTTCCTTTGTCCAAGAAGAGAACGAAACCAAAAATGTGAACAAGAAAGGAAAAAGAGAGAGCAAAAACTGTGCACTACACTAAAGCAGACGCATAGCACCATAAAGCATGTACCCGAAGAGAAAGCGCGGTACATTATCGTGTTAAGTTCAATAAATTCCGAGCAGGGTGAGCGAAGCGTGGCGCTCACCAAGTGCCCATTTACAAGTGCGCTGATAATCCTATTTGGCTCGACACCTCGGTAATTCTTCTCGAGTTAATGAACACTTGGAATAAGGGGAGCGGGAAAATCCCGTAGATTATGAATGTATCGGTGAATGGGATGTGCTGCAGCCGCTCTCATATTCTCCTCGAGATTACGGTGTTCTGTTCATCCTTTATTCCAGAGCCTGGATTGATTTATTAACAGTGCGGAGCATTCACAAGCAGATATGATGATGATGTGTGTTTGTATATTGACACGCGCGAGGAGTTACAAACATAGGAACGGCCTTGGAGTCACGAGGACGAAAGCGCATCATCCGCACTGCATTTACGTTCGTTTAGTCGATGCAGACTGTCCTGCTGAGGGCCTAGGAGAAGGATTAACAGGGAACAGGCTAGGCACCAAAATATTGGCTCCAGATATAGGAGTGCTCCGTCCGCTTACCTTCGCCGGATCGCTTAGTTTTTACTTTTCGTCCTTTTTGGTTGTTTAGTTTGTCAGCATGCCCACCAATTAAGTAATCTATAATTAAGCAATTAAGTATAAGCTAGCATATATGTTAACATATGTAATAGGAAAACAAAACGGTTACCCAAACACACCAGTTACACGTTTAAAGAGTGTCAGCGGCAGCGTTATCATCCTCATCCCCGCAGACACGTCATCACCACCATCAAGGCAGCAATGCTTGTAGCTCACCGTAATGCTTGTAGTATGCTAGCTCACCATACTTGTAACATGCTTGTAAGCAACGAGCGCCACGCACTCTGTGAAGTGCATCCATCCGCTTCGATGCCAATACATGTACAGTGAACCCTCGTTAATATGACCCCCGATAATCTGATATAAGCGCTTTACGACCATACTCTTGGGGAACAATGCTGTGAAACCTCTGCAACAACAACAACAACAACAATAAATGAAGAAGTGATGATGACATGGAATGTTTCCCCGTGGTAGCCACAGGACACTACCCCATTTCACAGTGGTTAATATGAGAGGATGAATTATGGTGAGAATGAAGCGACGACAGGTCGGAGTTCTGTTTAGAGCTCTTCGAGGAGTCCAGTGGCCTGCATGAAAGCAAAAAGGGAGCGAAGAGCCCGGCACTGATGCGCAGGGGAGCTCCATGGGCCAAGTACTTTGGACAAGCTGAATGGTCTATGGTCGAGGAGTTCAACTTGGCGTCGAAGTACCCGGCGTTCACACGTGTACCGCTCACAGTCCTCGATGATATGGGGGATCGTAGCTGGGTTGCAAACCTCTGCAAATACCCCCCGTTAATATGACAATTCCGCATTATGACCAATATTTTCGGGAACGACCATGGTCATAATAACGAGGGTTCACTGTAGTTCATCGATCATATCGTCGACGACTCACTATCAACCCCGAAGTCTTAATTCGACCCATTGCCCTCCTAATAAACGTATGTTTTACCTGCTATTCCAGTCTTTCATCACGATATCTCGTCCTACTAAACGGGGGCGTCACCAGAGCCAATGAGAACGAAATGGTAGTCTAGTCAGTTACTAACACAGTAAGTATTAGCAAGTAAAGTAAGTAACACAGGCAAGTATTGCGCTTGTCCCATCCTACGGATGGCTATACAAAGTAGCACAGGGACGAGGACAGACACAGCAACTCCCCCAACAACCTTTATTTTTCACACAAACTCGAATTTTTACAAGGTCTGCCTGATAAAGAAGAAGAAAAATAAAAACGAATTGTGTCGACCGCACATCAACAGCACTTACCAAGCTCGAGATAGATATGGGCGAAGGGCGATATGAGACAGCTACTTTTGTCATCCAACTCATCACGGGGAGAGCCTTGTGTATAAATTCGTGTTTGTGTGGAAAATAAAGCCAGTTCTTTAGAGGCAGTTGCTATGTGCGTCATCATCCCTCTCCCCTCCCTCTCCCCCTTGCAACATGCCGCCAGCATAGGCAGGCGGACCGCTCGTCTACCCAACGCTACCCCCCTTCCCCCCCCCCCCCAGGGCACAAAAAATGACATTAGCCTGTAATGTCAGTCGAGTGCCGAATGTCATTTGTTACGACAGTCCTGCTACACGTCAGATTAGAATGACATTCAACGCGATGCTGTGGATCTCCCACTAGCCACGCAAGAGATGCAGTGCTTGAAGAGCGTGAACGTGTTCAAAGAGATTGCAAATACCCATAATATTCCACAAAAAGAGAAAATTTGCTTTCTTTCATAATCGATGGTCTGTACTATGTCGGAAAACTGTTGTCACCTTGCCTGTCAGGTGGCAGTCTATACGCCAAAAGCAAATGTGCAAAAAGAAATGGTTAACAACGCGAGGCATTTTGCGAAAAGTGATGCTTGTCTTCGTCTAATTTATAAAATAATTGCGCGGTGCGCAGTACAGAGTGGCTTTATGGAAGTTTTAAATTGATCTTGCGCTCAGACAATGAGAGCGAGGGCACGCATTTCGTGGGCGAATGAGTTGTGGCGATCTCGTTACGCTGAAACTGTCATTCGGACGAATGCCATTAAATATTACCGTATAACACGGTACGAATGACATTAAGACTTTACTCATTGCGTACTTAATGTCATTTTTCGTGCCCGTATGGCAGGGGTATTAGTGTGCCGTCATGCCGCTACAGCCACTGTATTCACCATCATGGGCCGTCAACGAGCTGCGGTGTTATTTCGTCATCCCGTTTATGCCTGACGAGAAAGAATGCACCTTCTGCCATTCACTAAGCTTCACCCAAGCAGCACGTTCGCATAATGTCACCACTAATCAAAGGCACTCCACGCTAATCAATCCACGCCGCGGACTGTAGCCCGATGAAGTCTTTCCAAGGAGTCAATATTTACTTTAGGTTCTCACCTCCTCAAATCAACACGACCTCGACTGATGTATCCCACCCAGCATGACACACACGGCTTTTTCCGAACCTATTACCTCCTCCGAAATTGACTCATTCCGAAAAGTTCGCAACCTTTGCGATCGCAAAATGTTTACCGTTACTTCCTATCGATAAAGAGGTTCCGTGAGAGCGCCTCAAAGTATCAGCCTTGGGTACACCTGAGCATACGCAGCGCATTCAGGCAGTTTGCAAATAATCGAATGTCCTTTTCTACACGCCTAGCAGAAGCAGAGTCTGCTCGAGCATGATACAGACCTGACTGTCACATCCGAACGAGCGCTCATGTAGCGAAAAATTATCTCAGGAACATGTCGGGTATATGCTAATGTTGTCGGAAACGGAACAGTACGGGTTTATAATCATGGTGTCCGTTCGATATGCCGCGCCTGTCGTCTGTTAAGCATGACTCCTTCGCAGTGCGTCAGTGTGATAAGCGCGTATACGAGGTTTATTTTTCACCAGTTGGCAACTTGGTATCTAAAAGAAAAAGACAAGTACAAAGTGCGTGTCAGAACGTGTTCCAGATCATTCCAGATTAACGTTTGAGTTTCTAGGATGGACATATTTTGCACATGCAGGGCTGTTACACATGCATGCGAAACGTAACGGGCGTGTGCACTACTGAGATACATGCCTTTCTTGCGAAACGTAATGCTATCGCGGTCGCGAAAAGCGTGAATTCTTGACTGACGTTGTGCCATTACGGCATCTGCGCTTGTGTGTCACCTGCCAGTATACGTGTGTTGAGGCCTCAAAACGTCTCCTTCTATAGAAATAAAAACGTTCCAGAGAAATACAAAGGAATAGAAATGCAAGTATGAAAAAAGCAAAGGCGCGTTGTAGAGATGACATTTAACGTGACTTGTGTGTTATCCCGTGAGAGTTGAAATTTGGCCACTGCATCTTACATATAGCAACCATGAACACGTGAACCGCCAGTTTTGGTTCGTGGTCGGAAATAGCGGTCCAAATCCGTGCAGACCTTCATTCATCGGTGACTGCATTCACAGTATACAGGGGGGTCCACCAACCATGATAGAAATTCATAGTAAAAAACGTAGGCCCCAGAGAGACATGTGGTCACGGGATTTTTTTGTGCCAATGACTTTTGCCACATATTGGTAACATTTTTATTTCATTTCAATCGACGGAAAGTTAATTTCTTGAATTCAACTTCGAAATTTCTCAAGGCAACCTAACGTTTTCTTTGCGGAAATGGGTTCCCCGTGGTCATTTTACTCAGTATAGCCCATAATCCCACTCGTAATGCAATGGCAATTGCCGAAATAAATTCGCCGAAAATCCGTGGAAATGAGCCCTTGGGTCCGCTTCTTTTTTGACGGCTCGTAGTTTGAGCGCAAAACTGCGAAGAAAGGAGGTTACATTGACACGCCACACGAGAGGGGAAAGGGTTTTTTACTATGAATTTCTATCATGGTTGGTGGACCACCCATGTTCAGCTCTCATTTGTGAGACGAGCTCGTCGTATTGTTTTGGAATGGAAGCGTTTCCGTTTAGTCATCTTTTGTAAACAGGTATTCAACAAGGATCGAAATGCCGAAGAGTAACGGGTATCCACAAGGGCACGCCGTCAAATTATAGCACTGATGGACAAACAACGCTAATCCATTCCCCTGCCGCCATCATGCTTATCACCGCCTTATATCTCGATTAGGGACATCCCTAAGCCGCGCACTTCCATCTACAATGAAATTGCTGTCGGATGTGCCTCCTCTTCGAAACCATCTCACCTCCATTATGGTCGTGCCCATACCCTCACTTCAGTAGGAACAGCGTGCTACTAAAGACCGGGGATAACATCTTCCCTCGGTATGAATAACTGAGGAACTTTAGCTTCCTTCTAGGTACCCAATGGAGCGAAAAGACACAAATCGAGGCAAAAGAACCTAAAGCCAAGGGCACGCCCCGTGCACTTGATGGACCTTGGGATATAGCTCGGGCAGCCAGCGTCCGTTGGGTGTGTGAACAACCAAAGTGCGCATGCGTTCACCCTTACTGCTTTTACTTTGGAGGAGGCTAACAGTGCCCAGCTGTTACATATCGGAAGCAGCGTGCTAAAGCAAACACAGAGGGATACCCCATTATAAAACGAAGCTATAAATGGAACCATGGCTTGCTTTGAGGGGAACAGGCTTTTATTTTGTCGGATTATTTCTGCGTTTTTATTTAGCGAGGCGTCCGTCGTCAGGGCTTCTTGCGTTTCTTCTGGGCGGGAAGGAAGGAAAATATATTGATTTGGAAATGAGCTGGGAGAGACAATTGGAGCACCCATTTACGTTTGTAGAGCGTGGAGGTGTTTCAAAGGGAAGAAGAATGCGTTCAAAATTGGTATTGATGATGATGGTCTTATGAGGTGAGTCAAGGGAAGCCTTGGCTTCGAGGCTGGAGCATAAGGACAGAATTTCCAGGTCTGTACAAGGACTGGGGAGGAAAGTTCCAACGTGTGTTCGTGGCGAATTACCATAGTGCTATTTTGCTTTCCGATGCACGTATCCCTTCACCGCTCCTGCTTTAATCTGTTTTACTCGTTTAATATTACCACACTTTACTTCTTCTTTTACCCTGGTCACTGTAATAACAGAGTCTGCATTTTGTGTATGTGTCTTTTTTAACAGAACACAAGATTACTGCGCATCTGCCGTTTCTCCATATACACTGTACTTGTCTCATGTATGTTTCCTCCGACAAGATGACCGGGGTCGTCTCTGCAAACTCATTTCTTTAAGGTGTTGCCGAATACGTCCACTCCAGTGTACGGGGAATGTGTGGTACACAAGTACGCCGGTACACAGAGGTACGTCGCCCCAAAACCCTTCAGGAAAATAAAGTAAGTCGTCTTAGGCATAGTCGAACGGCAAAGTTTTAATAGTGGAAGCGGGGATGCTTTCCTGTTGAGCAACTGAGCAAGAATTGAGAGGTGCTCACATGCAGCCTTCATTACTTTTCTTTGTGCATGGCCGCGCGACGTTCGTTTAATACGGTGCTTCTAAGTCCCTTCATCAAATTTAGCAGCGAGGCAAGAAATTTGTTTCAAGAAACAACAGAGCGACCATTTCCGAGACGGCGCGCATAACAATCAGACTTTTCCCTAGACACTTAGAGTGACAGTCATTTTCTCATGCAGCCCATTGTTCAGGTTTCTCTCAACACTTTCCTTAGATAATGGTCGCCTATCCCGAAGATTACCGAGTGTCACAACGTGCCCGTAAATGAGAAATCTTTCAGTCGGCGCCTTTCTTCCCTATTGGGATGTCCCTTGTTGTTTCAGACGCCGCGACATGGCTTTCATTCAAAGCGCTTTTTCGCTTGTTTGCGTCGCTGGAAACAGTGTTGGAAACACTGGCAGGACTGCAACAGCTGTTGCTCTGAACGTAATTTCGTATAAAGTTGGATACAATAAGGATGGTGACGGCGTAGGCGTTATTGACTAATTACCGTAAATATCGAAGCTCGAGTGAGAGCGCAACATTCTGTATAGAAGACTGATTGCACATGGAAAGTTGAATGATGCATCCAACGCTCGGAATCGCTTATATTTTTTTCTTTGTCGGACGAGGAAGGATGACGAAAGTGGTGAGTTTGAGTTCGAATATATATATATAAGGGGAAGATATTGAATTCGTCACCTGACGAATTGTGCTACCCCCACAAAGATCCCGTAAACATATCCATGAATATCCAGGAAGAAGGATGTACGCTGAAAAAAGCCTTGTAGATACCTTTTTGTATAGCGTTTCGGACGTCATTGTTGTTCTCTACATTTTGTGTGGCATGTTGTGCTGTGTGAACTGAAACAGTGAGAGTGAGGCTGGTTAGGTTGTTTCCTTGTAGTACTGTAACAAGACAAACCAACGTAACCATGCAATAATGTCACTTTATTAGACCTGGAGCACACCTGTGAATGATGTTATTTTAATAGATAATATAAATGTGAATGAATGTGGTATTCGACTCTCTACATCTGTTACTCTCTTTCCCTTGGTATGTTTGATATACGACGTGAAGCTGCCTCAACATGACACATGACTAAGGTCCACCAGTGACCTATAGTTGGATCCCGGTCTAGCCAACGGCATTGTGAGACACAGGTCCCACTCCCTCTTGATTGAGAGCAGGGACACGACAAAATCACACGGACTCAATGCACCTGTGTCGTCGGAGAAAAGTCCGCTACAGGCAATAACTCAGTTGTTCCATAAGCTAATTCCGTTCCATTCCATTCACTAATTCCATAAACACTATATGATGTGATGAACATGACGACATGATGTGATAAACATAAACGACGACACCATGATGTATACGACCACTACCTTGAGACGTTTAACCGACCGTGGCCTTACACCGAGATAAAAAAAAAGAGAGAACAGATCGTCCTTCCAGCGTGAACGAACATTCTTCAGACATATTTTCTCAGTAAGAGGCGCACCACATCCCGCTAAAATCCAGACCTTTCTTAATATGTCATCTAAAAAAACGTGTCACAAGTTAGGAGCCTTCTCTGCATGATAATCTGGTAGATTCATCCCGTAGCTCAGCTAACAGAGCCTCTACGCTGCCTGACTAATACCCCTGTCACACGGCAAATTGAATGTCATTCCCAGCGAATGATGTTCGCATTGAATGCCATTCGTTTCGTATCACGCGGTGAAATCAAATGGCAATACATGCGAATGAGTTCGGGGAACTCATTCGCTCGCACCGACAGCGTACCCTCGCAGTAGTACCCTCAGCGTACCCTCGACAAACCGTTCGAGGAAATGAAAGACGAATGAAAAGTTGCACTTCAATATTTTATCACGAATTTGATAGCTTTTGACGCGAAGGAAGGAAGGCTAAACACAGTTTTTTGGAGAATTACCCTGGTTCCCAGTCGCCACGTTGCCAAGTATGGTGCAGATATAGGCTTTGTTGAATACTATGTTGAAGACGACGACTCAGCGCCTGCACGCCCACGCGATTGCTCACGCTTTTTCATTCTTCTCCCAAGCACCATCCAATAAACATCGTCACCTACTTGCTCTCCCTGTACTGTATTCCAAAGTGGTGCCGTGACCAGGATCCAGAACGCAACAAGTACTGACCGGGAAGACTACAGGGAGCTTGAGCGATGGACCGAACTCAGCTGAACAAAAAGCGCAAGATTCTGCGGAACCAGGTGACGACGATCCAGAACGATCTTGACCGACGAACGGCGGGTGAAGAACCTCAGGACATTACCGAATTGGCAGCACGCATCGACAGGCTACACAGCCTCAACGCCTCTCTCAAAGAAGTCGATAGTCAGATCGAACCTCTTCTTACTGAAGATGAGTTTGACCAGGAGTTCACGAAGCAGCTGGATTATCAAAACAGATTGGAAATGACCCTCTTCATGGCAAAGGCACACGTCGACGCCCGTAGACGTGCTGTGACCACCTCTGATATCCCTGCCATCGCACATCCACAGGGAGATGCCTCCCCTGCGCGGGTACACACCGTTCAAGCACCACAAACGCAAGCCGCTGTTCGCCTTCCCAAACTAGAAATGCTGAAGTTCGACGGCAAACGATGTCACTGGCAGCAATTTTGGAGTCAATTCAATGTGACTATCCACACCAATGCCTCACTCCCTGAGAGTAGCAAGATGCAGTACCTAATGGCTGCACTACAAGGGGAAGCTGCGAACGCCGTGGAAGGTCTACAGTTGACTCCTGGCACTTACGAATCTGCCGTCGAGATTCTCCGCAATCGTTTCGGCAACGATAATCTACTAATTCAAGAACACCTCAAAAGCCTGGCGGATATCGAACCCGTACGTTCGAGCCGACATCTCTACGACTTGCGGAGGCTATATGACACAGTCCAGGCTCACATTCGAGGACTGAACTGCCTTGGCACTACTACAGAGTCTTACTGCTCTATGCTGTACCCGATCTTGCTGAGATCTCTTCCGATGGATATGGCATTGCAATTTAACCGTGTACTTACCGAGAAAACGGTATCAACCGCTTCGACATCAACCGCTTTGACATCAGCCTCTACAGGCACATCGTTTCACAACAACGCGTTGAAGTCATTACTGACCTTCCTAGGAAACGAAGTAAGGCACCGCGAAGAAATCACCCAGCGTACCTTTCAATCTCCTCCCGAACATGACCCCACAAAGACGCCGCACTTTCGCAAATTTAAACCGGCGAATGGTCGTCCAGTGGTCACATTGCAAAACATGGTCAAGGCAGGCAAGGGAAATGAACGCTGCCTCTTTTGCAACATGACAAGCCATGCGATAGCAGATTGTACAAGCACAAAGTCTCTTGCCGAAAAGAAACACGTATTAGCAGAGCAACGCCGATGCTTCAGATGTTGCAAGCCGAATCACGCTGCAAGACATTGTAGAACCCGCCCAAAATGCCACAAATGTGCCGGTCACCACGCAACGACGATGTGCGACCCAGAATATAAGCCTCGGCCATCTGCCCCTGCTCCCGGAACGTCCGCGGCAGTCACTCTGAAGACCACAGTCAATCGCTCCCCCCAACGCATTCTACTTCAGACCGCCACAGCCTGGGCACACGCAACTAAGGAGGAAGTCTTCACGCGCCTAATCTTCGACGGCGGCAGTCAACGCACGTTCATCACTCGTCACTTGTCGAAAGCACTCGGATGTCAGATCGTTCGCACAGAGCACATCTCCATTGGGGCATTCGGAGTTCAACACAATCGTCCAGAAGTACTGGAAGCCGTTGAGCTCAGTTTAAGGACTATGCATGGAAGAGGTGAACATCAAAAGATAACAGCCCTGGTGGTGGAACAGATATGCTCTCAAGTCTTGGACGTTCCACCTGATGTCATCAAAGAGCACATGCAGCAGTACAAGCTGGCAATAGCCGACTGTCGCGACGGTGCCCTACGTCAACAAATAGAGATTCTGATTGGTGCGGACCACTACTGGGAATTTGTTACCGGGCGCACTCTTCCGGTGTATCAAGGTGTACAAGCCGTCGAAACGACACTTGGCTGGACGCTGCAAGGACCATGCTCTCTACCAAACGTGGTGCGCACAGCAAGCTGTCACACGGTGACTGTGTTGCACGCAAGCCAACATCGCGAAGCGGTGAACGACATGATGGAGCGAATTTGGAACTTGGACAGCATCGGCATACGTTGCGATGAGACAGACGCAGCACAGCATCACTTTGTCCTCGATAACTTCAAGACGTCCATTCAGTTGAAGAACGACAGGTATTCAGTTGCCTTGCCGTGGAAACCAGTTGTGTCAATGCTAGACAACAAGCACATTGCGGAGAAACGTCTTTCACAAGTCACGAGGCGTCTAACCAAGTCACAGGGGTTAATGGCGAGATACGACGCAGCCATACGTGAATATCTTGTCTCTGGAGTAGCAGAAAAGGTTACCCAGGAAATGGATCAGGCCCAAAATGCAGCACACATATACTACATGCCGCATCACGCAGTCATCAGGGAGGATCGAATAACTACAAAGATGAGGATCGTCTTCGACGCATCCTCTCATGAAGCTGGCACCAGCTCGCTCAATGATAATCTGAACGCGGGCCCCAACCTAAATCCGGATATCATGCCACTACTTATGAACTTCCGCCTTTATCCAGTAGCCTTGGTATCGGATGTACAGAAGGCATTCCTACAGATCGCCATACACGAGGATGACAGAGACGCGCTTAGGTTGCTGTGGTACAGCACCACGCCGGTAGACGGCCAGCTACTGCCTAACGTTGAAACGTGGCGCATGACTAGGGTGACTTTCGGCACGGCCCCTAGCACGTTCCTCCTGGCAGCCACGTTACAGCACCATATCCAGCGGCACGCCAGTGAGCATCCGAGACTAGCAAGGATACTTGAAAATTCCATTTACGTGGACGACGTCATTTTTGGTGCGGCGAACCAGGAGGAGGCAGAGGAGATGTACACCGAAACCTTACAGCTGTTTGGAAAGGCTTCCATGAAGCTCCAAAAATGGGGTTCGAACAGTTATGCGATGCGCGAGAAGTTTAAGTCAGAACCGGATGCTGTTTTGATTGGAAACACAACGAAAGTACTTGGCATTCCTTGGAACCAGGAGCAGGATACGCTGTCTCTACCACTTGACTTCCACCGCATATCAGGAGAGTACAACGGCATGACCACGAAACGACAGGTGCTGCGCTCTGTGGCACAAATATATGACCCATTGGGCTTCATCCTTCCGTACACCGTCACCGGAAAGATGCTCCTACAGGAAATCTGGAAGCACGGGTTGGAGTGGGATGCTCCGCTAACAGATGATATCGCTCGTAAATGGGGCGCTTGGCACAACGAGCTCCAGGATCTCAAAGACATTGAAATACCACGTTGTTACTTACCGGACATGAGCACTGAGATCCAGCCACAGCTACACTTTTTCTCTGATGCTAGCCCCGGCGCGTACGGTACCGTTGTTTATCTACGTCTCGGCGGCTGCGCGGACGGATACAAAACACAACTGATCGCAGCAAGATCAAGAATAGCACCAGTGAAGGAGGTTACTCTAGCTCGTATGGAACTACTTGGTGCGCTGATGTCAGCTCGTCTCGCCAGCTACTTGCGGGACAATTTCAAGCTCACCACCTCAGATTTCTTTTGGACAGATTCAATGATTGCTTTGCAATGGATACGAGGGGACGCAAACCGCTGGCCGCAGTTTGTGCGCAACAGGGTCACAGAAATTCAACAGAAGGTAGAGAAAGATCGATGGAGATACGTGGGAACAGAAGCAAATCCAGCCGACTTGTTGACGCGAGGAACAAGTCCCAAGAAATTGCTTCAGTCCAAGCTGTGGTGGAAAGGACCATCATGGCTGGCGCAATCTGATGACAAATGGCCATCTCCTGAAGTCAATGAGATGACACGCACTCACGTTCATAAAGAGCAGGTTGTGCTCCAAACCATCGCACCATCGTGCTCGGATCCAGTGATGGTTCTGGGACGATTCAGCAATGTCAATAACCTCCATCGTGTAACAGCGTGGATAATTCGATTCACCAAAAACTCCAGAGGAATAGGTCGGATCAACGGTCCCTTAAGCGCTAGTGAGATTCAACAGGCCGAACGCTACTGGGTAAGGCAAGAACAAGAATCTGCATTCGCGGACGAAATCAGCGCACTCGGAAGCAACAATGCACTTAAGCGAACATCGAAGTTGAAAGATCTAAGGCCATTTATTGACGACGACGGCATCCTCAGGCTTGGAGGACGAATGGGTGGTAGTCGTCAAACATTTTCGGAATGTCATCCAATCATACTGCCAACTCACTCGCATTATGCTCGCCTTTTAATTTTACAGTCCCATCGACAAGTTTTCCACTGCGGAGTGCGTGACACTTTAGTGCAGCTACGCGAAAGGTTCTGGATACTCCGAGCACGCCAACAGGTCAAGCGAATACTACGAGGTTGCGTGACATGCAGAAGAAACGACGCAAGGCATCTGACACAACCTGATGGCCAACTTCCACCTGACAGAGTGACGATGAGTCATCCCTTCGAGGTCACCGGCATCGATTTTGCGGGACCAGTAATGTTGAAGCGAAGGAGGAACTACCACAAGGGCTACATTGTCCTCTTCACTTGTGCCGTCACAAGGGCTGTGCACCTAGAGCTGTGCGAGGACATGTCGGCGATCAAGTTCTTGCAAGCCTTCCGAAGATTTACAGCTCGTAGGGGAATCTGCCAAACCATCTACTCGGACAATGCCTTGACGTTCAAAAAGGTCGCAAGAGAAATTCGGAACATACAGAGGATCTTAACGGACCCACTGGTGCAGGACTATTCTTCACGTAACGGAATCGGCTGGAAATTCATACCGGAGCGCGCACCATGGTGGGGTGGCTTTTATGAAAGACTGATAAGATCCGTAAAATCAGCATTGAGGAAAACCCTGTCCAGGAACGTCGTAGACTTCATCGAAATGCAAACTCTGCTGGCTGAGGTGGAGGCGATGATGAACTCAAGACCTATAACCTTTGTTTACAACGAAAACTCCGAGCCGACACCACTCACTCCAGCAACCATGATAATGGGAAGACGTCTACTCGCACCACCATCGACGGAATCCACCACATCGCGGAACACAATCCATGACTCATCGTCCACGAAGATAAGGGAGACATTGAAAAGACAGCTGCACTACCTCAATGCAGTATGGAATAGGTGGCAGCAAGAATACCTCTCGGAACTACGTTCTGCATACCACTCCAAAGGGACAAACGACTGCGACGTTCGAACCGGAGATTTAGTTCTCGTCAAAGAGCCCAACTGTCCCAGGCTTCAATGGAAAATGGCCCTCGTTGAGAAAGTTTTCACAGGTTCAGATGGACGAGTTAGGGTATGTCTGATTAGGACTCCTGGTAGAACGATACTCAGGAGACCCGTCCAGCACCTCTACAAGCTCGAGTCACAAGAAAAATAGTCGAAATCTTGAAACACTACGTCGTTCTCATCTGTGGGTGGCAGGCTGTTGAATACTATGTTGAAGACGACGACTCAGCGCCTGCACGCCCACGCGATTGCTCACGCTTTTTCATTCTTCTCCCAAGCACCATCCAATAAACATCGTCACCTACTTGCTCTCCCTGTACTGTATTCCAAAGGCTTCTTAGTCGTCTTTGCTTATGGGAATTAGCCAATTAGGTGTCTTTGAAAAGGCAACGATTCTGTGAAATAATCCAATGTTTCGCTAGTTTCGAGCAAAAGAAATAAAAATATAACTAATGTACCTGCATGCATGTTTCATATGTTTGGCCCTGGTGTCTTAATTATCGACACTGGCATCATTTGCGAATGACATTCTGTTTCTTCGTGTAGCTCGATGTAAGACAAACAAATGACATTCGGTGCGATTGTCATTCGCTGGGAATATCATTCGGTTTACCGTGTGACAGGGGTATAGACACGATCTGGAACGAGACAGAAGGGCATCGAAGATGGTCAAATAAAGCGTAACCCGTATCTGCGATTGCGGACTTTTCTCCAGGGCCATGCAGGGCCGTCCACTTTGGGTCTCAGGGTTTCCCTATTATTTTTGTGAGTTAATCGCACCTGTGGCCTGAACAACACCGTTCGTTCCACGATCAATAAGCGACAAAAAACGTCGATGCGGTGGCCGTTAAAGACGCCAGGATGGTGTGCTTCAATGTGGGGAAAAAAATACGTCGAAGCCAAACCAGGGGTCCGGCGGCTCACACTCGTCATTTTATATCTCGCGAGTCGCTTCGTTGTGGAACTTAGGACCAACTGTGACGTTCATGCCACGGGTGGGAATAACTCATAAAAACAAAGAAAAGAAGATAATGTAGAAAATTGGAGACCCAAAAGGGATCATGGCCCTGCCTGCATCTGAACGAAATCCTCCTCCAACATACCCTACAATACCACAGCCCCTTATTCATCGCGTCTTTCAGCGACAACGCGCACATTCTGATCTGTATTTATTTGTCCTCATCTAACAAATAATTAAGAATGTGGCAATCCTTGCACTGAAGAACCTCTCAACGCATCGCGAACCTCCTTTGGTTCTATGTCCAACCCTTTGGTCGATTTCACACCTCAAGAGAGGGATGGCGTCTTTTGCACGTGGGTTCCGGACAAGAGCCGTACATTTCACAGGCGCACATTTCCCTTCACGATGCTCTACATACATGCACCAATATATAGAAGTACCGTACACACGAATGCCCCACGACCCCCGCCAAAAGCAGTGGCAATGCGAGCGACCGGACCGAGCAAGCCCCCTCGCGGGAAATCATCCACAACGTCTTATCTGGCATTTAATTATCGGATCTCCCTTCATACGCAGGAAGCGAAGTATTCACAGGCTGTCGGAGTTTGCTCTTCAATGCATTTCACCCCTGCCAGAATACGGTTGAAGAATGGGAGCAGCCAGATAGGATGTCAAGTGTCCATATAGAACTGTCAAAGACGTCTCTGGCTTGCAGAGTTGCTCAGTTGTAACCCACTCCGCCCTTTTATAGTCGTGTTCTACCTATGAACGGTACCTCTGGCACTCAAGTGAAACTTTACTATATATTTTCATTACAGTTACATATCAAATATAACTTTCGCCACACGTAAACGTGACCCGAATATATTCTACATACAACGTTTCAAACCTCTGTTGGCTTGTGGTGGTTAAATATAGGAAAATAAAGATCAAGCGGCTATGCTGTTCTTAGCCTGAACACGACTATACGTAGGTATATTTATACTACGTATTTGCACGTTATCTGCACATAGCGCTACAACGCTACATTACGTAACTCTGCGTGCACATATACAGGGTGTCCCAGAAAACGTGTCATTGAATTATAATAAAAAAAACTACACCACCTAGAGCCTGCGGTCAATGGCGTTTGTTCTTACTGGGTTTTTGCCACCTCCTCATGTGAATGTCGTGTAACGTAAGTTTAATTATGTAAATTTTTGCGAGCTTAAGTCGGAAATTTGCCTAGTAAAGGTCACTTTTTTACCCCACCAATGTGAAGAGCGTGTCTAATTTAGTCAATTTTATGATAATTGACAGGGGTATTCAGGAGCTATCCCTTTGGAAAAAATAGCCGAACATCATGCTCTACGGAGGTCGCACAGAATAGCGCACGATGAATTTTTCAGCGCAATCTTTGTCAGTCCGACGAAAGGAGGTTGGAAACCCAGCCCTCTGCGACATCGCAGAAAGAGATAAAAGAGGCACGGCTTATCACGTCCGACTTTCTCTGGAATAATGCTTTCCCTCTCCCAATTTTAGGAACTGTTACTTTTTCTACTATCACTCTCTGTGCTGGCTTCGGAACCTCCTTTCGTCGCACTGAGAGCGATTGCGCTCAAAACGTCATCGCGCGCTATGGTCCGGTGCTCCGAAAAGCATGATATTCGGCTATTTTTTCCGATAGGATAGCTCGTGAATTTCACTGTGAATTATCATGAATTTGGGTGAATTCGGCACGCTCTTCATATTGGTGGGGTAAAAAAGTGACCTTTACTTGGCAAATTTCCGAGTTCAGTTCGCAAATATTTACATAATTAAACTTGGAGTACATGACATTCACATTAGGAGGTGGCAAAAACCTAATAAGAACAAATGCTGTTGACCGCATGATTCTAGGTGGCGTAGTTTTTTTATTATAATTCAATGACACGTGGACACCCTGTATAGTGTAAAACGCGAGGAACCTTGCGTACAGTTTATGAGTAGGATCTTGTAGTTTAGGGATCCGGTTCAGCATCTCCTGTTCATCTGAAATGCGAGAAGCACTTTTTGTTTGATCTTGCTTTTTCACCCGATATTTCCCAATATTTTACAGCGGCTGAACTAAAACCGGATTTTTGTCTCTGATTTTCAAGAAATATAAAACCCCGAAAACAAGTGTTTAGCTATGGACTGTGCAGGGTACGTAAACAACAACCTTACTTTCCACGATATAAAGTAAGAGTATAAATTACAAGGTGATAAATTAAAACTTTTGCGTCTGATAAGCAGTATTAAGGAAGCTATCGCCAATTATCTTTTTAAGTTTTCCGAACTATCCCATCCTAATGCAAGGTACATGCCACATGTGAACGAAAATCCAAAAGGGCTGCCAGGTATACACGTGCACAGAGAGACAAAAAGGGGGGAACTGGTGTACCGAAGAGGAGAGCAAAGAAAGGGGGGGGGGGAACTTGGGGGACGTTTCGAGCGAAGGCTCTTCTTCAGATTAGAGGGACGGAATGCGGGGGATGTCGGGAAACATGTTGTATATATCGCCCAGCCCGCTAGGGGGCTAACACGAGAATGACGAGATCCGTGTAAGAGGGCGGCATGTTACAACACGTGCAGACAAACTAGAATCCTAAAATGAGTCTTTCATTAAGACCTCCGGGATGAGTCGAGTTGACGTGGTAGATAAGGCGGCTTCCTTCCCGTTTACGTGAATTAGAATTGTTGATGCCGGATCGAAGAACGATAACTCGAGACGACTATCAGCACTATGGGTCGAACTGGAAAAATGCTTGGAAATCAGAGTCATTTCGTGATGGCTGATGTTATCTGACTGTTGTAAAAGCATTAGGCGGCGGTGTTCGCGGAACCCTTTCGTGTAGTTTCCTCTCGGTTTCTCCGATGTATAGAAGATTTGGGCAGATAGAACAAAATATTGCATATATTATGTTAGCTGACTTGCATGTGTAGTGGCCGGACGTGTGGATATATCGACCGTTGGAGCCCTGAAGGCGATAGTTGGGTCCGACATGGGCACAGGTTAAGGCGGTGCATCATAGCCAGCACTTCGTCGTCTACAGTCGAGGGATGGCGCAGCGAGCGAAATGGTTTGCGCAGTCACCGCTGCATAACATTTTGGCGCTTGCTTGGAAATGCAGTATACCGTGGTCCCTGGCAAGGAAACGTCCCGTTTTCTTCTTCGTCATCTTTTTGGATGCGGCTGCGGACAAGAACGGCTCTCAGGTTTGGAGGGCGTCTGTAGGAAATTGTCGTGCCAGTGTAGAGCTGTCCGGAATTGAAAAGGTCCTCCGAGCCGGACTTGATTTGTCGCATCAAGTTAGAGATGGCTTGGTGATACTCAACTGTTAAAGCAATGATGATTTTTTGCTGGAGGTTGCTGGGATAAGCCGCAACGCGGCTACATGCCCAAGACACTACACACACTACACTACATGCCGCCCAAGACATGTCAAGGATTCTATTCCCTTTTCACAATTCTTACGACTGCGCCGCATTTGCAGTGAAGATTCAGATTTTTTAAACCAACTTGCCAAAATGAAAGATTTTTTCACCTCCCGTGGTTACCCCGCAGTAGAATATAAATAGGTCTCACTTTCATGCAATAAACCCTTGGTTGGCAGTTCAGTGCGGTCGTCGTGTGTCTTTTACCTGTCTTGTCCTTTGTCCTTTTTACCAAGCACTGGGGTTTTATCACTTTTAAATGGATTACCAACCTGCCCAAATTTTAAAGGTACTGTAAAGCAGTAGACAAGCATGATATGCCGGTGATGTGACTAGAGACTTTGTTGCTTCTAAATACCATATGCGGAACCATACGACTGACAACGCGCTATAAATATTTCTAATTTGCCATGAAAGATGCGGCGTAGTGGAGCGGTGCGACGCTGGTGTCAAACAACCCCCTGTACAGCGGGCAACACTGAAAATTGGTATTACACACTATTACATCGGAACTTCGTTATTTTAGTAACCATATTATTAGTTTTCCTGTTTACCTATGCATTCTGAAACCCCTGTTAACAGTTTAACCTGTTAACCCCTGTTTTTGCGAAGTAACCCAGCGCTGGCCGCTCTTCGATGGAGGCTGTCCCTACTTCTCTGCTGTGCCTGCGCGTTCCTTGTATTCGCGGCCTCTTTCGAACGAACAAACTCTCTCTGTGAACCTCTGTGAACAAACAAGTCCCGACGCTGTCTGGCTTCTTTGTCTGACACATTTCTGACACAACGTCTGACACATTTTTTTCAACGGCTCAGCATTTCATTTCAGTTCGCTTATCCGTTTATCCTCAGATGTGGATCGTTGTGTGGATTGCAGGGGCGGATTTTATGGTGGATTGTGGTGGATTGTTATGTCGGGCCCAGTGATATTACAGATGCAATGTGGTTGCCGCCGTATGTGTCAGGAGTACGGATTCATTTCGAATACCTAGTACAGTGTTGCCCGTAATCTTTAATTGTAATTTTCGAATTAATTGCACCGTCGATTGGAATGAAACTTGCGCAGTTTTTGTCCTGGTGGCTTGGACTATCGAATAGCCACACTAAATGACAATTGTTCGGTGCTGCTTTACAGTACCTTTAAAGTCAATCCAGTGCGCGTAACAAATCTCTCTCTACTATACAGGGTGTTTTTTTTTTATATCCTTTACAGAATTTTTTAGGGGTGTGCGAATATTCGAATTCTCGAATCGAATCGAATATCAAACGCTCGAACTATTCGATTCGCGAACCGAATATCCAGTATTCGATTTTTCGAATATTCGACTATTCCACGTATATGAACGACACAACCCGAAAGTGGGCTTCACCTGATGCTTCCGTGTATGAGGTGAAGCCTCCTTTACGAAATTGCCCTTGCTGCAGAACCAACACAGGCTGGACGGTGTTTAGTTTAAGATAACGTTATCCAAAGTTAGTTTTGTAGACATTTTATGTGGAAGGGGCGGCGCCCCTCCCACATGCAGTTTAGCAGTGCCGGCGAGGGACTTTGATTTGATGTCTGTGAGGTTGCCTTTAAAAGGTTAGGACTCTTGAATAATGATTACAGCCCACGAACAAGAAGGGTGTCTTAAAGATGTCCTTTACATCTAAAATTTCAGTAGTGGAACTTCCTAGGACGAGTGCAAAGAAACTAAAAGGTGTTCATGGCAAAACTGAGGCAGGCTGCCAATTCGTTTGTTTCACAAATGGCCTGTGGTTGTCTGAAACAATTACAGCATCATCCGTATAACATGCTACTGCCTGACATAAAATTTTGAAATGAAGGTAACCACTCCAGTAAGTGTAGGCTCACCTGAAAAGCAGGAAGCACTCTCATGTAAAATTAAAGAGTAGGGGCTTTAAACAGAAGAATTGCATGTCTCTCTCGTGACAGTTAATACCAGAAAAATTACACTAAAGCCATGGGCTACAAAATGGAAACTTTTAGTGCGAAAGTCACATATTGCAAATTTTGCACAAATATTCGATATTCGATTCGGTATTCGGAATTTTTCCCCCATTCGATTCGATATTCGATTCGACTTGAAATATTCGGATTCGCACACCCCTAGAATTTTTATAAAAAAGCTACGAGAACAGCATAGATGTCGTTTTTGCAGCTGAGTTCCACGGCCAGGCGACATCCTCTCGAAGAAAGTATGCAACTACAAGATTACTGATTACCTAAAATTAATTAATTAACTCTTTAATTGGGGGATTTCGGGCAAAAGCGGGATATCAGAATGAGGGAGTCATAGTTGAAAGCCATTCCACGTTTAAGAAATCCTGAAACACGCACGTGCGTGAAGATATCCATCCCGAATTTTGATATGCAAACGAGCCGAAACCGAAACCACGGCTATCGGGAACGCAGGGAGTACAGCGCTCATTTCACGTCAGAGGGCCACGTGATTTGGAGTGATGGAGGGTGCGTTCCAAAACCTACTCAAGTCAACTCGGGAGTAGCTCTCTACCCGAAGCGCCGTTCCAAAACGGGTCGAGTAACTCGATGACGTCACTACCCGCGTTCCAAAACAAGGTGGAGTAACCAGAGAGTTAACTCGATTCAACTCTCCTCTGAAGGCCGGTCAGGGAAGGTTCGCTCGAGTAATGACGTCATGCTTTTGTCGTCTGCCCTTTTTCGCGAAAGCGCGGTATCGAAACCAGCTGAACGTTTGGTTGTCGAAAAGCCTCGACCTCCACGACGGGTTATCAATACACAACTGGACACCGAAATGGCAACACTCTTCCGATCCGGATTGTGCGACATGGTTTCTGAGGACCAGGCGTACGCCCAAAGACATGTGAGCCGGATACATTTCCCAGGACAAAGTGAGTCTCGCTGGTGCGCCTTTCTATTTTGTCTTCATGTACGTCGCTTTTCCATTATCTATTTAGCATATGTTCACTAACAGCTGCCTTGCAATGTTTATTTGTTTCACTGCCTTGTAGCCACGTGGTCCTTGTAAAGGCAGAGCTCTATTTGAAACGTTCAAAACTATATTAGGAGCAAGGGCTATTACTGACCAGCATTATTATTATTATTACTTTTATGTGCGTGTGTGCGAAATGGGATTTTAAATGGAATATTGCTTTTCTTCCTTTACCTTCACAGTTGTAAGATGGTTTGTCGGTACGTTCGTGCGAACAGGTTTCAGATAAAATATGTACCATAGGCGCAGGCTAGCTGGTGGATAAATGCTTGGGTGGAATTTGGATAAATTCTGAGCTGTGGAAGGAAGGGACAACACGACAGAACTCTGTCACGAATTTCCCGTCTTTTCGCCCAAGCTCAGACTTCTTTCAGGATGAATGAAACAGGAGGCTTCTGCGCACTTCGCAATACGTGTACTATCAGAACCGCTTCATTGCGCTCTGATTACCTTTTTTGTTGCAGCCGTTCAGCTTACATTAGACTACGACGCCGTGACCCAAACCACGCCCGCACCACTACCTCAGTTCCAGGATTCCAATCAGCAGCTTCCACCTTTTGTATTTTTCATCTTCTGTCGTCATGATGTTAACATTTTTCTTTTTTTTATTTCTTTTGACTACCAAATGCAACGGGATGTATCCACTTCATGCATTTGGGGTAGCTAATGGTACGTGAAAACTACCATTCCACAAAAAATTAACGAATAAATGACGACAATGACAGCTGCTTTTCCCTTTCATTCTCCAATAGAGGGGCTTAAGAATAATTCTACAGTATCTTGGAAGAAATACTACCAGACAAGCAATCTCTGAATGTAACTGTACAGTAAGTAACTACATTCACAAAGTGCTGAAAACGCCAAATGCCCACTCGGCCGACAAGACAGAGTTCAACTATGTCCGACGGGGCATGGTGACTCCTGTAGACAGCTCACAATACATTCCCAGTCGCCGTTATCGTCGTCTCTGTAAAATACATCTGACGCGCACGAGATAGCGGTGCCGACACCGGCCTCCATCTTAACTCGGTCGGAGTCCCCCATGCGTTCCCAAAGCTACGCGACCGGGCGCGTACTCTGTGGTCACATGGTACAACTCGGTCATGTGACCTACTCGACTCGAGGGTTTGTTTTGGAACGCACCCGGAGATGATTGGAGTAGGTGCCGCTCAGCTGGCCAGACAAAATCGCGTTCCGGCTCAGATAAGCCTCCGTCGGCGAGGGTGATGCGCTCCTGAGGCGCGCTTTTTCCGTTTTGGCTCATTTGCATACCAAAACACAGCGATTTTACGGCACGCGCTCTTTTCTTGATTTTTAAAAGATAGAATTGATTTCGACGAGGATTGTCTCCCGTTCTGCTATCTCGCTTTTACCCGAAATTTCATAATTAAAGAGTTAATTAATGAATTTTAGGTAACTAGACATTTTGTAGTTGCCTACTTTCTTCGAGAGGATGTCCACCTGGCCGTAGAACTCAACTGCAAAAACGACATCTCTCCTGCTGTCATAGCTTTTCTATAAAAATTCTGTAAAGACTTTAAAAAAACACCCTGTACAGTATATACTATCTCCTTTTGCGATTTCTATTGATGACTTAGCTGCGAGTTAACCGAGTTCGGAGAAATTGGTCTACGGCACGCTCCTTGATGAAGTAAGTCCGGTATCAAATAAAAGGGTGTTCCACTAGCAATAAGCTCGCTTTTAGGGTCATTGGAATCATATTTTGAAAGCGCACCTAAGGAGACCCGAGTTATCCATCTGCTTATCCCAAGGGAAAGAGTCGCTGGTGGCCTCGGCAGTTCTCTTTCCTTACCAGCAGAAATCACACGGAGAGACCAATCATAACAGAGTAGGGGCACGCTCGAAGTCGCTGACGCAACACACAAGACGTGAACCAGGCACTATGGAAGGAGGTGCTCACTTGAGAGTAACTGATATGCACTTCCATAATTAGCATCCTAGGGGACAGGTGTAACTGAAACTCGGATGTCGAACGATACTAAACAAATTCATAATCTTGTCCAAACCGCTTAATTACGAATTCGCGTAACACGGCCGTTTCGCTGCCGCAAGTGGCGAAAAAATACTCAGTATGTTTGCTCACTCTGGGGAATCATCTCCCCGAATTCAAACCGCCTACATTCATCTATTACAGTCACAGCTGTATATGCGGAGTTAAGCATCGATAGCGTGCGTGCGTGCGGCGTGTGTCCCAGATGTCGCGACGCGGTGAGGAAGAAGCGCGCTGCGAAGGCCGCGTGATATGACGTTGGGTATCACGTGAGGTGTGGTGATGCAGGTGGCGGGAGTGGGAAGCACAAGAAGCCAGGCCTTTCGCTAGGATGGCTCCGCCGAGGAAGGTTCTTAGTGAAGGTTCTTGTCTTGTGTACTTGCAATACGAATTCGTTCAGAAAAGGCTGTAAAGATTCCTAAACATCTGAACAGGGTTCGAGTTGCAACGCATTTGTAAGAGATAATTTCGAAATAGTAACATATGGTATGTTAAGAACATTCAAACACAGAGAAAAAATCCTGTTAAAGTCTGCCCACAATGCGTAGCGACACAGCTGCCGCCGTATTTCAGCTGCGAATTCCAAAGGTTGCACAGCTACTCGGAGTTTCTTTTTTTTTTTTTAGCGTACCGTCCTCGCAGTTCTGGACCCAGCATAGAAAGCTGGATGGGTCACGCATCAAATAACATCATTTGCCATGCCATCGACAACAATTGCTGGTAGTGTTGTGGGAAATGGAATAATGAAACGCCTCACAATGAGGACCGAAGTCCTACGGTGTCCAGAAAGGTCAGAAGAGCTTTGAATGCAAAGCGTTGGTATGGTGGATTTGGCCATGGGCCCAGTAATTTTGACAAAGTCCAAAGTCCAGAGTCCAGCTGATTGAGAACCCGGAAAGTGTGGTTCGGAAAGATTGGTAGTTTGGGCAATAAACAAGAATGTGCTCTAGATCTTCCAGATCACCGCAGTGATGGCATCTGGGAGAGTCAACTTGTCTGAAGCGGTAACGCCATTGAGCTGTAAAAACCACATTGAGACGCATGCGACCAACTAGCGCAGCGTCTTGACGAGATGTGTTTCGTAGCACCCGGAAAGCAGCTCTCTCATCTCGGAGACGGAAGAGTATTGCACTGCTGAGAGGGGACTGCCGTTCCATTCTTCGACGTTTAGTCGCACCCCTGGCTTCCCGCTAATGGACAAATGACATCTCCCCCGTCCACGTGCCATGACACAACTGGCACGTCTATAGAGTGAAGGAAAACCACGAATACGTACTATTTGAATCATTCGTTCATGGAATAGCCGCCACAGCGTATGATGACGGTCGCTGAATAAGTTTCAGGGCATAATCATGCAGCGCATGCTACGTGGACAGTACAGGTTCTCCAATGTAAACTACCTAAATAACGGCTTTGACGCGTGAGTATTAACGTCGCACGTGCGAAGGAATAAAGTGCTTGCGAAGTGATAAAAAAAAACGGATGTAGTGCTTGGAAGCCATATGGTCTCGGATTCAGCGTCGGTTCTCTGAATCCGTGTAAAAATGTATATTTGGCATGGAGATCCGTGCCGGTGCACACATTTTACAATCTTCGGGGCATTCCACTGTGAGAAATGTTGAGCGTAAGGACAGAGTATGCAGAACAACGAATTGCGGTGACTATGCTAATGTGGTTTATGTAACCAATGGTTGCTTTGTTCCTGTCACTCGGTAACATAGTTCGTGGTAGGCTATATTTATTGCGATACACCTCAAGAGCCCGTGAGGGCGTTACTTGAGGGAAGGGGTCAAGGGGACACAGAAAAGAGAAAGCACTGGGTATTAGAGCAAGTAGAACAGGGGAATGAAACTACAGAAAAATAAGAAACAATGTGCGAGAAAATACAAAACAAACATTTGAATTGTACCAAATGTACATTCCTATACCGAGACTGGGAAATTATGGTGTAATGCATCGTGGGAATGCTGAGGGTTCGTTAAATTGACATTGTGCTGAGGTAAATGGTTCCATTCAATGATTGTATTTGGAAAGAAAGCGCGAAGTAAATGGTGCATGGAGGTATACGTGAAACCTTCGAGGAATCAACCAGTCTGGCAGAAATGCGGCTAGGTGGTTTGATATAGTGAGCAGGGTGTCCAACCGAAGCGAAACCGGAAAAAAAACGATATTTTGGGCAAACCGGAATTAGGGAGTTTTAGGAAATCGTAAGCGCCCTCCGATTCCGACTACGTATCGCTTTCAGCTAATCAGATATCAGCAACGTGATGTCAGCCACTCCAAAGGAGTCAGGCGATTTGCTTATCATGTTTTCGGAGACGCTATCGTAAAACTTCTCCCTATTGAACGAAATCCTTTTCTTTTTCGTTCCGGAGCAAAACCGAAAAATAGTCTTAAAAGGACGGTCGCATCCGGAAACCCATCTATGAAACCGATACCACTATGTTCGGCATTGGTCGACAGTCTACCCGGCAATTTTTTTCGTCCGAAAAGTGCTTAAATATTAAATAAACGAATTTTAAAGATCGGCGCTGCTTCCGTGGCCGCAGAAGATGCGGCGGCGTGACGTCACTCTCTAAAGGCTCATTCACACTTGCGTTTCAAAAAGCGGCGCCGCCGAGAGGGGCCTGTCATAGCCGAGCCGCCATCCTGAAAACGCGCTTCGTTGTTGTTGCTACGTCAAGATCGTACCGACACTTCCAGCTCTCTTCCTCAAAATTTACATCGTGAAGCATGTAATCCATTTTATAATTATCGTGAAGCATTTCTGCTGGAATCATCAATCGTTGGAACGGCAGACGTGACACAATAACAGAGAAAGAACGGCAGAAGAAGCGAGACACATGTTTACCTACCGACGACCAACAAACGGTCACACACAAGCCGTATTTATTTTCGTCGATTCCGTGGTTTGCGCAAATTCCCAGCTCATCTTCGATACCTCAGACACCAAACAACTATTGGTGACAAGGAATCTACTCATGCGGTAGCACCAAACACACACACACGCACAAATGACAAAAGATCCCAGCGCGGTATCGGGAGGCCCGCCGTTGCCAAAAGGAAGCCACCTCCACCCCTCCGAGCGCTCCCATTGGCTGGATGAAAAGCGTTCGCGTTTCTGCCCTCCGACGTTGCCCCCATACGTGAGGCCGACAACGGCAAGCCCTTTCACCATCACCACCACCACCCTCCGAAGCTGCAGCACGGAGCGGTTCTCGAAAAGCGACTGGTCAGCTTGATTCACACATGCGTTTTTTGAACTCGTTTCGCGTTCGCGGCGCCGCGAAACGCGAGCCGGTTCTTTCTTTTTTTCTCCGAACCTCCGAGAAACCTCCGAATTCGGCACAACCTTTTCTTCAGAACCGAAGTGATTCCATAGAAAGTACTATGAGTAGCATATACGTAGTAGCATAGTAGTGTGTCTTACGGACGCAAGCCATCCTCAAGTTTCTGCTATACGAAGGAATACTCCCGCAGCAGCCGCAACAGCGGCAGCCAGGTGTTATAGATGCGGATCTACCAGTCACAGAACAAACAGTGATTCATGCCTAGTCAAGTACAAGCTTTGTCGCACACAAGAAGGGACACTTTGAGTATGTCTGCCGCGGAGGAGCACCCAAATATCGGACAGTTGGTCAGCTTGAAGCTCCAATACCTGCGATCACATCCGCTACAGCTTCACCCATCTTCTGCCAAGTCGAAGTGGATCGCATCGCGTGAGGATGATGGTTGACCCCCCCCAGGAGCGTCTCTCTCCTTGCTGCCAATTTTGCCCTCACCTCAACTCAGGACCACGCAGGTCGAGTTGAAAACCTATTCGCAGAAAGCGTTGAGTCGCTGACTCACGTCAACCATCGAGATACAAGCAACCGCACCAGAACGGAGAGGACTACGTTGGGGCATGCAACGCCTGCAGCACAGCGGACAAGACCGCTGTCATAAGACCAGCTCCACTGCAACCAGTACATTTTCCTACCGGACCTTGGAAACAAATTGGGCTCAACTGGGTTGGACCGTTTGGGAACCTACCATCAGGGTGTCGTTTCGCCATCACAGCCGTCGACTACTACAGCAAATGGCCTGAGATCCAGCTCACTGTACACAATGTCACTGCGCAAACGGTCATTGAGTTTCTACGACAGCTGTTCGCAAGAGAAGGGTACTCGGACATCATCCTTTCCAACCATGGGCCTCAATTTCAGTGACGTTTTCAATGCCTTCCTGAAACAGAGAGGGATTGAGCATCGGCAGTCCTCAATATACCACCCTCAGTGCAACGGACAAGTAGAAAGATTCAATTGGGGTTGGAGGATTTCTTGATGCTTATCACTTCGCCACATGGTGACGTACGCCATGATCTACCAGAGTTCCTCAGCATCTATCGAAGCACGCCCCATGCGACTACGCAACTTTCGCCGGCAGAACTCTTGCACAGAGGACGAATGAAAACTCGACTGGACATCGTAGGGTTCCCATCTTTGGATGAGGACGTCATAGAAGAAATCAAGAAGCTGCGCAGAAGAATAAAGACTATCAAGACCGCTGCAAGCGAAATTTCGACACGAGGAACAGGGTCAGGACGCCGCAGTTCAGAGCTGGTGATTTCGTAAGGATACGACTACCAGGTAACCAGCAAAAAGGAGCATCGGCGTTTGGTCCCCCAGTGCGCATCGAAGAGACAATGTGCCCGGCGACTTACAAGGCAAACGATGGTCGAACGTGGAATGCCGCACGTCTCTCTCGTTCTGTCCCCGCCCCTTCGGCATCAACGGATACCGGAATACCGCCTGCCTCGATACCACGCACTGAGCCTGGCGAGTGTCAAGTTTCGGGTGTTTCGACTGCACCGCCTCAGCGGCCGCAGCGTATACGTCGACCTCCTCAACGGTACCCGTTGTAAAGACTTGTTCTTGACTTGCGGGAGGGGAGTCTATGTTGTGTTATCTTAGGTTTTTCGACAACGCGACCGGAGACCGAGGAGATGAAGACGATAGAGACGAGTCTGGGACATTCTATTAGTTTGTATCGTCCAGTAAAGATGCAGTTGTGTGACTGGTAATAAAACGTTTGATGCAACAACTGTGAAAGAGGAACCGTCTGCTAAAATGAGAATCAATGTGCGAGAAATGATACCAAGTTACAAGTACTTTGCCCAATTCTTTCCGTGGTCCTACCATATTTACTCGCACTAAATGCAAATTTCTTTTCCCCCACGTATTTGATGCGCCGCGATTATCGCAGGCTACAGGATCGTATTGCATGGTGCCAGCAACCGTAGCGCGAGCGAGCGTAGACGCCTGTATTATTTTTGAATAAGGCCAAGCTAAGCCCACGAATAAGCGAGCGAGCGAGTGGGCGGGCGGACGGACGGATGGACGGACGGACGGACGGCGATGCAGTCATTATGAGAAAGCTATTGAGCAGTGTTACTGCATGTGTAGCTCTCGGCTTCAATATGCTGGAGAAACGAAAATACGGAGAAGTTGATTTGTTACCCACAAGCTCTTGTTTAATACCGTACTTTCGCCATGTCAGCAGTCGAATGCAACTTTTTCAGAACGTTTAATTGTGCCGGCTCGACAGAAGTTAGCTCAGAAGTTAGAATGCCTGACAATTTGATAATGCCTGACAATGATAATGCCTGACAATGATACAACAAGGGCTTGTTGTATCTCGTATGTACTACGCAACACCTGCTTGTTGCTGTCAACGAACCAACGCTAGCGGAAACCGAGAGAGCCAACTGGACGGTTCACGAGTGAGGCGGAGAGGAAATGCCGTGTGATCCCAGGGACAACAATCCAGATGCTTTGGAACAAAAGACAATAGTTGAGCGTTCCTCAATTCTTTCCTCACGTAGAGTAAAAGATGTGTGTTAATTATGCAAAGAAGTCGCATCTCTCATCAACACATCTCTGGTGCAGTATGAACGTTTTCAGCCTAGGAGACATTTTTCAAGCTGTAATTAGTGGTGGAGCTTTCTTTTAACTCCCATGTCAAGGGCTTGGCAAACATGTTCAGACCTCCTTTAATTGGAAGTGCGACACAAAATCACTTAGTTCCAGCAGCTTCCAGCGACACTACCCTGCTGTAGGTATCAGCTTGGCGGCCACGAGAAAGAAATTTCTAACAGGCTAGCTGACCCCAGAAAACAGTACACACTTTGACTCCTTAAAATCTTATTATCCATCCTTAGTACATGCAACAAGAAAAAATATATCTACATTTATGTGTATAGGAATACAATTCTTCAAACTGCAATAAAAAAAAGTACAAACACAGCTTTAATTACGTGTTTATGCTCCAGGAAGACGTTTTCCAACTGCAACACAGTTGAATTTGTGCAACGTCTCCAATAAGTTAGTTAAAAATGTACGAGAATACATCACAATGATGATCTCTCATGATATATCAATACCAACCTCAAGATTTCCAGGACAACAACAAGATGAGTGCCACCTGATAAAGATCATATTTCAAGTATGACGTTAACAAAACAAACTCAGCAAACTGATTGGGAATGTTGTCAATGACAAGCTAAAATAAAACTGCAGTACTTTCATAAACAGAACAACATGACCAATCGAGTGAGTCTAACACGTCCATAGCAATTAACATCAAAAGCTGTTTTGCAGTTCTTCGGTGCTGAAGCAAGGTCCTGTCTATCTACAAGTTCCCAGTATGATCAATAACAGTTGGCAAGTACATCAACAATTTACTTCATGAGAGCATGTACCACAGCGTTTGCATTGATGGTTTTTAAGTCTATGTAGGTCTGGCCTGTTCCAACAAAGACAATTGGCTGACCAGTGATGTACGTCATCGAGACTGCAGCACCCACCTACGAAAAGAAGAAACCAGTTCATACACCCTAATCACGCATCCTTTCAAACCATATGTGAACACTGGCTGTGGAGTTCACTTTAAATGCGCATTAGACGATATTGTAAAACCCTTTTAGTTTGCGAGACCCTTATTTCCGCGAATTTTGCGAATCGACAAAATTTGCAAACTTTAAGGGCACGCGAAAATTTCGAAATAGAGGAGGAGGAGCTTCAGGAGCTCGCGAAGTTTAGTGGTCGGAAATATACCCCTGTTACTAGATTCGCGAGAATTTACGGCCGCAAAATTAAAGGGTTTTACAGTATAGGTCATGAAACAAGTGCAAACAACAACAGGCATAAGTGGACCCTTGTGCAATTGAGTTTTGTGTTTTTTCCAAATCTAGGGTAAAAATTGGGCTTTACGTTATAGGTAGGGCCTGACTTTTTAGGGTTAAACCCGTATCCGCCCGATATTTACCCCCCGAACGAAATCTGTAAAATTCGGGTTTAACCCGAATCTACCCGAAAACATCCGGGTCGCGTGGCACACTCATAAGCGTGCATTAAAATAAAGTTTGATAACATTGCTAAACATTAGTTCCATGTTAAGACAAATTTTTATGAAACAAAAAAAATCACCCGAATACACCCGAATTCCTGACGACAGAATATGCCGTAACGGGATTTAACCCGAATACACCCGAATTTTCAAATGAGAAATATCACCCGATATTTACCCCCCGAATTTGGCCAAAAATAAACCCCGAAAAAGTCAGGCCTTAGTTATACGCTATAATGCAGGGTAAATTCAGGTGGTATCACTGAAAGATCAGATTTTTTGTCGGAAAAGAAAAAAAAAATCGAAGATAACAACATACGAGATGCAAGAGAGGCTGTGCACCCGTGCTCGTTCATGAGCCCTAAGTTTGCATTTTGGCAAGTTCGGTCCTCGGGTTTTATCCGGAGTGGCAGTGATGCAAATTGAGGGGTAAAAATGGGTTTTAACACATTTTAACACATGGGTTTTATTGGGTTTAACACAAGGAAAGAATTAAAGAGGCACTAAACTGATGCCTGTTGTCTAAAAAGACACAGTGAAAGCAGGGGTCTCCCTCTACCGAAATATGTTAGGACTTTGTGTAACTCGAGCGTATTCACTCCCTAAAACACAGATAAAACAGCGAAATCAGCCCAACTCTCTCCTTCCTGTAATACATCAGCAAACGTCACTTGGCCACATTGAACAGGGCAGACGTATCAGAGACCTGTATTTCTCGACTCATCCCCGAATGACGTTTTGCGCCCCCGGAATCCCACAAGGTCAGCCACGGGGGAGATATCTCTCCACTGTCACAGCTGTTTTGGGCACAGGGATTCGAATTCACGAATCTCAAATCCCTGCGTAGGATTCCTGGATTCGCGGATTCTGTTGGCACATCCCTATTTTTAACAGTGCATTGGCAAAAAAAGATTCTCACATGCATATTCCATACGTTCGACTTACCTTGTCATCGATGGTGTCAAATTTGGTGAGCACAATTCCATCAATGAGGTGCGGGTTATCTTTGCTTGAATGGTCAGCCAAAGCCTGGTTGAATTTCACCAACTGATCTACTGCTTCATTCCCCACCAGAGCCTCTCCAACAAAGAGTACCAAGTCAGGGTTGTTCACGGTGATGAGCTATATCAAGTGACAGAAATTTTGTTTTACACGGTCCATTTTCCTTCAATGACAGTGCATACCATAAATGCCAGAGTATGGTAGAACATCGTTATCTTGGACTCGGATGTCTCAAAATATCGGTCACATGCATCGCGGAATAAACTCCAATATTTGCCACGTGTTTATCACGGCTTATATCGAAAGGTGTTTGGGACGGATTTTGGATATCTCAAAATCTAGTCAGCCAAAATTTTAAAATACACTGTCTGTCACAGTTTACTGAAGCGCGTAGCTGCCCCCAGGTGATGAGTAAAGCTCATGGATAATGATACCTTGTACTTGTACGACGCTTTTCCGATCGCATAACTTTCGCACCACGTGAACTATCGGGCGTTCAACTCTTCCGCGAATGCGAGGACACAAGAAGAATGGGGACATCAGGAGGCTGACCAATTAGTCATCGTATCCCCGGAACCCGTTTCACAGGTTTTTGCCATTTTTCGTTTCCCCTGGTGACCGTCAGTTTCTGCTTCGGCAACCTGCAGAGCAACTCATGTTCAGTCCAGCCTCGGCACCTTATCGGTACTGTCCGCTGTCAACGATGGCACACCAGCGGAAGAAATGCAAAGCAATTGGCTGGGACGTAAAATTGGCAATTATAGACGAGCATCGTTGTGGAGCAAAAAGCAATGAGCATCGCTCAGCGGTACGGACTTTCGCAGTCTAGAGACTCAAAAATCTTGAAGACACAAGAAAAACTGCGCAAGCAAGCTACCAGTGACAACGCAACTGCAAAGCACAGGAGAACTCGTGAGCATGTGTACGAGAAAGTTAAAGCACTCCACAAGTGGTTTGCTGATGCACATGCCTGCAATGTCCCAATCAGCAGCCCTGTGTTTACCGCGAAAGTCAGGTAGACTGCCTTGCTACTCGATAACGAAGACTTCGAGACCTGTGCATGATGGCTGCAGAGATTTAAGGAGCGGCACGGAATCACAGATTGTGTGTGGGAAAAGTGCTTTATTGGACACGTCCAGTAAGGAAATGTGGCTACAAGAGCACCTCCAGAATATTTTTCAAAGGTATGAAGAGAAAGACCTTTACAACGGCGATGAGACAGGACTTTTCTACCTGCTCCTACCTTCGGGCACCCATGCAATTAAAGGGGAAGACTGTGCAGGGTGGCAAGCATAGCAAAGCATGGATGACCATTTTTTTCCGCTCTAATATGGACGGCAGCGACCAGAGGAAACCTTTCGTGATCGGGAAGTTGAAAAGAGCCCCATTAGATTTGCGAATTGTGCCTCAAACCCCGTTTGTTACAGCGACAATCAGAAGGCATGGATGACCCACACACTGTTGAAGGGAGGTCTTCCAGAGTTGGACGGCGACATACGCAGGAAGCAAAGAAAGGTCTTGCTACTTCTTGACATTTGCACTGCTCATCGCGTAGACGTCCATTTGAGGGCAGTGGAACATACTTTTCTGCCACCGAACACCACCACAGGACTTCAACCGATGGATATAGGCATCATTGCAAATGTGAAAGTTCTGTACAGACATCACATTGTTGACCGTATACAGTCGGCATCCGATTTTTCGGACCCTGCGTGTATTGCGCAAAAGTCCGAATAATCGAGCAGTCCGGAAAAATGAAGTTCGTTGCAAAAGTCACCTTTATTAAGCACTAGTACGTTGGAAAAAGTTATCCATGCTTTCTTCACTTCTATTTCCCGAAGCGATATTTCGTCACTGTATACGGACGAAAGCACCGCAATCGCCTTCATCAGTTTCGAGTTTGACGGCAAGTCGTCCATCATTATCTCGAACACGTGGAGGTCAACTTCTGGCAACATCGTGTGTCACGGCATTGCGCAAGTTGGCTTCACCTAACGCCTGCGTGCTTTAGGTGAAGTTCGCTTTACGGCACTGTGCACCCTGCACCCGTTCACTTTACGGCACCCTGCACATACTGGGCCTTCGCGAATTTGATACAATGAAGACCCACAATGAAGACCCACAACGAAGACCCACAACGAAGACCCACAACGAAGACCCACAACGAAGACGCAAAAGCGCTACGACAGCCCTCCTTGCTATTCCCGGGGCAAAACTTTGACCCAGCTCTGCCAATGGAATGCGCCAGAAGATGAAGTGAACGGACCATAGGAGTCACCAATAGGAAGCGAAACTTGTGGGGCACGATCGCTATTGGTGCAGCGGTTGCCAGTTTCCTGATGCGCAAAGGGGGACATGGTCCCCTTCTGACCTGTTTAACACCTTATTCCACGTTCATTTAAAGCGGGTCACAAGGAAGAAATGAGTAATGCGCAGTTCCTTGACCGTCGCATTGCATCATGCACACGTGGTGAGCTGGCGACCGTTAGGGAGGCTCAATGGCTGGGCAAACAGAATCCGAAATATCAAGCGACGGGGCTGTACGGCATCCGAAATTTTGGACATTATACATTAACTCTATGGGGCCCGTGGCTATTCCGTGACCGCATCCGAATAATCGAACATGTCCGAAAAATCAGGGTCCAAAAAATCGGCCGGCGACTGTAATCTTCCACACAGTCAGGTGCAAGATGTGTAAAGAGGAGAAGATCACTCCACTGACAGCTGTTTGGTTTCTGTACGCGGCGTGGCATGAAGTGCGTTGGACGACCATATGAAACTGCTTCCTGAAAGGACACTTCGTTCGGCCTGAGGGAGATGCGCCCACGTTCAACACAGTCGTAGATGACAACGCTGAATCTGTTTATCACGAGACAGAATGCCTTTGTTCGACAGTGCCTTTGGCGTTCGGCGGTGTGACGTCCTTAGGTGTGAAACCAGTGAGAGCCATCTTTTACCATATTCCTCATATAACAATTGAATACGCTACTACCGCCCATACCGTTATACGCGGTTCTTATTGTAACTTGAAACAGGGGCAGATCCGGACCCTTGGTTTGGGGGAGACTGAGCGCGTAATGGGGGAGGGGAGAGGGGGAAATCCTATGCATAAACCTGATGCTCGGGGGTGGGTGGGTGGGCGGGTGGGGGGGGGGGGGGGCAATTGCCCAACCGTCCTCCCTTGGATCCACCACTGCTTGCAAAAGCAAATTGCAATCAAAAGCGAAAGCAAATTGCAAAAGCAAGTTCACTGAAATGAATAAAATTTTACAATGTGTGCTTGCTAGTTTGCCACAGTGATGGTTTCGCTGTATTTCGCTGATATTGAAACTCCGCTTATCTAGAATTTTTTTCGATTTTTTATGGCTTCGAGTTAATGATGATGTCCATGCATGTACCACGTATTTAACCAATTGGAGCTAAAAACAGCTGTGATGCCTCACACCCACCTTTGCCAAAGCTCGCATAAGCGGCTCATTGTCTTGCATTCTTCCAGCAGTGTCAACAAGTACAACATCAATCCTTGTGTCTCGAGCTGGAGATAAATGGAAACAACAAATTACCAACTATGAAGAACGTGAGCTCCGTCGCATATGTGCAACTATGAATACATAGCACAAGATATTGTGACTTCCGTGTGACTATAAAGCCCACAAAGAAGTTAAGCAGCTCACAACTGACAAGCCTTACCCAAAGCCTACAACCTGCGAAGCAGGTTGCTATGATGTTATGTGTCCCATTCCAGAAAAGCATTATGTAAGGTGAACACACACTCTGAGCAATGTCCGTACTGTACTTTAGCAATGCCTGGTGGGTAGTTCAGCAAGCACTCTGACTATACTGCTTGAACATCTAATGATTGTTAAGAAGCAGACATAAAGCGCTCAAGCCACTTCCTGGCAGTTCCCCGTGGTCCATCTTCAGCAATCCCGCTTAGTTGAGGCAGGCTGACAAACACCTAAATTATTTTGCACATTTGGTCAACATATTGTGACAACCTGCGGATGATGGTAAACACTCGCTTAGTTCTATTGGCATTGTTCTGAACTGAGGCCACAGGTGAGGAAATTGCCCAGCATACCAGATTTCCCACAATATTCCATGATTGTCAAGAACGATTCATGTAGAGGGGATGGACAGCACTACAGGAGGGGATGAACATTTATTATAATGGATGGATGGATAAATATATTTTTGACAGCCTCCCGCAGTAACCAAGTCACTAACAGCGTTATGCATGCCACCACTGGAAAGCTGTATGCAACCCTCCAGCCTACTGGCAACACATCATACATACATCTCTGAACATCAAAGCTTGCATTACTTGACCTTGACAATGCTTTCAAGGACATATTTTGAGGTGCAGTACAACAGAAACAGTAAAGTGGTACACCGACAGCTCGGGCACCAGTGAGTAGTGGAGCCCGATCTTCAACTTGTCGTTATCCCCATAATGCACATTAAATGCATCACTTTGCAGTTGATTAGCCACAAGCTCTTGTGCGAGACTACCAAAATGGCTTTGGAGCGTGCAAACTTTAAATACCACTATAACTAAGGCCCCCAGTTTTCTGCTCCAGCAAATTCAAGATTCCGCGGCACCAACATGTAAATTCCGCGATTTTCCACGGCAAGGAGTCAAGAGTCAACGGCTGATTTACACGGGAAACACTTTACTTTCTTGGATAAAGTGGGAACAAAGAAAATACTTTTATAAACTTACAGATGCAAAGCACTGCTGTGGCTCAGCATTACATGATATCTTGTGTTCTACTCTAACAGCGAATGCCGTCTGAAGACTACACTCATTTTATACCTGCTTAAAGATCTTCAGAGTTTATAGGAACTGACAAATACTTGATCGCAATAGATGCTAAGTTCAGAGCAAGCACCCTCATTCTGTTCCAAAACCCTATTACGTATTTACTAGCAGAATTTGCACACTTTTTTGTTGCACACGATTTTGGGGGAAAGGGGCCGACCTATATTCGGGAAAATACGGTAGTATTGAAAGTGGAAATACATTGGCTGTATTGGGCGCTCGATGATGCAGAGAGTTTTGTCTGAAAAATTGGAAAGTCCCAATTTTTGGAGTTCGACATATTGGTCAGCGACTGTATTATTGGATCTCCCAGTTGCAGTACAGCTTCCCACTGGGAGTTTGCATTGTACAAGACATGTCCTGGCAGCATTTTGCGTGACTTTCATTTCAAACATCACATAGTAATTTCTCGAATTTCTAGGCATAATGAAACCTGAACACATTGTAATGCCATGACACCGTGTCAAGATTACAAAAAACGCACAATGTGAAATGTTGATAGCTACTGACGAGTTGCAGGCACATGTAGAAAATTCTGGAATACCGATATAATCGCAGCTTTCCACCAATTTCAAAACAAACAACAAAAACCACTGGATCTATACTTGAGGCTCTCAATATATGCACAGCCCTAAAGAATATGCGTTCCATGACCTACCATAGTTGATTGCCTCCATCGCGATACCAGCAGCATCCTTTCCGTAGCCTTTCTCATACAGTTGTACCATCTGTTTGCCGCCATGTTTCTCAGGTGGGTGTAGTGCATTCAAGTGGCGCATGTGAGTACGAAGCTGTTCTACAGCACCAGCGCGGAACGTGTCGCACGCAGCGATCAGAACACGGTAATTGTTCTCAACAAGCCAAAAACATATCTGAAAAGACGAGAAGACCAAATTGCAGTAGCATCAAATGTGATAGATGGCTGAATGCAACATGGATGAATTGAACAGCAGCAAATACAGTCGCCGTCCGATTTTTCGGACTCGGCAGGGATCGCGCAAGAGTCCTAATAATCGAGCAGTCAGAAAAAACGAATTTTGCTTCAAAATAAACTTTACTAAGCCCTAGTAGGCTGAAAAAATTTGTCGATGCTTTCCTAACGTGCTTCCAGCTCTGCCTGATAACATCAGCGTCTATTTCCCGAAGCGACATTTCGTCACTGTAAGTACACTGACAGAGGCACCGGCGTCATCAAGTCCGCAAGTCGGCTTCACCTAACACATGCGTGCTTTAGGTGAAGCTCGCTTTACAGCGCTGTCGCGCGACTCGCGGGCGACAGCACGTGCTGGGCCGTTGGCCAAAAACGAAGACGCAAAAGCGCTACGACAGACCTCTTCTACTCAGAGGAATGGAAAATCAACAATCATCACTGCCTTCAATATCCTAGTTGGTTGATTTCTTTTGATACGAATTTCAGATGATACCAATGTTTTCCGTCACCCCATGGAGAAATTCGCGGGTTGGGCAAACAGAGTCCGAAATATCGAGCGACGGAGCTGCACGACGTCCGAAATTTTGGACGTTCTTATTCTTGTTCCGAATAATCGATCATGTCCGAAAAATCGGGGTCCGACAAATCGGTCGGCGACTGTACTATGTGTCATGGAGAAGTCTAGAAGAGATTATGACATGCATGACATTGACTAGTCTTGCGCTGTCATTAGTACTACTTGGGAAAAGTTCATGTGACAATAGTTTCCTTAAAGGAGGCCAGAAAGCCATCCAAAAGATTTTCTGTTTCTAGCGAATTACGAAAGGATGTAACTTGGCGTGACAACTAACAAAAAAATTCTCTGTACGCAGTATTTTTCTTGGAATAAAACGCCCCCGAACATCGACGCGCGTGTTCCCGCTAGACTCGCTCTGCAGGCCGAAACGAGGATGATTGTGATGTCATCAGGAGACAAGAGAGACCACGCTCCAAATCGGGGCCGGTGCTTTTCGCACTTTTTTTCCCCCCTTTTTTTGTTTCTACTCCCAGTTCTCTCTCTGTGTAGCAGACGACGCTTCTCAAAACAAGCAAACCAGTTAGCGGGTTGCACCGCGATGACGTCAAAACGACTCTGGCGGCCAGTTGCGGCATTGCCACCATTGCGCGCGGTCGCGATTTTAAAAACTGAATTCCGTGATATGTATGTATCTGTCGAGTGAATCACTTCGCATGGTGCGTTTTAGCAGTAAGGTTAGCGGCTTCGTTTGAAAAAATTGTCGTGACTTAAGCGCTTTCTGTGCTCCTTTAAGACCAACAAACACTGCCCATAAATAGAAACAGGCCTAGGTCCTTTGTACACCCTACAGCGACAAGGTTGAATTCCGTTTTCATAATGTAAAAGCGCTAAAAACAGGACGAACACAAGACACACACAACATCGAGCACTCATGTTGTGTGTGTTTTGTGTTCGTCCTGTTTTTAGCACTTTTACGTTATGAAAGTCTATCACCAACAAGCACAAAGGGATGTTTTAATGAATTCCATTAATTTGACCTTCTTCACTCAATTTCTCGTTTAATTAAATTGTATCCCAATGTCCCGACAGCAACCAAACATTTATGTAGTTATGAGAGTTCATTAATTCAAAAGTGGCATTTTGTACTACCAATGCAGCCTGAAAGAATGCGCACGGCAACAGAAATGTTCAGCGAAGGGCCTTTATGATAAAGAGCAGTGAAATTTGCTGATGCTGAGAAGCACTGGAATGGTCACTTGCATCGCAGTGTGCACACTGCACAGTCCAGAAAGCTTTCAAAAAAGAATCTTCTGTGGTACTACGCACAGAGACGTATCTTCACAGTAACGTGGAAAATGAGTAGAAGTTATTGAAAAATGCATTTAGGTTAAATTACTAAATACTGAGCCTCAAAATACTTGCTAGATACCAAGCTACTTGCAGAAGAAGATACAAAACATTACTTAAATACTCTACTCAAGTTACTGTACAAGTCTGGCATGATGCTTCATGCAGATACTGTTTTTGAATGTGCACCCAATATAAAAGCTTCCCGACCACAAAACAGTGCAATGCAAGTGCACTGTCGCCCACCTGATGAAAACAGTGATTTGCCCATTTGATAGCCTTGTGCAAGCACAAAGCTTATAATTAGGGGTGTGCGAATATTCGAATTCTCGACTCGAATCGAATATCAAACGCTCGAACTATTCGATTCGCGAATCAAATATTCAATATTCGATTTTTCGAATATTCGACTATTCCACGAATATGAACGACACAACCCGAAAGTGGGCTTCACCTGATGCTTCCGTGCATGAGGTGAAGCCTCCTTTACGAAATTGCCCTTGCTGCAGGACCAACACAGGGCAGACGGTGTTTAGTTTAAGATAACGTTATCCAAAGTTAGTTTTGTAGACATCGTCTGTGGAAGGGGCGGTGCCCCTTCCACGTGCAGTTTAGCGGTGCCGACGAGGGACTTTGATTTGATGTCTGTGAGGTTGCCTTTAAAAAGTTAGAACTCTTGAATAATGACTACAGCCCATGAACAAGAAGGGTGTCTTAAAGATGTCCTTTACATCTAAAATTTCAGTAGTGCAACTTCCTAGGACGAGTGCAAAGAAACTAAGGGGTGTTCATGGCAAAGCTGAGGCAGGATGCCAATTCGTTTGTTTTACAAATGGCCTGTGGTTGTCTGAAACAATTACAGCCTCATCCGTATAACATGCTACTGCCTGACATAAAATTCTGAAATGAAGGTTACCACTCCAGTACTCCAGTAAGTGTAGGCTCACCTGAAAAGCAGGAAGCACTCTTATGTAAAATTAAAGAGTAGGGGCTTTTAGCAGAAGAATTGCATGTCTCTCTTGTGACAGTTAATGCCAGAAAAATTGCACTAAAGCCATGGGCTACAAAATGGAAACTTTTAGTGCGAAAGTCACATATTGTAAATTTTGCATGAATATTCGATTCGGTACTCAGAATTTTTTCCTCTATTCGATTCGACTTAAAATATTCGGATTCGCACACCCCTACTACGTAAATACTGAGCCTCGAAATACTTGCTAGATACCAAGTTACTTGCAGAAGAAGATACATTACTTAAATACTCTACTCAAGTTACTGCACAAGTCTGGAATGATGCTTCATGCAGACACTGTTTTTGAATGTGCGCCCTATATAAAAGCTTCCCGACCACAAAACAGTGCAATGCAAGTGCACTGTCACCCACCTGATGAAAACAGTGATTTGCCCATTTGATAGCCTTGCGCAAGCATAAGGCTTACAATATAAAGCAAAGCCGAAGCAAATAATAATTGCCCACAAATAATTTTGAATAAGAGACTTTGAAATACAGAAAAGCAAGGGGTGTGTTCAGTGAATTCCGCAATGTAATCAAACACCAAAGATACAAAACAAAAAATATGTGCAACATAATATTAGGTAGTATTAGCTTGCATTCGCATCACTGTTATAATAAAAAAAGTTATGAACACAACATGAAAAAGGGGCACAAAATATTCACAAACCTTAGCCAAGTTTGTAGACTTTCCTACACCATTCACACCGCAGAAGGTCATAACGTATGGCCGGTGGCTACGCTGCGCTTCGAGAACGTCTCTCAAGATGTTGATGCGCCGCCTTGGTGACAGCAGCTGCACCAGGGCTTCAACCAGTGTTGACTTCACAGTGGATGCCACACCGACAAAGGTACCGAGAACCTTGCCTTCCAGTTTGCCAGCAACGGATTCACACAACTTCTGAGCCACATCAGCAGCCACGTTCTTAGCTACAGAAACGAGAAAAATTAGATGTCAAACTAGGTATGCCACTGCAACAAATGGAGCTGCTACAAAAGCAAGCAAGTTCCTACCAATGAGATGGTCTTTCAGCTTGTCTAACACCGGCCTCATATCTTCTGCGGTGATGCTCTTTGAGCCAACCAGGCCACGGAACATGCTGAACATCCCAGACCCCTTGTTCTTTCTATGAAAGCAAAAGATAAGCCATCTGTAAACTGGGCAGGTATCCCTTATTCAGAGCTTACACCAAAACCAAAAATTCTGATTACATGCAGCACTGACTGCATAGCACAGGGCTCAATGGTACTTTGTAGCGTTACATGCATAAAGATGCCAGATCACATGACCTTGCCCCACAACGTGGTAGATATAATAAACACATCACAGCAGAATCATTAGATGGGAAGTAGATGGATGCAAACACATGGCTGTTAATCTTGCAGTGCACAGTAGCACAAATCAGTAAACTGACGGCACACAGCACAGGCGATGCTGTAAGGAGTGTTGCTTTGGCTAACTTTCCAATTCCAAAGCAATTAGCCCTGCCATTCAAAACTGCATGCACTTTTGTTTACCGCAAGAACAATTTCAGTAAGTGTATTAACGACGATGTGCCTTGCCCCAGCTCTCTAACATGCTTGGAGACAACAGGTTTTGCCATACGGCGCATACTGTGGGTGAAATTGTAATAAATGTGCATACCCCTTCTTTTCTTTTGGCAGCACTTCCTGCTCCTCCATTTCTTCCTCCTCCTCACTTTCAGAGTACTCCATGTCTTTGATCTCACCACCGACTTTCCCGACCCAAGAACGCTGAAGAGAGGTAAGACAAGCTCGTTGTATCAGCGTAGAGCCCGGAGCACTATGTTGCAACACTGCCTCGTGTCACGAATGTTATCAACACCATGATGGGACAGCAAACAAATGAAAACAAATATCATGCATAGTTAAATTTTCACATTAATGACAGTGCATCAGATAACAAACAAAGTTTGTCGGTTATGTGTCAGATGCTGTCTGAAAGTAAGTACAGACGCCAACCTTTTTTTTTTCTGCAAAAAGAACATTATTGGCACAAACACATGTTCCACTTCAAGCACGTAATGCTAGTGGATTTTGGGATACATGTTCATATAGTATATGCTCGACATGAAGTAGGGAAGACTCCACAAAGGTTGCCACGTTGGATGTGGATGTGAATGCCAGCAGTTCAGACTATCTCAATGTCGGTATTCACCACTTCCACAACATCCGCAGGTGCATCGACAACACATACAACTGCCTCCAACATTATCTCCCATTTCACAAAAACTAAAACTCGACAAACTGCATGTATTGAAGTATGTCACTACACATTATTATAGCCTGTTAATGACGCAAGGGAGCTCATCTGTCAACCACGCCGATCGTTGCTGGATATGAAGGTCATATGAAGATACTATATGGGTAGTTTCATTTTAAATCGAACAACGTATGAAAGTGATATTTTTTAATTCGCCCAGAAAAAATATATGTTAGAGGACAGTTCAAACGACGCAAATCGCGCCACGTGCGATGCTCGTGCGTGTAGTAGTTTCCGCATAGGAGAGGGGGAAAGCCGGAGGGCGCGCTTTCTTCTGGACCGACGGGATCTAGCACCGCTGACTTTATGCCCTGGAGGATTTTTGTGATTATAGGCTGCACAATAGACACTGTCGACAGCCACCCACAGAACTCTGAGAGCCACAGATTTACTGTTAAAAAATGCCAAACTAGGCGTAAACGTTCAAAAAGGCCAAACTTTGTTACCAATTTTCTTCATGACGGAACGTCTGAGAACATCGAGCTTAGTGCCATTCGATAGGACGTTGAAAGAGCTTTTGTGCTGTATAGAGCTCATTTTTCTCAGCCCAGTTGTTTATGCGATATTAGCTTGAGAATCACACATGGTAGGCGAAAATTGCCAATGTTGCATCTCAATTTTCTCAAAAATGCCATCTTCGATTTCCTTGATTATTTTTCAAAAGGTGCTGTCATGTCTCTACTTTAGACGCCAAGTGAGACAATCTTTTATTTTTGCCTGAGAGACGCGCAGCGATTTTTTTTTTTTGTCAGGCAGCGTGCACGAGGCTGCGGCCTTGCGCGCCCCACCCACGAGGACGCGACCTTCAACCTCTTCTTTGCTACAGATGTCCCGCTGAGGAAGAAATCAATGACCACACTGCGTGAGCTTGTTGTAGTGTCCCCGGAGCATCACTTTACGTTTACCCAATGGTCTCTCAGTTCCGTCAGGCTCATTCAAACTGTGGGAGAGTACATGGGTTGCCTGTGCGCCCTTGACGAGAAGCCCCAGTTCGACGAACATGCCGACAAAGCAGTAAGAAGGAACGAAGCGCTTTGTAGAGATCTTTATCCACTGGTAACATCTTAGCTTTTGTTTCAGGTTGCCGCCAGTCCCCCAGGCAGTGTGAAAGGCATATCCTTTTCATTGGTAAAAGAACGAAAACCGAAAGTTTCGAAAAATGTAAAATGTGCCCATTGCGAGACAGCCACCACCTGCAGGGGTTAGCATCATCCGATAGCTTTATGTTGAATTCCAATGGCAGAGTCGGAGCAAGTGGCACACTCTGCAGTGGAGCGGCTTGATCTGGCCTAGAGCAAGTGATCCGAATATGCGACTGGAACACTTGCGCCCAACTTGGAGTTTATCTCTGGCCAATCTTCCTTGGTCGATGGCGGTGAGAGACGGAGGAAGAAGAAGAAGAAGCTTGTACTCATGTTCCGATACAACGCCATGTTTTGCCAACGCCAACATCAAGGTCCTCCTATTCTCCTAACGTTGCCCTGGTGATGTCTGGCTCATTGCTTTCTTCAAGAAACAAAATTGCTAACGTACGACGCGAAATACTAGTCACGGCGAAGACGCGTGGGGAAGCGGCCATGTTGCCAAAGCAGAGACAGGAAATAAGAAGCACGAGCGACAAGTGACACGTCACGTAGAGTTCCGGTTGAATCTGCCTATTTTGGCGGAGCAGTCTGGGTTGCTCCCTGGAGCGACCTTGGCTCGAAGGCCGCTCCGAAGCTCCCATTGGAAGACTCCAGAACTGTTCCCTATCTGCCAATCGAACAGACTTGCTCTCGGCGGAGCAACAAAACTTGCTCTGGAAGCGCTCCGAATCTGCCATTGGAATTCAACATTAGACATGACCTTTCACATGATATAAAGTGACTGGGTTCAAGCGCATTCTTTGTCCGCCTAATATCGCAAAACCACGAGTGGTACGCGAAAATGTTCGATCTTAATTATTTCTAAAAAGCCGGAATATTTTTCACGATTTATTCCACAGGGGCAGAATTATGCCGGTACTTTGCGCTACTGGTAAAGTACCTTTTCTCTTTTTGATTGAGACGTAGGTCTACCTTTCCGCGGAGCGATTTTTCCACACAAAGGCGCTCTTCATATGTTTACGAGCGCGTTTTGCTTCATAGTCTTTGCTTTGTAATTTAATGCCCAGATGTTGCATTATGTACTTATTTTGCACTTATGGTGCGTATGTTTATTTTTTCCTTTGGAGACGCAGGGCAATACTTTCGTGGGCGACTTGAACTTGCTATTACGTACTTTCATAGGAGTCGCACGCACGACGTGTGCGTATACGCACGTGCGCATGTTCACTATTCTCCCGCACATGTGCTTGAGGCAATACACATACACACGCTATGAGGCTGTCGTGCGAGTTAATATTAAGAAGGCAAAACTACGGCCACAGGGGACAGAAAGTTACAACATCTGAGAACACAAACTTGTGGTCGCGTGGTTGCAGTCGCCTCTTAGCTTGGGCGCAATAAGTGATAGTTCCGAAGGTGTGCATGCTCTCTTCAATTAGTTTTATGCTCCGTAGCGTTATTTCGGAACCACGACGAGTGGTACAAAACCCGTAAGACCGCTGTGATGACAGTTGCTGCTCTCAAGTATAACACGTTCGCCCTCACCCAGATGTGTCAGTGTCACCGTGGGAATCAAAATTTCCGACAGAACAACGCAAAACTAAAATCCCTCGTTTCCGGTAGCCGTAGGTACCTTAAACCCTCGGTGTGGTCTTCAGTAGTCCTTCTGGCATCCATGCGCTTGAACCCAGTCACTTTATATCATGTGAAAGGTCATGTCTAAAGCTATCGGATGATGCTAATCCAATGGTGGCAGCCACCACCTGCAGGAGTCTCACAATGGGCACATTTTACGTTTTTCCAAACTTCCGTTTTTCGTTCTTTTACCAATGAAAAGGACGTGACTTTCACACTTCCTGGGGGACTGGCGGCAACCTGAAACAAAAGCTAAGATGTTACCAGTGGATAAAGATCTCTACAAAGCGCTTTGTTCCTTCTTACTGCTTTATCAGCATGTTCGTCGAACTGGGGCTTCTCGTCAATGGCGCACAGGCAACTCATGTACTCTCCCACGGTTTGAATGAGCCTGACGGAACTGGGAGGCCATTGGGTAAACGTAAAGTGATGCTGTGGGGACACTACAACAAGCTTACGCAGTGTGGTCATTGATTTCTCCGTCAGCGGGACACTTGTAGCAAAGAAGAGGTTGAAGGTCTCGTGCTCATGGGTGGGGCGCGCAAGGCCGCAGCCTCGTGCACCTTGCCTGACAAAAAAAAATCGCTGCACGTCTCTCAGGCAAAAATAAAAGATTGTCTCACTTGGCGTCTAAAGTAGAGACATGACGCCACCTTTTGAAAAATAATCAAGGAAATCGAAGATGGCATTTTTGGGAAAACTGAGATGCAACATTGGCAATTTTCGCCTACCATGGGTGATTCTCAAGCTAATAACACAGAAACAACTGGACTGACAAAAATGAGCGCTATACAGCACGAAAGCTCTTTCAATGTCCTATCGAATGGCACTAAGCTCGATGTTCTCAGAGGTTCCGTCATGAAGCAAATTGGTCACAAAGTTTGGCCTTTTTGAACGTTTACGCCAAGTTTGGCATTTTTTAACAGAAAATCTGTGGCTCTCAGAGTTCTGTGGGTGACTGTCGACAGTGTCTATGGTGCAGCCTATAATCACAAAACACCTCCAGTTCGTAGACATAAAATTAGCGGTGCTAGATCCCGTCGGTCCAGAAGAAAGCGCGCCCAAGCAGCCTCCGGCTTTCCCCCTCTCCTACGCGGAAACTACTACAGGCACGAGCATCGCACGTGGCGCGATTTGCGTCGTTTTAACTGTCCTCTAACATATATTTTTTCTGGGCGAATTAAAAAATACGACTTTCACACGTTGTTCAATTTAAAATGAAACTACCCATATGCAATATACCTCCATTGGTTTACCTCCGTAACCATCACCGTACTCAGAGCATACCACAATTAGGTGCATCGCACTGTAAGAACTTTGTCTAGGTAAAAAATATTTCTGTGCAACAAAATGTAGTAGAATCTCGATTGTACAAGGTAGCGGAAAAAATTCCTATAATCCGAAATATGTATCAAACGATTTAAACCAAAATAAAAATTGAGGCAAGAAAATAGACAGTGACTGTTCATTTTCCATTACTGTCAGTGAAAGAGGTCGGTCGTAACGCTTTCGTGTCTCCGTTTCTGGCCAATGCTGCCAAAATTCGCGAGGCGATTCAAAAGACCCAGCACGTATTATCCACCCGCGAGCCGCGCGACACTGTTCTAAAGCGAGCTTCTCCTAACGCACAAAGGCGTTAGGTGAAGTCGACTTGCGGAATGGTGACGCGTAATGTTGCCAGAAGTTCTCTTGATATCTTCCCTCCACAAGTTATGGTCGCTGTTTTCCTAAGCCAGTACGATGTCACACAGCTTCGCGGTTATTGTTGCGAGGTGGGTAAAAAGGTCAAAACAGAGATAAAATGATAATGTTCAGGGCCGTGTAATCCCTTTGACCTTATCTCCACCACCACCACCACCACCACCACCACCACCACCACCACCACCACCACCACCACCACCAAAGGGAGAGTCACTGACTGCATTGCATATAACTTTGCAAGCACTATTCATTCAGGCCTTCTGCTCGACATCTCGTGTTCACCTGAAATGCGAGACGAGCTCCTTCGTTTACTTTCCACCCGATTATCTGCTTTTCCACCCAACATGTACCCAGATTGTCTTATTTTACTTTATTTTACAGCTCTTGAAATAGAACCTTATCTTTACACACCCTCCCCTATTTTCAAAAAGCCCTGAACTCTAAAACACAAGGTCCTAATTATATGTCAAGCAGTTACAAGCCAATTTACAAGCCATTTTACAATTTACAAGCCAATTTACAAGTCAAGCAGCTACAAGCCATATTACAAGCCAAGCAGTTTGTCGAATTTTAAGGCAGTTGTAATCTTCGTGGTTTCAGTTGTTTCAGCATCTTTATATTGCAACAATTTTGAACTTCACAAGAATAAAAATGAATAAAGAAAAACAAGCATACATCAACACCAATAACTTTGATTGTTACCTATTCACATTTTCGGTAGAGTCACTTACAGATTCTGCAGTCGCAAACTCATCTGGATGGCCGGGTGCTTCATCACTTCCATTCAAAGTTGCTTCACTATAATCTAGGGTCTTGACATCACTGGATTTCCCCCCTTGGTCCCATATCCTCGGCTTTTTAGACTTATCTTTACTGGCGGAGGGACTTTTGGCACTGTTACAAAAAAAAAAAAAAAAAAAAAAGAAGAAAAGTTGTGAAGTGCCCAGAGAACATTTGCATAAAATGCTGAATAGAAGCAGCCAATTCACCTTTTTTCAGCCTTTTTCTTTCCCTGCATCTTCTCGAAGAGCTTCTGACGATTTCGCATGATTGCATCTTCATTCAAGTCACCCACACCGCCATTTTCAGCTGTGTCTTTCTTTACTGCACAAAAATATGAGCAGGTCCTCCTTACAAAACAACAACAACAAAAAAAAAAAAACGAGCACACAAAGATCCTAATGTGCGTACATACACCTCCCTTTTCAATTTCTACGAGTGCTTTCTCATGTACATCCATGAGGCATCCATGGCACAGCAGAACTGTGCACAAATAGTGGGCTGTACTTGTGAAACAAATGCGAGCTGAATAGTGATATAACTGATGAATCAAGTACGAATAACAACAAATTATGGGCATGTAGTAGAACAGTGAGCAATCGAAGCAGAGAACAATGAGACTCTGCAGGTATCATTACTGAAATAGTGTGCGTGTCTGTGCAAAAAGAAACAAGTTGAAGGCCTCTACCGGAAAAGTAGGCACAAATTAGTACACATTTTGCTTCAGCATCACGCTGATGTAGGGTTGTGAATTGTTGAGGGTCAGGTACCAAGTGTACCAGGCATCTGTGCTGCCACTGCATGCGATGTCACATTAACTACCTACATGAGCTCCAAGATTTGAACTCCACCAAACCCAAACAGACCAAATAGTTAAGGCAGGTTCAGTCCAATAATACTATCCCACCTAGTGTCGCAATGTAAGCGAGTAATTACGTGTCAAAACACAATGCACTATGTCGTCTCACGATGTCGGAGCATGAAAAAATGAAAAGTATGCACCTCCACATGACGCATAACTAAGGCCCTCGGTTTTCTGCTGTGGCAAATTCAAAATTCCTCGGAACAGACTCGTAAATTCCGCAATTTTCCGCGGCGAGCCGTCAACGGCTGCTTGAAACGGGAAACACTTTATATTCTTGGATAATGTGGGAACAAAAAAGTATTTTATAAAATTACAGGTTCAAAGCACTGTTCTGCCTCAACATTACATACATGATATCTTGTGTTCTCCTGTGATGCGGTCTGTCGCCTTCAATCATTTTATACTCGCTGAAAGATCCAGGGTTTATAGGAACTTTATAGAAAGGAGTTTCCAATACATGCCCTGGGGAAGTTACATCTTTAGGACACCCTTTTTTTGTACCTGGGCTGTAGGCATTATGTAAGAGTCAACTTTTTGAAGGCAACCTCACAAACATGAAACCAAAATCCCCCACTGCCACCGCTAAACTGCACACGGGGGGGATGCCGCCCCTTCCTCAGGCGAAGTATGCACAGTAAACTTGGGCTAACGTTATCTTCAACTAAACTACAATCTGTCTGTGTTTGTCCTGCAGCATGTCCTTGGAGCCGGCGCGTCGTCAACTATGGATGCTAATTCTTACGTTGTTGCACAGGCAATCGTGATCCTGCTGGGCAACTCGACAGCAACGCTGACATGGCAGTATCAAATCTTCGAGCACCCGGACACTTCATCTGCCTTCTACTGTCTTCCAAGGCCACGTACCCCTGGAATTTGCCTCGAAACTGATACGCCAGTCACGCCACCGTGGCCTAGCTTCGCCTCACCATTTATCTACATAAGCAATTCCACTGACACATTTTTGGGACTTGGAGCCGGCGCGTCGTCAACTATGGATGCTAATGCTTACGTTGTTGCACAGGTTGGTCCCTTTCCTAGCTTTCAATCCTATGTTCTGCCGGCTCCTGGTCCGAGATATGTTAATTTGATACGTACGTTGTTGATTTGTACGTTTATACGACCTATGTTAGCAATGCTTGTGAGTTCCGAAGCAACAACGTTCTCTTGCTAAGAGTTGGGAATATTTCATTACCTGCAGATATTCTATCGATGTTGGCTTCTAAGCTATCTGCTTGTGTGGCAGCCATAAAAAGGGTACTGTTGATTTTATCTGGTGACGTGGAGACAAACCCGGGACCCCCTAGAACCCCTGCTGCTACCAGATCTCAAAATGCTACACCCTTTACGTTCGAAACCATCATGACCAAAATGCAAGACATGCAAACACTCCTAAACGCAGGGCAAGCTAACATTCTGTCTGAACTCCAAACAATTAAAGAAAGTCAGAGGCGCTTTGAAGAAAAACTCTGTTGTTTGGAGGAACGCGTTGGTAAAGTCGAAGGAAGTATTGCCTCAATGCACGATACGAACCGCATGCTGTCATCCGCTACAAACGACATTGTGGAACTACAACATAGATGTGCGGACACAGAGGGAAGACTGAGACGGGAGAACTTATTGTTCCTTGGGATACCTGATGCTGCTAATGAAACCTGGGAGCAATCAGAAAGTCAAATATTGCCTTTTTGCGCTGAACGGCTAAATGTAACACTTGATCCGAACATGATAGACAGAGCACATAGGGTGGGGCGTTTTGACTCATCTAAGCTGCGTCCAATTGTTGTCAAGTTCGCTTTGTACAAAAACAAAATGTCTGTTCTAAGAAACTCTGGTAAGCTAAAAGGTACCGAATTCAGCATAATGGAGGACTATACCCATGAGGTCCGCTTAGCACGCAAGAAGTTGGTTGATTTCGGCAAAACACAAAGGTCTCCTTTCAAACTACGTTTTGACATATTGTTTATTGGTGGCACAGCATACGAGTACGATGCTATTAGCGACGCAGTCGTTACGTGTCAAAGATAACTGGATAAGTGTGAACTGCCTATTCCCCCTCACGAATGCAATGTTCTTTTCACCAACATTAGAAGTATCATGCCTAAGAGATTAGATTTTGATTGCTTGGTGACATCATGTGACCCTGACGTGATAGCTTTATGTGAGACATGGTTGAAGCCGCATATTTTTGATAAGGAACTATTCAGTGATAGCCCTAGATACGATGTTTTTCGCTGTGACAGAGTGAACCGCCCTGGAGGCAGTGTATTGTTGGCTATCAGAAAATGTTTCAAGGCTGTTTTGGTCCCTGTAGATTGCTGTTTAGAGATTGTATGTGCTTACATCACATGTCGCGGAACAAAATACATGTTTGCTGTATGTTACAGGCCTCCTAATCATGGTAATACATTCCCTACTCAGCTATACGATGTACTTTATCAACTGCAAACCTTACATTCCACAGCGAAACTGTTTCTATTTGGAGATTTCAATTACGCAACCATTGACTGGTCGATTCCCTCTTGTCATAGCAACTCTGCGGAATGCAACAAGTTCATTGATACTTGTCTTACCTTTGGCTTGCAGCAGATCATCAAACAACCAACTCGTATAACGCCTGACACATCAAACATCCTTGATCTGTTGCTTACAAATGTCCCCGATACTGTACACAACGTAACTGTTAAAAATGGAATAAGTGATCACGAGACTATTATTGTGCAAATGAGCTTGCAAAGCGTTGAACAAGATAGTTCAACCAAAACCATTCGACTTTATTCCCAGGCGGACTACGACGCCATCAACAATGGCATGCAGCAATACTACGTTTTCTGAAGATTTTCATGAGAGAAGTGTTGACCGCAACTGGAGAATGTTTAGGACAAAAATCAATGAGCTTGTTAACAAACACATACCTACCATAAGAGTACCTGCTGATAAAAGTAAGCCGTGGTATAACAGAGAGCTTAAACGACTTGGCAACAAGAAGAAGCGCTTATTTAGAGATGCCCGAATGGTTAACAGTGTATCTTCTTGGGCTAAATATAACAGTTGTGAATCTGAGTACAAACTGAAACTACAGATAGCCAGGTCTAAGTTCTTTAATGAGGGCCTTGGCCTTCTATTACAAAACAATCCACGCCAATTTTGGCAATTTGTCACACCGGAATCTCGAAATTCTAAGATTGTCTTGGGGGGTTTAAGCGGCCAATTATTACCTGATTCTGAAGCCGCAACGGTTCTGAACAGTTTTTTCTGCTCAGTATTTACCACTGAAGATATGTCGTCCATACCTCAGCTGCCGCCTCTTAACCATGAGCGCATGGCCTCAGTTACTGTCACATTCCAAGGCATATGTTCCATGATTGACAGACTGAAAATATCGTCGTCCGGTGGTGACGACGGTATCAACGCTAAGATACTTAAAAGTACTAAAATGGTTTCATCACTGTTCTTGTGTGACATTTTCAACCAGTCCCTTCGGCTAGGTGTTGTTCCTGAAGACTGGAAAACTGCTCGCGTGACACCAATTTACAAATCAGGAAGCAGATATACACCATCAAACTATCGACCCATCTCGTTGACAAGTGTATCTGGAAAGCTCATGGAACACATTTTGTACTCATCTATCATTAATTTTCTTGAAAGCAACTCTGTTATCTAACACTCAACATGGTTTTCGCAAGGGACTAAGCTGTGAGACGCAGCTGTTACGGTTTACTCATGACATTCATCTTAACTTGGACAATAGGATACCGACAGACGCTGTTTTTATAGATTTTTCGAAAGCTTTCGATAAGGTCCCGCATTCACGTTTACTCCACAAGCTATCTCGACTAAACATTGATAACGCAGTTTCAGAATGGATTCGGCATTTTCTTCACTCACGGGTTCAGTACACAATTGCAAATAACACCTGTTCAAGCATTTCACCAGTAACATCCGGAGTACCGCAGGGATCCGTGCTTGGTCCGTTGCTCTTTCTGATCTACATCAACGACTTACCAAACTACATCAAGTCGAATATATGCCTGTATGCTGATGACTGTGTCATATACAGAACCATATATAATGAACATGATCGAGCCATATTACAAAACGACTTACATTCTTTTCATCGGTGGTGTTCCGACTGGTTAATGGAAGCTAACTACTCGAAATGTAAGTCGATGACTTTCACTCGGTCATGCCAACCTTCTAACTTGAATTACGTTTTGGGGACATCAGTACTAACGCAGGCAAATAACTATAAATACCTTGGACTTCACCTAACACCAGACCTATCATGGCGAACACACATCCGTGCTATCTCATCCAGTGCAAACAAATCCCTTGGCTACCTCAGGCGAAACATCCGTATGGCTTCACCACTTGTTAAAAAGCTTGCATACACAACAATAGTGAGACCCAAGCTCGAATACGCATCTGTAATATGGCACCCCTGGCAGGAAACACTAAGCACTGAATTGGAGTCTATTCAAAACCGCGCCATCAGGTTTATAATGAACAACTATAACCCGCACAGCAGTATTACAGATATGAGGCATACCCTCGAATTACCCACACTGAAACAAAGACGTATACATGGCAGCATAACATTCCTTCATAAACTTTTCCACAGCCCTCTTGACATAAAACACGACATGATATTGAAACCCTTCCGGTCTTCATCACGCATTAACAACCTGAAAAAAATCTGTCCAATTCATGCTTCTACAACTTCGTTCCAAAACTCTTTTTTACCACGAACTATTGACCCCTGGAATAACCTGCCGAACAGCATAGTGACGATCACAGATAACACACGCTTTCAACAGTCTCTGACAGAACACCTGAAAGATTAACACTGAACTAACTTGTTAGATGTTTTCATTATCACTAGACTTACCTTGATAGTTGCAAAGTACGCTGTACATTAATGAGATGCATCATCATCGTAGTCATTTTTTTCTTTTTTTTTCTTTTTTGTAATTTGTTATTGTTATTATTATTGTTATTGTTGTTATTATAACTTGTAACATGGTAATTAGCATTACTGTGTTTTGTTTTGCCTATGTCCCTTATGTAATGCCCTCGGGCCTTTAAGGCTTAAATAAATGAAATGAAATGAACAATTTTGTAAAGCAGGCTTCACCTCATGCAAGGAAGCGTCAGGTGAAGCTCACTTTCGGGAGGCGTCGTTCGTATTCGACAATAGTGAAATATCCAGAAACCCGAATATTGGGCATTCAATTCGCGAATCAAATACTTCCGAGTGATTGATATTCGATTCGACATAGAGAACTCGAATACCCGCACATCCCTAAAAATAAGGGATTCAGTGAAACTCTGTGCCAAACGAAGGATTCCGTGATTAATTCCGAATTCCACGGAATCGCGGAAAACCGGGGGCTGTACGCACAACATATGAAAAGTATTTTTACAGCTTTATGCAGAGGACATGACTTGCCTTCTGGTTTCTTTTTAGCAACCTCTTTGCCTTTAGCTGGAGCATTTGTATCTTTTTTGTTCTCAATCATAGATGCAACAGTCTTCTTTGATTTGGAAGACTCCTCGTATGACCTCATCTTCTTCTGCTGTGATGCAATAATGCGTCCATGTTCTTCAGCGTCACGCAGAGCCTTATTGGATAAAACGTAACAGGGCATTAACCTTTAGAATTTCCAATGCGCAGCTTTGTATGACTCCTAAAAGTCTAAATACAACAGCGTGTGGACATAACTGTTCCGTATATTTTGTTTAGTGTGTCACTATCTTCGTGTGAGAATGAGACGACCCCCATTCTCAGGTACTGTGGTAGTTTACATTTCTTTTACCTTTTTTACCTTTCAGTTTACCATTTTTGTGGTAGTTTTTAGTGTGTCACTATTGAACTTAGTGTGAGAATAAGATGACCCCATCTCAGGTACACTGTGGTAGCTTACCAGAGTGAACGCAAAGACCAGCTTGCTGTGTCTGTAACTTGTTGAGGTTCATCAGCCACAAGAGCTCACATGTGTATGTTCTGCCCAACACAGACAGGGGCAGCACTATGCTGGGCAAGGGTAAAAACTTTGTTTGGTGGTCAAGGGTCCTCAGCCCATAGAATAGGTCATTGCGGGACCCATGAGGCCCACATGTTTGAGACCCCTGCTTTACAGCTTTGCACGCTTCATAATACAAAAAGCACTAACAATAGGACGAACATGGAGACACACGTGTCTCTCTTTTGTGTTTGTCGTATTGTTAGCACTTCTTTTGTATTATGATTCCGTACCAACAGGCCCAAATCTCGTCTTTATTCAAGTATACTTTGCATGCAAATTGAAAAGGGTTAAAGATTAGGCTGTTTGGTGTGAATAGAAGTAGCCAATCAGTGAGAGGTGAAGAGAAGGAGGCGGAGGGGACAGCAGATATAGGCAGCTGAAGTTGGAAAATAAAGTCTTTGGTTTGTCAGTTCAGTGCTGCGTCTCTGTCGTCTTTTAAGTGTCGCCCTGCATTGGGGTTTTCATCGATTTTAACTTTGCATGTGTTTTGCAAGATCAGAAATTTTGAAGAATTTTACTTATTTGTCACTGAAACATGTCATGCACTGTGTATTTGCAGCCAGGATCTCCATGACAGTGAAAGTTTGTTTAGTTAGCACTTGTGTTGTGAACGATCAACTTTGTACCCTTTACGCGATGTGATCATGTACCCGTGAGACAGCTCACCATATACAACATCTGTCAATTCCCAAGAATACTTGATATAGCTGCAGAAGTTGCTAAGAGTGTGCAGCATGTAAAACCTACCACATTGTTAAAAGTTCAGTTGCCCAAAATTTAATCTTGTGGCCTGTATAATCCTTACCTCTTCATACTCAGACGTGAGATCGAAATTGGTAAAGAGACTTCCACATTCCAACTGGGTCTTGTATTTGTCTCTAAATTCCAGCTGTATGTCATCGAGAAATTTGTCAACGTAGGATAGCTGTAGTACCTTTTGATAGGCTACCTGGAAATAAAATAGTAAATGAAGTTGGCCAGTCATTACGCCAGTAAAGTAAAAGTAAAACATATGTACAAGCTGTATCTCTTTGAAGGGATATATGTTAAAACGGCAACATACCACATAGACAAGCTCAAATTCGTTGTCCAGTTTGTACTTCAAGGTAAGGTTTTCATGAGAAAATGAATTATCTCCTCCACGTTCCTGGAACGGCAAAAATAGTCAGAAATCTAGAAGTGAAACGTGACATACGTAGATGTTTCTCCCACAATGATCAACGCTCAGTCAATATTTGGTCTGAACACCGCATATCAACAGCGTTGCACGTCGGCTCCTGTTCCAGCTCGCAAAGCAAAGTGATACAGACATTCAGCATTCAATTTCTAACCTTAATTCTATCCATGCACTACTATACGTGCTAGAAATTCGATGTATGCTCAGAGGTTGTTCAAAACATATGGAACATACCTGGAGGATTACTGTACGAATTAAAGCATTGACAGAAGGTGTAAAAAGCTGTGTTGTGCCTTGAAAACACCACAACACAATCCCGCTTTTACTGAATATTGTAAAAAGGTCCAACATATTTACTCTAAAAATGATATGCGAAGCTAGCAACGCGTACTTCGGTCAACGTGCGCGTGCTATGCGCACTTCGTATGTAACGTTGCCGGATTAAACGTACCGGAAATCGCCAGTCTAGCGTTGCCAACTAAGTCAGAAATTCCGCCAAAAGCGTCAATTGTAATAATAAAGTCGGCAAAAGCAGTCATGCAGAACCGTTTTCTTTTCTTTTCTATTTTTGTTTGTTTTTCGTGGGATGCGATTGTTTAGCCTTGAGACAGGGGAATTCATCGTTGCAGTTCGTATTCCTCCTTTTTACAAGGACAAGTCGTACTCAAAGCAACCAAGCTCGAAGTCTCACATGGCTGCACAAGACATCCTCGAAGATGCCCAAGCTACGCCAAACTCCTTTCACCCTCGCCTCTTCCTCCACTACGCCCCCCACCTCCCCACCCCCAAAAGTGCGGGACTGCATCCGTCCCCAAAAAGTCACTCAGAGCTAGCTACCATACTCAGAGCCGCTTCCCCTTCCCCTTTCTTCAGCTCCACCTCAAAGCCCACACATACACACATATTCCAGAAAAAAAAAAAAAAAAAAGAAAGCTGGCAGCAAGGGCCCACATTAATTGAGTCTGAATTACAAGCAAATGCTGCAGATACGTAAAATATTTTGTGAGACCTAAATTTTGTGTGCATGTTCTTCTGAGAAACAGGCCTTCTAGTCCGAGCCCTTGCAATGGCACCCGAAATGGCTGGTGCCTTCCAGAAGACCCACAGCGCCGAATCCTTTCTTTGTGAGCTTCACATCGAGGCAGCTAACGTTCGAGAGTTGGGTGCAGAATGACAAAATGATGTTGGGACGAGTACGGAATCAATCATGTCCAGTAGTGAAAACGCCACCAAACTGTGCTAAAATAATGAAACTTCTTCCCAGAAAGTTAATGGACTGTGGCCCGGTTTCATTAACGCCGATTAACATTTGAACCGAGATCAATGCTCCCAAATGTTCAAATTCAAATTTGAACACGAATTTAACGCTTAACTCTGCTTCACTAAATGGGGTTATTGTCACTGAAACATTCATCACCTGACCAACTAACCTTTGTAAAAAAAAAAATTCAGTGTTAACTTCAACTTTTAGCGCAACACTTGATCTCGGTTCAAAGTTCACTAGCGTTGGTGAAACCGGGCCTGCGTAAAACTCGTTTGTTACAAATTCAAATGCGTGCACATTTCTGTAACACAATATTTTGAGTGATTTTAATTTTGCGTAAAAATCACGGTCCATGGAATATTAGGTCCTGACGTAAATTACTACTTTTACAGGACACCCAGTATGTGGCTGCAGCACATGTATTAGACAGAAAGCTGAACTATAAAACGCAAAGGAAATCCCTGCATTCATCATGTGCAGTATTGTCTGGTTTAAATACTCATTCCCCCTCCCCGAAAAAAACTATCAAAGCTCGGACCTCACTGATGTCAGCCCAGGTCTCAAAGCATTTATGGACGGTCTGAAATATGATATGCATATTAAGTCGTGTATCTTGGTGTTCTGTACTGTGGCGGTAGCATTTGTGTGCCTGTTGCATCTTGTTCAGTGAAGTAGCCAGAGGGGTGGTTTCGGGGGTTCAAACTCCCACCGAAATAGTACCTTTGGTAGTGCATTTGAGAGAAGGAAAATCAGGGTAAATCATCTCCCCCGTGTAAAGTTCCCACAGAACCCATCCCGAAATGTTTTTCTGGCTATACGTTACCACTCTTGTTCAATGTAGATTGTTCTGTCTTGTGCAACGTGGATGTGAATTTGAATCGTATTGCCCTGCTAGTGCTAGGCATTCTGTGCTGGGCTGTAGTACTTATTTGCCTGTTGTTCAGTGTAGATTTGTGCAAATTTCGGTGACCCTCATACCCATTTTGGGGCCTGTAGTATTTCACGAGCAAATAAATAAACGGATCATCACGACTCTAACCATAATATGTGAAATTGGTGTCACTAGGTTAATGAAAGATGTGTTAATATTCAGCTTCTACAAAACAAAAACCTGTTCAAGGGACCAAACAAGCACAATCTGCTCATTGGTGGTTATGCCAAGGTCATTATAAAGACTGGTGGGCAGTGGAATGCCACCATTTTTCCAGAGAAGTGTTAGTACAAGACTAGCCCTTCTTTCTCACACTCCTTCCTGTTAATTGCAGCATGGCCACAGTTACTACGTGTCCAGAAATTTTATTTAAAGTGAGCGATAAACGATAAACGAGCTCTACTTTTCAGCTACTTCACTAAGAAACAGGTGCTACTAGTGAAGCAGTACCACTTGCTTTTCTTTTATCGCTCGCTTTAAATATAATTTCTGGACACGTTAGAGCAAACACCCTGTATGCCATCACATATGTGAAATCATATTTACATAATTCGGACTCGCTTGCATTTACAAATTGTGTTTCGCCACTGCAAGGTGCAGAGAAACCTATTTGCTATCTTGAACACTGTGTATTATATATTTATTTATTGTTGTACCTTAAACGCCCATAAGGGCATTACATAACATATTACACGTTATACAACAACAAGTTCCAGAAAACTGCTGCATTGCCATCTTATGGGTCTCCTTCATTTTCAGGAGAAAAATGCAGTCCTAGACAACTCATGCTGCATATTTGTTGCGTTATCCACCAGCTAACATCTGCAAAGCGTGTGGCAATCAACCAATAAATGCCAGGAGGTGCTTGTCCTGTGAGTCTCTGCCGCTGACTTTGGCAAATGCCACTCGCAGAGTTCCGAAGAGGATTAAGGGTGCGAATAACACCTGGCCAAGTGCACAGATTATGGCCTGCATCCCCATTTCTAAAGCCATGCTGCTATCACCATGTACTCTGCCCAAATTCATTTATTCTTGAGCATGGGCATTTCCCAGGATTTTTTCCATGGGGAAGGGGGAGCAAAGTTCTTCTGAGTGATGCAAAGCGTGCGATTTCTTCACTTCTTTTCCTGGCGACAGATGCTGCAGACTGTGTGGGCGTTCTGAGGTTCATATTATTATGACATCTGAGAAAAATCAAGATGACCTATGAATAAAGAGTGACATTAAAGCTCCAGGAGGGGTCCTGGCCCTTGTTTGCCCTCTTTTTGGTACACCCATGTTCTTGAGATAACAGACCACTAATGTTGTTCCAGGTACTTGTCGGTACACTGCACTTCGTTGCCATGACAACCGTAACGCATCCGTAATGAATGAAACTGCAACAGTGCTGACTAGGCATAACTTGGTGAGAACCTTGCTTTCTGTGCCTCATTTGCTTTTTCTCAAAACTGTACATACCTATGGTATCCAAAGTGCATTATGTGGAAAGCACATACAACCAATTTTAGGTCTGTCAAGGCTTTGTGGTGTTCACACAACAAATTGCATTTTTGGTGCCGAATACATTTTTCCTTTGCAAAACTCGCGCTGAATTTTGCTCAAGCGTGGGTGGTATACTTTGAACTATTTATATGTATACATATGAAACACCCCACCTACGGGTGTGCTCCAGATATGTGCTTGATGCGATGCTGTGGTGTCACATAAACTGCATCACTAGCAGGAATTACATATTCGCATGATCGATCCGTTTTTATAAAAAGCAGCAATGAAAAACAACCTAAGCAAAATAAAGCAAGACAGGAAAATAAGAAGGCAGCGTGCAAGCTTTGCACCATCTGATTGGCTAGCGCAGTACAACATACAACTACAACCGCACACCGACCTAAATACGAAGTACGTGAAATGGTTGATGCGCTTACACAAATTACTTCAGATAGTTTCTGAGCGAAGACAATGCGTACACAAGCGTTCAACATTGTCATTACGTAACATACAGCTCACACCGAGAAGTAAGCAAAACAACAAGGAACATCAACCGCACAAAACCACAAATCCTGACACGCCAACGCGTCACAGGCGCTGCTGCTGCATCTATGGACAGAAACAGAATGGATGAAATGATAGAACGGATAGAACGACTGGAGAGAAAGAACGACTGCGAGGGCGCAACGAAGTAGTTCGAAAAATACAATGGAAGTTTGTCGTTAGTACAGGTAATTAAAACAATACAAGCACTATAAACGTGATTTCCTTCCATACGTTACGCTTGAAGCTTTCGACAAAATTCAAAACGAGCTGAAAACCTTCCCGCGGATCAATACAAATTTTTACGGCGCAAGGGAGACGCCGACGAGTCGCCATCTTGTCACATGTCTGGTTTTCGGGCTCACATGACCTCTTGTTTGGCCCCGTGATCAACAGCTTCCTGGCAAATTCAAAACATTCATCGTAACCCACATGGATATGCTAGATCAAGCTCTAGATAGCAGGTATGTAGAGCTCATGCAGAAGAAAGAAGAGTAACACGAATCACTGATCTGATTTCCGCTGAGGTATGCCATCGCTCTACGTAGAATGCCTGTTTGGGCATCGGATGAGTAGGTAGATACACGTTGCTGAAGTTCTCTTACTGATGCCAGTTTTCTGCTTGTAACAAATAGCTCGTAATATAGGGGATTCAAGGTTTATGTAACGTATGTTGGTTGTTATTGCCAACAGCACCTCAAGTTGTGCGAAAAGTAGGCATGCGGTTGCGCCATTCCAGTAGTGTTTTCTCTAAGCCAAGATACTCATCGCTGTGAGCACGTTATCAAGAGTGGAAGGCGAACAGTTAGATGACGAACCATAAAGCATTTTGATGGTTTTATTCGGGTCTTGTGCTGTGCAATTGTAGGCTGCAGCTAACACAGCCCTCTGGAGATAGCACGATGTTTGCGCCGACAGCTTCAAACCTGGGTTTAAAACGTCATCGCAGACGTGTCTTCGAAATGAAAGCCAGTTTTGATTCAGTAGATTAAATAATTTTCCTAACAATTTTATTCTGGTCGTGGAATATGTGCAAACATGCCGGCGCCACGTTTTCGCTCCTCGCTGTCTTGCCGAACAGGCGCACCTGCGCAGGATTTATAACTGCAAGAACTAAGATTATATCTGCAGTTCAAGTCGTAGTAATTATAATTTAATGTCTAAGCTACGACATCGACACATTTCATTAGCGACGTGCGCTTGTTCTTTTAAAATTTAGATTTTGCCGCAAAAATTGCTGTAGAGAAGACTGTGTGAACAGCACAGAGGGACCCGGAAAGCATTGGTTTGCACTCCGGAAATCACAGGGCCTGCTCATGGCAACCAACTAATGTAAGGGGTAGTGCTTAACACTTGGGTTTTGGGTGCAGTTGTGACAAGCTGTGACGCGCAGGCTGTACTCGTTGTAGGAACTAGAGCACTGCAAATGCGTAGGCTGGCCTGAAACCCCGAGCCAGAACCCCGCACGCAGGTTGGATTAGGGCATCGCGGTTGTCTTGACTACGGGTATGGGATGGGCTCGGGCCACTCCGCTAACCGTGGGGCGTGAGTCGGGTTCGAGCCTTTGTCAGTCGTCCTCATTCAGCGAAAGGAAAAAAAGGTTGTGGGCAAGCTGGTATTGAAGCACGTTGACAGCGGAAAACACTGAGAAGCACGGAGACAAAAACACACGCATCCTCAAGTGTGCGCCTACGTGCTCTTCAGTTCACGTGCTTCAGTCTTCTTTCAGATCATTTGTTTAAGTTCTAACAGTTGTTTTGAAAACGAGGTAAGTAACTGCTGGGGTCCTTGTGTTGTCTTTCTGTTGAAACGCGCAATAGGCATTAGGAGACAACGTAGGCATCGGTTGGATGGATCACACTATAATACTGTCTGGCAGGGAAGGGCAGTGTGGCCGCAGGTCAGGCCCGTCCCAAGCTACGTCCTTGGCAGCAGGGTTGTTAAGTCTTCCTGGCTTTAGGTTGCAGGGAAATTTAAAAAAACCCAGGAAAATGTGCTTACGGCAGGATTATTTTCTGGCATCACCTGGGCCAGGAACAAAGATCTAGGCTCGTGCAGCGCTCCAGCGGGTATACCACAGTGACCTTGCGGAGCAATGCAGTGCTAAAAATGTAGTACGCACATTATAGACCCTCGGAGAATCATCTTCTTTGAACACCCTATTTCCCTACTTAAAGCAAGTGTGCCCTCATCTTGCTTTCACTACGGAACGCCCCAGCAATCATGCGTTGCGGTTTCTAGACATCACCTTCAACACTAGGAAGCAGGGTTGCGGAGTAGTGGAGGTGTTGGGAACGATTCTGGAATCATTCCAAATTTGTCACAGCCAGGAATGGAATCGAAATGGAATGGCGGAAACTGTCCTAGGAATGGAATGGGAATGATATTATGCTTTTTTTTTTTTTTTTTCAGAAATGGAATTGTCTAGATGCCCCAGTGGTAGTTCTGGTTCAACCCACTGGTTTCTGCCCTCTCCCCTTTGCACACACGCACCACACCTGCACACGGTCAAGAGTGAAATAACCTTGTCTTTGTGCTTTTTCCATGCCGGGTAATGTCAATCTCCTGCAGCGGTGCTGAGCTACCCAGCACGGTTACCGGTCCCTTTTCTTTTATTGATTGGGTTAAAGGAATAGAATGGGGCTGCTAAGCCATTCCAGGAGTGGGGATTGGCCATCCCTTTACATTCCGAGGAATTGAAATGGATGGAATTATCGCAAACCTCCATTACTCGGAATTGGAATGGAATGGGTGGCCCAATTCCGTAGCCCTGCTAGGCAGGGACTCTGCTGGGAATATGGCAGGCAATGTCGCGAAACCCCTCCTTTCCCGAAATAGTTGTTCTCCGAGATCCGTAAAATCCCTTCTTGTGGCTGCCTTTAAAAAGTCATCTGAGCACACCGTCTCTCACTCCCTCGTTAGACAGCTAATGGGCTTGTGTCAGCCGTTATTACTGTGCAACAGTGTCCAAGCAGTTGTACAACTTGCTTGTTCCCTTCTGTTCCAGAGCAACAAACTGCGAAAACAGAAAGTCAACTGTGCTTCCGTTTTTACACAACCTGTCCCATGCCCTGGGAAAAAATCGGTACTGCCAATGGGGCCCGCGCAGCTTATTCCGTCAAAAATGAGCTCTCTAACCGTGGTTTCTGGTGGTCTCTGACGTGGTACCCGGCACCTTGTTCCTTATGTCCCGTGCAAAAAGTCTCGTCATTTATTCTATTCTGCTTAGTTTCGGCACGTAGATACATTGGGCAAACAAGCAGATGTGTAAATGACCGTCTGAAAGAGCATGCTTCAAATATCAACAAGAACCTTTCTACTTCAGAAATAGCAAAACGTCTAGCTACTTGCAATAATCACAAACCATTCTGGTCACAGACAAAAAATTCTTTTTGCCATAAAAGGTGATTCCCTCCGTATCCTCCTAGAAGCTTCCACCATAGCCAAAACCCCTCTTTGTATCACCTAACCTTCAATCTCTCTGTCCCCCAACTTGTGTGACCTCCTTAGTCCTTACCCTGTAAAAGTCTACCCGCACCAGCATGCTGTGCTTGCCAATTAACTCCATGCAGGTGGCACATTGTGTTATCTACATATAAAACTCATAAAGGCATTCAATCATGCGCTCATTCATGGCCTCCTATGAAAGGGGGGGGGGGGAGGTTGAAAAGAGAGTCATAAAATATTTTTCAGGAAACTTCGATATAAAAAATCTGTTACCCGAAAAAGTTTAAACCTGCAATTATTTTTCCTTGTGCAGCAAGGGTGTGTATGAACTGACCAGCATATGATAGATACTTTGTGGAAGTGTAAAGCCAAAGTCAAACAAAAGTCAAAGCCACAATGTTGTGGTTGCAAAGACTGCCACAGCTTTCTTTTTGCTTCACACTTCACAGTGTCAATTTTTCTGCATTATGGCTAACTGTATTATTCTTTCCATTATGCTACACAGCTCACAAGACAAAGCCAATGACTCAGCATCAGATGACGCTTCTCAGATACATTCTGATGGTAAGCACTTTGTAATTCTACTCTTTCGTAAACTGTGGCAGGATTTCATTTTTCGAATGTTAACCACCGCCCTCTGTACCCACCGGACTGCATTTCACTGCTTAAAAGCTTGATAGAAAAGATAGAATTCCCATTGAATTACATTAATCGATGACTACTTTTCCGTTGGTGCGAGACAACAGGCACCACTGTCTTCATCCTACAAATCTCCCAGTGCACATGCTCACCCCCTGCTGCTACATCCTTGTCACCTATTGTAGCTGATATGTTTATGTTTTTATGCTGGCAAGGTGGAGTCAAGCCTGACCCAGTTAGTGTAGAGATCAGCGGTGTTAACCTGAACGTGCCACAGGTGTAACTCCAGGGAATGTTAACTTGAACATGCCGCACTATTTAAGTCACTTGTCTTAGCTGTATTCGCTTGTTGTTTGGAGCCCACCATATGCTTTGCATTTCTGACTGCGTGGTGTCTCACAGAATGAATACAGATATTTGAAGCAGCACACCACAGTTGTACTGTGTTGAAAGAAGAACCAAGCAGAAAGTCTCTCGCTTCAGCCAGGACTCATTCCAGTGGCCTCCGCTTTGCGTCGCTTGTACTACTCCAGAATGGACGACTCTGACTTACACACGAAGGCACAAGAACAATGTGAGGAACTTTTGCTTGGTTGTTCTTTCGACGTGGCTAGGATGTTTCTGGGGAGAACACCTTGGTCGCTCGAAATGACTACGTGATGTCGCAGTAGATGTGCACAAGGTGATGGTGCTCTTGCAGTGGACATATAACTCTCAAAAGGCTTTCAACAAGGTGCTTTTGAAATTTGAAAGCATGATGTCTCGTGTCATATTGGTTATTGCAGAGCATTTTGTACTGGGGCAGTGTTCTCACTACAGCTATTTGCTGCACCTGTCTTCATCTGTGAATGGTATGAATGGGTGGTGTGTGCATGTAACATAATGAAAGTGGCTAGCTTTGAGTTCTCAGATTAAGACAGATTGAAGCAAAAGACTCAGGCTCTTGTGCCATAAAGCACCAAAAGACTCAGGTTTGGAACTGCTCTACAGCTGTCGACCGATTTTTCGGACTTCTCAGAGCCGAATTACCGGGCACTTTGACCTTTTAGTGAACGGGATAAAACCACTTTATTTCAAATACCATAACTCAGAACATTCAAAGTAACTTAAAAAATGATCTATACGTGTCCACTTCGGTGTACGAATGTGTAACAACTATCACAGGGAATTTCAGTGAGTGAATCACCAGTGTAGTCACCACAGTACGGGTTTTCCCTGACGACATCCTCATTGCTGCCGTCGTTTTTACCTTTTTTCTTGTGTTGTCGGCGCCAAAGGCAACATTGCTGCTGAAGTGTAAAACGGAGACTTCACATTAGTCTCGATCGTCAGTGAACTTGTGTCTTCGCCTCTACTAAACAGTCTATCGTGGTAGCATCATCGACATCCTCACTTGAAGTTGAGGTCGGCAGCTCGTTATTTCCGATACCGAAAAACAATGCAGGTTTGAAGCGAGATGAGTGCAAATAATCGAGCGCGTCTGCCAAGGAATTGTCCCGAATTATTGGACGTGGGAATATATACGTTGGTTCTATGGGGCATTTGACGGTACCAATTATTTTGTCCAAAAAATTGGAAAGTCTGAGTTTTTTTAGTCCGAATTATCGGTTGGCGACTGTACTTCATTGCTCTGTGGTAGCCGCCATTGCTAGGAACATCAGTGGCTTCTGACTTGAGGCTTTTGCTTCAATCTGCCTTCGCCATATTGCTGGATTTTCCACTTTTCGATGTCTATTTATAATTGGTTGTTGCAGTGAAGGCCTCTTGCAACAAACACTTATAGTACGGAAACAGCATCGCCTAAATCTGCGCTTCTCTTGGCACCATTTGAAATTGACACTACGAAATGATGTTTCCAAATTTTTTTCATCAGTATTTCTAACAAGTAGACACACACAATGTCTTTCTAATACCCAGAAGATATGTAGTTTTATGTGCTTTATCATTTGAGTTTAAGTGCACAGAGAACATTGACACCTGCAGGAGATTGCAGGAACTCTTCTTCCTGTCTAATGGACCCCTGGCAAGACTTCCCAACATAACTGGTGGACATGCGCAACATTAGCAGGTTTTCACCTTGTACGGTGTCTCTCAGAACATGTGAAAAGCTTTATTAAAAAGGTCATTTGCCTGTAACATATGGGGTTAATGGTGATAACTAAGTATGGGGAAACACAAACTGACAATCACAACACAAGCCTTATTGTGCCTAGGGACATGAAAGGTTAGGTCTTCCATGTTGGGTTCAGTGCTGTTTATTTCTGAGGAACCTTTGTGTCACGCTGCTCATTGTCATTACATGGGTGAACATGGTATAACAAACGAGACAGTAACAAGTACGAGAAATTCTAGGGAATTAGTCGACCAGTAGTTACTTCCCAACAGGACGTCTGCATTAAGCAAGCATCTAAAATCTGCGTATAGTTCTTTCCGCACTTCATTAAAATAGGTGTGCCATGCATCAGCATGCAGAGCATCATGTGCAATTTAAGCCCCAGCCCAGGAGAGGAACCTGCTGTAAGACTGCAGCAGGTTAGACCACAGGTTAGGTCACGTGTTGGTGCACATTCTGTAGAATATAGCATATTACTGTGCGTTTCCACCACACGTTTGTGATTCTCTACAGAAGTCACATACTGTAGTATGCATTCACCAGGGACTTCTACAGAAGTCTAAAGAGGTTGTTCATGGATGCAGTTGCGTGGGCTATTTTATCGTTCTGCATGTCCTGAATTCGGTGCACTTGTTGTGGGGTGCAGCTCATTTTTGGCTATTATATTGCGCACTAGGTACTATTGGCATTTGTTTGATCACTGACACATTGAGTAGTATGTAGAGGATACCGTAATTTCACGGCTTATGCGTGATTTTTTTCTCTGACGGGCGCTCTGCGGCTTATCCACCGGTGCGGCTTATCCACCGGTGCGGCTTATCTCATGACTATTTTTTCTTGGTATTTTCCCCATATGCCGGTTTTAACTAAAGGGCCGACAGTGTCTCTGGAACAGCACCACCCTGCCAATGCACGAACAATGCGTAAAAGGGGCACGTCCACATTCGAGTAGACTGACCTTCCTAGTGCCTTCCCTCATGCAGTTTTAACGAAAGTGGTGACAGTGATTCGTGTGTTTGGCCACTGACCAGTCGATTCATGAAAAACACCCAACAAGAGCACAATCCGATCTTGGTAGAATGCTAGAACTGACCTCCTTTGTTGTACGCCATGCCGACCCCCGAGTATGGACCACAGGGTTTATGGCCTTTCTATGGCCTTTCTATGGTCCCCTTTGTCGCACAAATCAGTTGCGTCGTGTTGCCCGCGGCTTATCTGCCCGAACATTTTCTAAACGTTCTTAAAAACTTGTCCTGTGGCTTATACGCGTGAAAATACAGTATATGTGGGTTGCATACAAGACATGCCTACTAATTGTACAGAATAGTCATGCTGTGGATGCAGCAGCCTCGAGGGCAAGGTATTACGACTGCGTACCGAGATATCTTAAAATCCACATGAACTTAAAGACCATGAACAACGCGAACCGGCCGAGGCAGACCACAATTAGGGACGACGCATACACATAAGCCTCAAACGCCCGGAAATTATCAAGTTCAAACAACTCGGGGGGGGGGAAGAGGTGCTGACCGGAGATCAGAAGACCCGGGTTCGATTCCTGGCTTCTCCTCTTTTCTCCCTGAGTTGTTTGAGTGCGTTAAAGACTATGATGATTGATGAGTTTTCATATATGTACTAGTACAATAAATATGCTCTATCAATGTTAAAAATGGTTTAGAGGTTATGTTGGCAAGCATAACGCGTGGTGTTGCACTTGCAGCCAGTTCATCTTCGTGCAGCGTTAAAGCGACTAGGCGCAACAAGGATACGAAAGCCGACCTGCCACCGCTTGCCATAGCTGCCGTTAAGGAGCACTGGATCAAGTCAAACAAGATCTTTATGCTCGACTACGATGGAACACTCAATCCCATCCAGACGATGCCCGGCCATGCGCAGCCCAGCGTTGAACTGATCGACCTTCTGGTCAGGTTCAATAAAAAGGCAAGGGCCGTGATATGCACAGGACGACAGAAGGAACAGGTGGATATGTGGTTCCCTGCAGAAATTGAGATCTATGCAGAACACGGAGCCTATCGCTGGAAGGATGGTGTGTGGCGCCGAGAGAGAGCGCCTCTAGATCTAGCAGAATGCATTAAAATCATGGAAGAGTACAAGAAAGCATCTCCCGACATCGTTCTGGAGGTCAAGAGCACAGCCCTGGCTTTCCACTACCGCCATGTCAAGGACTTTGATCCGACGGAGATGATTGAAAGACTCAGACTCCACGTCGGGGACGCAGTGATCCAGGGTAATGGGATCGTTGACATACGCACAGTAAGCAAGGATGTGCCTTGTGCAAAGGTTGGTCCAGCAATATGTGCTGGTGATGACGTGACAGATGAAGACATGTTTGATGCCTGCACTGGTCTGTCCATCTGTGTGGGCAAACGCCCGTCCAAAGCAGATTGTTACGTCGAGAAAGTAGGAGACATTCTGGAGCTACTTGAGGAGCTAATCAAGATTTGCTAAATTGCTCTTCCGAAACGATGCTGGAACATTGTGCGCATGGGAAGAGATGAGCAGCGAAGGAAACACGCGACAGGACACATGCAGAGGCAACTGGCTATGAAACACATGGTCATTTCCCAAGGTTTTCATTGTCATGAGTGTTGTAACCAAGCAAAAAACATGTGGCTGACATTTTTACCTCATCATTTGGACCTGCCTCCATGAAGGCTGAAAGGAGAAAGAGTGGTCTGGTAGCCCACTGCAGTAGCATCGTATACTGCCACTAGCATGTACCATGCAAGTTCACATTGAAAGAAATTAAAGTTTTCCAAAGGAACTTGGTACCAGTGTTGCACCACTTCTTCTCTACGGAAGGCTATTGCAACATCACATAGCCAAATCTGCAAACTCTGGCTGCTTTGAGACCTGGGCTTTACCCCTATGGGGCTATAGTTCATGATCACTATGGTGATAGCAGCAAGCTATTTGTTATACGAGAGTAATGGGAAAGAAATGTACAGTAGTTGTCAATTATGCACCAAGCATTTACGCACATCTTTTCTCACCAGCGATGTTTGTATCAGTACAGGAAAAAGAACAAAATAAATATGAGGAGCGGAGCCCCTGGGAGGGACCGCCTCCCTTCCCCCTGGACCTATAGTCACCAAGCTTTTAATAACTTGGGTCTCACCTGGCCATATAGTAACCAAATAATTATTGATTAATAATGGTTTATAATTAATGAATAATGGTTAATAATTTATGCTATAATTGTAGAAATCACTGGGAAAATTTAAATACACCTCTAGCTCTGTAGGTCATTTTGGTTTCTGCCTTTGCCAAAAATTGTTGCTTGCATGATCTTAAACCGTTCTTCGAAGTTGGAACCTTGGATGAGCATTTTGTTGAGCGCAAAAAAGGAGCAATTTTCTTGCTGCGAACGATAATGCTAGTGACGTCATACACGTTTTGAATGTGCAGCATTCAGAGGTAGGTGTTTTGTCTCAAAAACTGTGGTCCAAAATTTACATATGAGCATACCTTTTGGGTTATTTCATGCTCACTGCTGTTTGGTAGGACTGCCTCACATTCATAAACATATCCAGATGCAGTGATGTAGTTGTTACGTTTCCTGCAAAAGTGTTACTGACATATGGTTCTGTTATGCTCATTTATTTAAACATTTCATTACAAGTGTAAACATTTCTAAATACGCTTACACTATAGCTTTCAGAACTACAAGTATTGTGGAGCCAATGCACTTCGAATGCTCTAATGACCCTTTCCTCTCAAATTTTTAAGGCAGCATATAACGTGAAGCAAATATTTGTGTACAGAATGGCATGCTATTTCTTAAAATGATGTAGTGTTTTTGTCAAGGACAGCTCCAAAATGTGTAGTCTTCTGTTACACTAAGCAAAGCACTTGTACTGCCACAGTATTCCATAATGTACAAAGGTCACATAGTACTAAAGCAGGGGCGTAGCTAATGTGGCTGCCCAAGACAACTCTGGAATGTGTAGTTTGCTGTTCTACTAAGCAAAGCACTTGCACTGCCACAGTATTCCATAACATACCAATGTCAGAAAGTACTAAAGCAGGGGCATAGCAACAGGGGGCATTAGAGGGCTAGAAGATGAAGCAGAGATTTGTGTGCAGAACTATGTGCTATTTTTTTAAAATGAGGTATTGTGGCTGACAAAGACAACTCAGGAATGTGTAGTCCTCTGTTTTACTAAGCAAAGCACTTGCACTGCCACAGTGTACTAAAGCAGGGGCATAGCAATTGGGTGGGGAGGGATAGGCAGGATCGCGTTACTTTTTACGTGTAACGGTAGCAGTATTCCGCTACTTTTTGCTCAGGTAGCGCATATCGGTATTCCGCTACCTTTTTCGGGTAGCGGGTACAACACTGAACGTAGGCCACCTATATACAGCATTTCTTCACAATAGCTTACGTTGATTCGCTGATGCGCTCAATGAATGTGATCACCATTTTTCCTCTTAGGTGGGAGAACAAAGGTAGTTTTTTTTTTCGCATGTAATCAAGATACGCAAGACTAGAAAAGATTGGAAAATCCAAGTACCCTGTGAGAAGGCTGTTATGAAGTGTAGTAGGTGAATGCATATTTCAGAAACCTTCAGTGTGAATGCGTGGTTAATGTGTGGAGTCCGGCATTTACCCATGAGTATGCGACACGAATACCATTTCGAGCACTGTCGAGGACCACAGTGCTTGTCCTGCCACGAGTGCATATGTCCAAGATTATAAATCCTTGTATCCCCTGCCAGTAACTGAAGGTGTTGAGGAGCAGCATGCAGCAACCGCCATTGCCAGTGTCACATCCCAGGCACTTCTGGATCCATCGATCCAGTACCAGTTCCGCACAGAGAATGGACAAGGTGTCACGTACCGTGTGGTCCAGGTGGCCCCAGAAACTGTTACTGGGGATGCTGTTGCAGCTGGTGGCACTCAGGTGGTCACATCTGCAGCTTTAGTTGGACAACAGGTGGCACAAGCTATCATCTCCAGCCCATTTGCAAATGCAAATGGGAGCTCCAGCCCTACTGCTGAAGGTAACCACGACTTACAGAACAGTTGTACTAAAGGAACAGCACCTGGTGATTGCTCTTGACAAACATTTTTCTCCATTTCTTCGCCCCTTTGTGCAGGGCAATTTTATGTGATGATGTCACCACAGGATGTTCTCCAAACAACGCCCAGAACTTTGGCTCCAAGGACTCATCAGTTCAGTCAGAAGTCGGAAGGAAACAGGACGGCAAGGGACGAAAGGAGGAGGGCCACTCATAATGAGGGTGAGATAACTGCACTTATTTCTATAGTGTTTCCTGCAAGGCAAATGGCACCAGCACAGTAACCTTTCCATAATTATCCATTTGTAAGTAGTCGATGGGTTGAGTGACCTCAGGTGATATTGTGCAGCTCTGCTACCTGTTTAAAATGTAGTCACATAAACCTGGGGTTGCTGTGTTAAGGTGGGAAGATTATTCCGCTACCTCTACATGCAGTGTAGCATGCAGTCTGCACTTCCCTGATGCAAATGTACGCAGCAATATTTCTGATGTGGAAAGACCACTGTAGCTGGTTTGATATCGATCTGTTTTTTTTATCATCCTCCTTGGGATCACCATATGTCCTTTTGTGACAGGTGTTGCATGAATGTCCTCATAAACTGTGAAGCATTTCGTTATGGTAATTGGGGATTCGTGGCCATAGCTTCTGAATGTGCTTGATGTCTGTCCAAAGCACTCTGAATCAAAGCTCCAGGTGTCATGCTGTTTTACGTGCTTTCGTTTATGTAGTGGAAAGGAGACGAAGAGACAAGATTAACAACTGGATTGTGAAGCTTTCAAAGATTATTCCAGACTGCTCGAGCGACCTCAACAAGTCGGGTCAGGTATGTCATTTCCTCTTGGTACAAGGTTGTGAAATTGAGGGATTTACTGCCAAAGATTGAACATGCTGCAACAAATGAGAATCATAGTGGATTACAATAACGCTACCTCTAACACAATACTGGTTAGCACAAATGGCTTCCACTCGCTATGAGAAAGACATGGGTGATGTCAATATGTGCCCCTGACCACAGTTGACCCACGGCATTCCGTGCTTGACCGATGCTACTGTCAAATATGGTGTGAGACTGCTGCATCCAATGTTGTGTATCGCACCCTTGTAATCACAGTACATATTTAGAGATTTGAACAGGAGATTGTCATGTCAGTGCGCAGTTGTCTTGTGCTGATTGAAACTCTCTCTATTTCTGGGTTTTGATTTGTGTTTCACTTTGTGTTTTCAATTTAACGTGGAAGCCACTTAATTTGGTACTTTTGCTTCATTCATAGCTTTTGTTCTCTCATACAATGCTCCTGCTGAGGGAAAATGGCTCTGTGGCCTTTGGTCATTCATTAAGGCCCCCAGTTTTCTGCTGCGGCAAATTCAAAATTACGCGGCACCGACTTGTAAATTCAGCGGCTGCTTGAAACGGGAAACAGTTTACTACAATTTTTACAACACTTACAACAATTTTATAAACTTGGATTCAAAGCACTGTTGTGACTCAGCATTGCATGATATCTCGTGTTCTCCTCTGCCGTCTGTCGCCTAAATCATTTTATACCTGCTGAAAGATCTTTCAGCACCTACAGAGCTTATAGGAACTGACAAATACTTGATCGCAATAGACGCTAAATTTGGAGCAAGCACCATCATTCCGTTCCAGAACCCAGTTATCGTATTTACTAACATAATCTGCACACTTTATCTCCCAAAAAAGTCTGAAAAGTTGGGGGTGCGCAAATTGGGCGGGAACGTTTGCTACGATATTTCAAAATTTTTTGCAAAATATAGCAAATATATTTTTATTATATAATATTTTTCAAAACATTTCAAAATTTCAAAATTTTTGTATGCCGGTCAAATAGGCTCTCAGTAGAGCCGATATTGATGTTATCACTGCATTGTGCGAGCATGAAAGAAATACCCAAATACAGCGCAACACCCGTCGGTCGGATGGCGAAGTGCCAGCACACTGCCTCTCATATACCGGTGAAATACATCGAGACGCTGCTGGAAGATGCCGCTAGTGACACTTGACAACCGAAAGCACACTATGTTCGCCAACTTTGTCATGTTGTGCTGTAAAGTTTTGTCATAGTGTGTTTGTCCAGCATTCCTTTCGGCGTTTTGTAGTTGACAGCGTCGTCCATCGCGTCAGTGGACCATCACCCGAAAGTGTGCGCAAATCAAACAAAAGCACCGTAATAATTTCGGTAGCATTGATGGCGTTGCAAAATGCAATCGCCACGGTCGCTGAGACGGGCGTGCCAGATAGCTGCATGCGAAAACGCGCGAGCGCAAAGTACGAGATTTTTTTGTTTTCTGGTCATTTTTAGTGCTAAACTAGGGGGCGCGAAAATGCGATGGCACAAAATATGCAAGTAAATACATCGAAGGTTCATGTGTATCTTGGAGCACTGGGAGAGTGCGCAGCACGCACCTTTATCTGACGCTCTTTTGCGTGAGCGTGCAATACCTACTTCTCCTGAGACCCTGCATGTCGTAGTAACCGTCCGCATTGTGCCAATCGCGTCTTTCGACCCAATCGGACTTCCGTGCAAATCTGTGCAAAACGAAGGATTTCGCAGAATCGTGGAAAACCGGGGACCTCAGTTATAATTAGAGCCTGAAGTTTTCGGGAAATATTTTTTTCTAAATTCGGGGGGTAAAAATCGGGTAAATAAACATGTGCACTAAATTCGTGTGAATTCCGGTGAAAAAACTTCCAGTATGCTAACTTCGGGGTGAAATTGGGCTCAGTTACTCAACTAACTGTAGTGGTTTGGTACAAATGGTGATGTAACTTAATTTTTCTGCCAAACAAGTAAATTAATCCATTCCTACAGACATCCCAGTGAGGGAAATGTGCCAGGTACAAATCGTGTTTCACCCTAAAGAGGCAACCTTCAATTCGGGAAAAAATCGGGTTAAACCCTAAAACTTCAGGCTCTAGTTATAATGCTGTCTTGCAATATACATAGATGAATTTGTTCTGAACGTGTTCTAATCGCCTGTGATTTTTTTTTTTTTTTTTTTTCATGGTGGCTGATTAATTAATTAGCTAAGCTTTTGGTTTTTCGTCTTAGGGCCAAGATGTGAATTGCAGAGTTGTAGAACGTGTTGAGAAACATCCATTGCAATTGTTTTCTACATTGTACGCTTTGATTGGAGTTTTTCCCCTCGTAAGAAAGATCGCACACGAAATCCGGAAGTGTACCACGTGACACGAGGCGAGCGCACCTACGCGCACGCCTCGGTTTCAAGCTCTCTGTCTTCTCTTCTTCTCTTCAGTGCTCTCACATCCGTTATCTGCTGAAAAACGACCTTCGGGTGAGCTCTCTGACCTGAAGGTCACTTCCTGGCAGATAATGGATGTAGTAGATAAAACATCAGCTCACCATCATCGTCACTGCTGCTCTTCAGTAAACACTAAAAGCTGGATACCCTAGTTATAATTAGAGCCTGAAGTTTTCGGGAAATATTTTTTCCTACATTCGGGGGGCAAAAATCGGGTAAATAAAGATGTGCACTAAATTCATGCAAATTCGGGTAAAAAACTTCCGGTACGCTAAATTCGGGGAGAAATCGGGCTCAGTTATTCAAACTAACTGTAGCGGTTTGGTACAAACGGTGATGTAACTGCATTTTTCTGCCAAACAAGTAAGTTAGTGCATTCCTACAGACATCCCAGTGAGGGCAATTTGCCGGGTAAAAATCGGGTTTCACCCTAAAGAGGCAACCTTCAATTTGGGGTGCAAATTCGGGGAAGAATCGGGTAAAACCCTAAAACTTCAGGCTCTAATTATAATTATAGCTTGACACAAACTGCAGCTCAACTGCAAACCTGAGCGTGACCGAGGTTTCCTGTCACCTTTCAGCAGTCGTCAGTTCACCTTCATAGCAAAGGTGGCATCTTGGCAAAAGCTTGCGACTACATTCAGGACCTGCGGAACGCGAATGCAAGGCTGCCGGATATTTTGAAGGAGAACGAGCGCTTAGCTGTCGATGTAGAGCTACTGCGACAGCAGTGTGAAGAGTTGAAGTCTACAAACCAGATATTGAAGGCTCACCTGCAGCAGCATGGCATCACCATTGCAGAGCAGGACCAACACACATCCTAACATACGAATGAGGTGAGCTTTTTTCCACGACAGTAATCATCGAGAAGATTTGATAAACCCTGTGTGGAATACAGCGAGGTAGATGATACATGTAGTTTATTTCCAGAGGGATCATGATGGAATAAAAGTGAATTTTGTTAGGGTTGCGTGAGCGATGACCTTGAATGTCATCATCTTTGTCTATGTACAGTCACCGATCTTTAATTCGGACCCTAATAATTCAGACTTTCCAATAGTCCAGACAAATTCTTGGACTCAATCAATAGCCCCCATTGAACCAATGCATTTCAGCTTCCAATAATTCGGACCGTTTTCGGGGCCACGGCTCGATAATTCAGACGGATTTTGGCCGACTTTCCTTACTTTTTGTGAAAATCCACGCTCCTAAATTCAAAATCGGAACCTCGAGCTTCCGACTCCCACTCGCCGCCGGGCTGCCCCTCCAGTAACTCCCTCGGAGCGCCGCCTGCGGGGAGGAGAATCGCGCGCCCGCGCGAAGTTCGCGTTCATGTGATCGACGTTGCTGTTTAGACGCGTACTTCGGATGCGACAATCGAAACTGTGGAAATGTCGTCGTCTCAGTCAACTGACAGTGATGCGGATGGATCGGATGACGACGAGAACGTCGGCGAAACTCCGTCTACTGCGCAGATCCTTGCGGGCATCGATACGCTCGGACGAGTTTATTTCGACAGTGTGACATTATCAGAAATGCAGCGTGACGTTCTGTCTCGTGCGCGCGCTGCTAGGCAGACGCGTATCGACACTTTCTTCCATCCCGTGTAAATTATTTGTAATAAACGCCAGTGTGAGAGTGGATTTTTATGATTAACTACTAATTCGGACTGCTCGATAATTCGGACAAATCCCATGACCATTAGAAGTCCGAATTAACGGTCGGCGACTGTATAGTGTCGTGATGTATGATTCAGTTCGAAGATATTTTCATATGGCCCTGTGTTTTAGGGTAAAACCCGCTTTTACCCCCTGATTTGCATCATTGTCACTAGGGGTAAAACGCAAAAAGTGCCGGACACTAACTTGGCAAAGTGCCAATTGACCCAACGATACAGGCACTGCAGGATGTTCTGCTCCGCACATTCAACACGACTGTTCCGCATCTTGTGTTCATCACAAATGTGAAAAATGCTCTTCTGTTGCTTTCCACCCGATGACGCCCGATTTTAGCCTGTTTTACGGCTCCTGAAATAAGACCCATTTTTTTACCCCCAATTTTCAATAAACGCCATGGCCCTATACATCCTCTCACAGCTTACAACCTCACCGCATGCTTTTATCCCGTTACCAAGCGACCCGGATGTACAGTGAGGTCCTGTTAATCTGGATCTCACGGGACTCGTGAAAATATCCGAATTTATCCGAATGTCAAATTATTGGATGGGCCACATAACAAAAGGTGTACTTGCCATTATGAAGACACTTTTATGGAAGAAAGAACTGTCAGAGTAGTTTGCTTTTACGAGCTCATTTGTGTCATTAGAAGTTTTTGGAGCGCAGTTGGGTGGGCGCCTAAGTGTTCAAACAGAAATTGTCCAGAACAGCAAGTGCTTTCGCTGCGGCGGTGGCTCCTCACATTTGTTGTCCCACAATAGTCTTCTCAGCTGTTGCAAGGACATCGTCCACAATTTCATCTTCAGTTTTCTTTGGTTAAACGGCCAGCAACAACAGCAACTCCAGACCAAGTCTGAAAGTTTCACCGAAGAAGACTGGAGACCACGAAAATGGCTCTCGTCCTTTTCGGTGGTCGTGTCCTGCAATGCAGAGTTCTCCGATCGCGTAAAACTGCAATGGCAAAAGAAGTTCGTGATTTCTTCAGAGTGAATTACGGAGTTGCCATTGCAGTTTGACACGCAGCGCAGAAACAATAGAAAGTGAGACACATGGTCACATGACACGCCACTGATACATCACGGCGCTGATAACAATAGCTATGCAAGCGTCTCGGTCCTTCTTAGTTGTCGAGTAGCGCAACATTTTGCCTTCTTTGTCCACCTGGTCGTTCGGTTGCATGCTGTTTCAACACCAGCTAGATACAGAAGGCCTGCTCTAACTTGCAGCTAACTTGCAACCTGTAGACATGAATCTGTAGACAAAAAGTGCAACACGCTTTCCAGAAAATCAATCACGAGAAAGATATGGGACCGTTTTGAGCTTTATTTTAAAGTTTTCCCGTTTAGTAGGCGCGGACGTTCCGTCACTGCTCGCAGACGACGGTGGTTCGTCTCCACGGCTACGACTGCTGAAAGCTCGTTCGCGATTGGCTGCCGCCGTTGAAAACACGACCCTGATTGGCGGACTATTAGTTCTTATGTCACGTCCTCGGGTGACCTACCAGCGCTAATCCTCGAAGGCATAGACAGTGCTGACACACATGGGTGTATTGCTGGGAACGTAAGTGACCCATTCTTACATGTGTTACACGTGGCGACCTTTGTTCGTCTTTAGTGAAAGCGTCACTTCAGGATTTCATAGTGACTGGAATTCGGGGAGAAATCGGGCTTATCCAGAATGGGTCCGAGGTCAGTTCGGTGGGGAATAACTGGGTGGAATATGGTTTAACCCGAAAAAGTCACTCCCCATGTATACAGTACAATCCCATTCACTAGAACTCTGAGAGTACTGAGGATTTGTTCGAATAAAGCGGAGTTCGAACTAAAGGAGCCACTCCGAATAAGGGCTTGATGCGTTTTCAGCGCATTGTATGTACGGTGTAGATGCGTCATAGCTCGCTAGGCCTTGCCACCAGGGACCTGAACTGAACCAGAACCGAAAATCGCTAAAAACCCTTATTTTTTGCTGAACCGGAACCGAACCGAACCAAAACAGGACCTAAATAAATGTACGCGGTTACCGGTTCGCGGAATGGTTCAGACGTAAGGTGCGTTGTGAGAGATCAGAACTACGATTTACAAAGCGGACTGAGCCACGTTGCCAAACATTCGAAACCGAAACAAAGAGATAAACAAAAGTACAATAGAAGTGCATGAGGTATTTTCTCCTCTCAGCTGTTCATTCAGCTGTGTTAGTTTTAAGGTCGTTCGTTTGGCAGTTGTAGGCTTCCTTATGTGCGATTTTTTTACATTCAGCAGACCCAGTTTTCATTTTCGGCTGTGAAAATAACGGCCATTCTCTGAGCAGGATGTAACAGGGTGTGTACGATGAGTGAACATAGAGGGTACAGCATGCTTCCGTAACGTTGCACCTGGAATGCAGATCTGTAACACGCAGTGTTGCTGTGAACCACTGCTGTGTCGGCAACAACAAAAGTACATTTGTGTTGTTTGAGAATCGTAAGGATCTGCTTGCTTTTAAGCCATTTCAATCTGCTCAAGATTCCCTTTTCTGAACAGTTTTAAACCAGTTCGAACCGATATTCTGTGTTGCTGCGGAGCTGAACCCGAACCAAACCAATGCAATATGCCTGAACCTAAACCCGAACTGAACCAAAAAAAAAAAGTAACTGTTCCGATCCCTGCTTGCCGCACGTTCGCGACCACGCGATGGTGGAAATGTGAGAGGCTGTTTCTTACTATAATATTTATTTGCAAACAAGCATCAAAACAGCTCAGGATAGAAAATAAATCTTATATATGCGTTTGCATTCATTTTTTCAGCCGCAACTCTATAAATATCGTTTGCACCAATCGCGAACACCGCAAATGCGAATATCTCCAACCCATTTTGAGAAAATATCAGGTTGCTACCTTTTTCTTGACTATGTAGTCAACAGGAAGTCTTGATCCGGGCATTCGAATAGACCGGTGCGCACGTTCATGTGTTCGAATTACGGGGCGTTTTCCCCCATTGAAATACACGTGGCTTTGGCAGGTCGCGAGCGTCAGTTTGAATTAAAGAGATTTCGAATTAACGGGATTGCACTATGTTCCACGGAGATACAGTGGACTCCCACTAAATGGAAATTAGAAATAAACAGAACAATAGGGTCACCTTAGGTTGATTTCCTATACACACAATGATAAAAATCTTTGGATAATTGAAACGACCCACTTTGTGTACTTTGGGTAGACGTAGGGTTGCCACCTTTCGTAGTGAAAAGTACCGGCTGAGGGAGAGGGGGTGGAATAGAGGGAAAGGGGGAAATGTTCGTGGGAAAGGGAAAGTAAGTGAGGGGTGGACAGTATACAGAGAGAGAGAGAGAGAAAGAACGAGCGTACTTGCTCAAGACAACAATGATAATAATAATGAATAACTAAGAAAACGACTGGTGACTACGGAGTTTGATCTGTGCTCCAGATTTATTCAAGCTGCAGTGGAATGTTGAAAGGAAAACCCCGTAAAAGCCCCTATGAAAGCTGTTGAGCCACAAATACCGGCAAAAGGCTGCCGGTATCACCTTCCTACTGGCAACCGGCAGAGAGAGCAAATAACTGGCCGCGCCGGTATAATACCGGCCTGGTGGCAACCCAAGGTAGACTGAACAAGCTGGTAGGACCGAGGCACTGGCGGACCTGGAAAACTACCATTCACGTCTCGCAACCTGGGCGGAAATCATAGACAGTGTGATCCGGTCTGCCAGTCGCTTGTACCGCGTTAGGCTTAGCTCACGTCCACATGTGTCTGCATCTCTTCACGAAGTCTGTAACAAACAGACGCATAAAGTGCTTTGACTTGTGACAGTGTTGCAGATAATTCAGGGACATGATTTCAGGAGCAAATCAAAAATAGAAACCGTGAAGTTTGATACGCCAAAGTCAACGCTGTTTGTCAACAAGGGAAACAAGGGAAAGGGTGCAGGCTAGCTGGTATAGATCCACTCCATCCATAGATCATATCCATAGATCATAGATCCATCCAGATAGCACACCGAAGGTTGTTTCGGGAATCCTTGGAGATTGCCACCAGGGGAAACGTAGTTAGCAATGCGTCTTTTATCCCTCTCGCACCCCTTCGAAGATTTTTAGCTTTTAAGTTGAGATGAACTAATAAATTTTATTGCTGTGTCTGAGAACCTACGTGTGTCGTCTTCTGTGTCCGTGTCTCTCGGTCTTCTTCATGGCTGTTTGTCAAGGCAGAGAGACTTCACACACACACACCGAATGAGGATTGCGGACGATGCCGTACGATACGATGACACCGGTTATCTCTGAGACCTGGTTGCGAGGAGAGGATGCAGAGTTTTCCAGCCGGACCAGAAACATAATCCCCATTATAGACAATTGAGGGGTGCATGAGATTGTTTCCAAGCCTCATGCATGCATGCATATTTCACAAAAGAAAAATGCAAAGAAAATAGCCATAAACTTTTTTTTTCTTTTTTTTTTTGGAGCTGCCCACACTAGTGGAAATTGATGATTTTGAAATAAAGTCGCATTTCATGAAATCTGTGTACTTTGCTTAAACGAAACTTCCGATAAACGGAACAATATTTCCACTCCCTTCAAGTTTCGTTTAACAGGAGTCCACTGTACTTGCTAATTATTCCTCTGTATAGCCACTACTACATTGCACCATTAGAACGTTGGGGCTTTGTTCGATGTCATCATTGAGGGCCACAGACCACCGAGGGTGGTGCATTCCAGTAACTATGTGGCGTAACAACATAACTCTGTATTGGTGATTACTGTGCTGTACAGTACTGTGTTTGACATGGAATTGGGGGGGCATGAAAGCTTCTCTAGTACTGGACACAACCAGACTGAAGAAAAATTTGTCATCGTATATGGCAAATCGCTCGAAGTATAATATCTTCATTGTCGAGAAACGCTGATTCCATGTAACGTCATTCATGACTCTCTCTTTTTTTTGTTTTTTTGTTCCAGGTTCAGAAGATGTACCCTGTAATCATTTAGCCATGTCTGCATCGTGGGTGCACAATAGACCAGGACACAAGAGTGATGAACAGACTCACACGTGCTCAGCTGCCATTACACCCCAGTGTGGCACTGGATGTGTTTTGTGCACATGGCCTCGAAGCAGAGCGTTATCTCAGCACGCCGTAAATCTGATACCATTCTTGTATGGCCGCATACAAACCTATGATAAAGCTAGCTGTATAGAGAGTGAACAATATTGTTGTGTTCCTGTGGTTAAGATTATGTTTCACCGTTGCTGGGGGTGGCACATAAGTGGTACGCTGTGCAATTTCTGCCACCAATCGTCATCCACCTCCTGTTGTTCTTGCTGGGCAGTGTTCACGAAGGAGCCCTTTCTGTGCGTTGCAATTGTTTTTGGCCATTGTGACGGGTCTCACTGTGACGGATCCTTGCTTTTCGTCCCACTAGCAAATCAAGCTGAGTGCAAGTTTTGTTGTTTACCTCATCTAATGCTTGGGACAATGTGAGTAATTCTGTGTGATACCTAATGGGCACCGCTTGATCTTGTTTTCGAGATGTACGAGTTTTCTGCTGTGTGCACATGACATGCCTTATATTATATTCTTCTGATGCAGTAGCATGCCACTGTGTGGGTGCCATTGGTGCAGGTTGTGTGGCGCAAATTTAATTGAGGAAGTGGAGCCGGGATTTTACTTTGCACCTGCACTTACCATTAACGATGCACTTGTTCTGTCAAGCATGTGTGACGAGAAATTTAATGACGACCCTATTATACACGATACCTTGGTATGAATTGTTCACAAACGCTTATGTCGCTTTCTTTAAACACAAGTGGAGAACATTATCTAGTCATATCTCTTTGGACTTCACCCTTTAAAATTGCTATGCAGTTCCGACTGGGGCCTGGTGTTTCGGGGCTGCAAGACTTTGAATGCCTGTTTCTAGACTTTGCTTCATTATGTAGTGTAGGTGGTGAAAGAAGGTTTATCTCTTGGAGTGCTTTAATTAGTTGAGCAAAGTATTTGTGAAATCCTTCATGTGGCCAGTAGAATTTGTTTGGTATGGCAAGTGCAGTAGGCTGACTGCAGTTTTTGTAAATATGAGTGCTGTCATGAATGTGGATAAGAGCTAATGACTACATGGAATATGTGAAGTTCTTTTTTACCTCCACCCCTGGAAGCAAGAACACAATTATGTAAATGAAGCTGGTTATATGTTCTATGTTGACACAGTTTACTTCAAAGCACACAGGTTTAGGAACAAATAATGCAACAGGCAAGGGATTGAACATAGATGAAGAAAATAATTGTAAGCTGTCAAACAAGGACATTGTTTAGCTGGTTTGGATGACACGGGGGACTTGACTCACCTTAGTTATGTCGAATTTGTTTTCTTTATATTAAATGTTATGGCACATGCTTTTTTTTTTCTTTTTTTTTGTGGTAGTGCACCTCACAGACATCTTGCATGCCTGTGATGTGGCTGCCAGGTGAAGACTGTGTGTTCTGGATTCTGGAAATGCTGTGTACTGTTTTTCTTGAGAATAAATTTATGTAAAGTACTCATTGCTATATTATGTTCCTGTTGATCATTGGCTACATTCATGTTAAACTTTAAACCGGTAGCACACTGTTATGCAGTCGCAGACCCACTTCCATGCAAAGTGTAAGCTGGCAGTCAGGCTGATCACTCAGCTAGTATTAATCTCCATCCCAAAGTTGAGTATATCTAGTTAGCACATGATGAACAGTTTCGCATACCAAGCAAGCTTTGCCCACATTTAACACCAGAGTTTGTTTGGGAAACACTTTTTCCAAAGTAGTGACGTCAAAATCTGTGTTATACTTGAGCAGATAAATTCAAGCAAATTCAGGTGAAACATGGCTGGTATTCATTGTCATAGCAAGGTTTTGGGTTATATTCAGTTTCACAAATATTACATCCTAGGTCCTTTTCGTGTCATACTCTGGAGCACGCGCAAGCAGTACTTCTGTACTCACCTGCTCTACAGCCAGCACTGTGGAGGAGGCTAAATATACACATGTTTAGTACACAGGAAGGACAATCTTCTGCTCTCCAGCTTTTCTTAGATCGGCACAACGTGTCTCAGAACTTGTTGAAGTTGCTTTTGGGTCATTTGATGCCAGACGTCCCAGACATTGCGCTTCACCCTAAGACTCATCGCCGTCGCTGCTGCGAGTTGCATATTCAGACTACAGTCAGAAGAGAGCGATTGCTTAGCAGAGGGATTACATGGGACAAGGGGACTGGGAAGAAGAAAGATCACGTGGTAGAGCCACGAAGACGGCGTTGGACACGAAAGGAAAGAAAACGTAGCAAACTATAAGCAGAACGAAGCTACCCATCTTGTCCTGCCAGACCGCGTGTGCAGAAGCTTTGTGCACCACCGCTACATATCACTTATCGTACCGGGTAAGGGTGAGAGCCGTGCCCAGCAGAATCAGAGGAGTGATACGGCGAGTGACTCCGACCACATGAAGGAAGAAAAGAAAACAAAAAAGAAATACAAAACAAGGATCGTGAAACATACCGCGAGAAGGGTTCCCGACATTGCGTATGACGTCTTCCTGTGACGTTATTTGAGGGCGGAGATATCAACGTCGCTGACGCTCTTTTGCCGACCACTGTCTGTTTACAGTAGGCGACAGCTGTAAGTTCGTAGCGCGCAGTGTGATTACTTTTGCGTTTCATCAGTGCCTCGAGCACATCATGTAGACACCAGGCTTTAATATCGCAATTGCAATGTGCTCCCGAAAGTCAATAATTAAAAAGTTAATTGAAATATCTCTGTTAGTTGGTCCTCTAACTGAGAAAAAATACGGTTTCCTAGTAGCAGCCCCGTCGAGCAATCTAATGACAAAAGCAAAAGCGTCCTAAGGCAACTCCCTTTTTATGACAATTTGTTGCAGATAAAAAGAAACACCCTGTATAGCGGTGCTATACGCAGGGTTCTGACCGATGGGGACGTACCACGACCATCTCTATAATACAGAATATTATAGAGATTGTCGTGGAACGTACCGCCTTTGTTCGGGCTTCGTGGATCTTCGAACGTGGTTCACTCAGTTGTTGATATGGTCGTAGAACCGCCTCCACTGATTGAAGGTTGGACCCTAGCACAACTTTGCTGTCCGTGTAGAACGTATGTCGTCGATGTGAGCGTCAATTTCTCTGACGACTAACTCCGCGATATCAACTGCGAGCACTTGTGGCACATAGCTCAAGTCTTGGAATCGTCTGTTTAGGGCGTGGCGCTAGCTTTGCTTTTCCAAACACAAAGCTCACGTGATGCATGCCGTCAGAATCTGTGACCCGAATGTACATCACAGCGGCGATTGCCTTTTCTGAGACGTCGCAGAACATGCAGGTTTCTCGTCGACGGGCATTGAAGAGAGATATATTGTGAAGTGCTGCCGTGGTGTCTCGTTCAAGAGCATGCAAGGAGTCACGTCCCCCTGTTGTCATTCAGATCGAGAGGGGCATCCGAGCCTGGGTTTCTGAAGAAATATCTCTCAGCATGAGCCTACCTTGTTGTACTATCGCTGGGGCTCATTCCAGGACCGTACACGCTCTTCACAGTGGATAGTAAGCGTCGTCGTGTATTTGCGGTGTCGATCTTTTGCGGGCACTTTGAAGGTGAACGTATCTGCCTGTAGGTCCGAGTTTAATCCAGGACCCAGTTGCATCGATACATGGCCTTTGTCTACGTCCTTGTCTTTAATGTCTTTGGCGTAGTCGTCGGATGGGAAGGTACCCATGACCTCCAGAGAATTAGAGGCGATCTCGTGAAGCTGCAGGTTGGTTCCTTTCAGTATCTGCATGTCCTTTTGAGTAAGCCGATAGCCAGTAAGGACATTCGGTCGGTAATCAAGTTCCTTGTGAAGGAGAACGTCCAGCTGAGATGTTTCAAAGATTACAGGCACAGCATGGGGAACAGACGATGCCAAGGGGAAGACTGTACGAATGGTGCAGACAGTTTGGCGAAGAACGGGATATATTCAGTCAAATTTGCACTGGGAGGGACAGGTTAATCAAGTTGTTTCCAAGGCCAGCCGTACGTTGTTTTTTATCCGGCGCAACTTTAAAAATACTCCACCGACAGTAAGGGAAACAGTTTATAAAGCATACGTTCTTCCTATTTTAGAATATGCTTCTGCTGTGTGGGACCCGCACCAAGAGTATCTGCGTAAAAGAATTGAGTGTGTACAGAATATAGCCGCTAGATTTGTTACGGGCAACTATTCCATGGAGACTCGTTCCCCTGAGTTGGTTAAAGCATTAGGCTGGGAGTCATTAGAGCTGCGTAGGAAGCACTGCCGGCTTAAATTAATGTTTGACATTCACAGTGGTGACACTGGCCTCAATGCAATTATGTTTCTCCGTTCACCTGTTTTCATGTCATCGAGGGTTGATCACTCCAAAAAGATAGAGCCGTACCGGTTTGACACATCTGCCTTTAAACAGTCCTTCTGTGAGACAATCCCACTATGGAATTTACTGCCGCGTGAAGTTGTGTCTGCCCAAAACGGCTCTGTCTTTTTATCTAAATTGAGATCCATGCGAGATTAGTGTGTTTTCTTCATTCTGTCCACGATTTCTGTATTCCTTTTTTTTTTCTCGTGATGTATATCTCCATTCCCCTGCTCTAATGCCCCCCGGCGCTGCAGGGTATTTTGCAATAAATAAATAAATAAATATGGTGATGAACGAGCCACATGGACACGTTCGTCCAACTGCAGTCACGCCAGTGAACATCTCAGCTCTTGAGCAAGCCACCCTCGAGAACCGGCGAGTAACAGGTCGCTGCATCGCAGCCCAACGTAATATTAGTGTCGGCAGTGTGGAGAGAATAATTCACGAGCACTTATTGTTCCGCCAAGTCTGTGCAAGATGGGTCCCCCGACGCCTCACTTGTGACCAGAAGGGAGCGCACGTGGCAGTCTCTGAGCAGCTGCTGAATCGGTTTTAATCGGAGGGGGTCCAATTTTTGCAATCAATCATCACATGTAATGAAACCTGTATGCATCATTGCACCCCAGAGACAAAAAGAAGCAGCGGGGAATGACGACATAAGGCTTCCCCACCTCCAACGAACAGCAAGATGCAGTCGTCTGCTGGGAATTCCATGGGAACTGTCTTCTGGGACATGCAGGGTGTTATCCATGTGGACTTCTTGGAGCAAGGGGTCACGACTAATGCCCAGTATTACTCCACGTTGATAAAGGGGGCTGTGCGAAACGCAATTCGCAAGAAAATGCCTGGGATGTTGTCCGGATGGACCATTCTTCTTAATGACAATGCCCAGTCTCAGACGGCGAATTTGACGGTACAACCCTGGCCGTAATGCGCTGGGAGGTTTTGCCCTAAGCCCCTTATAGCCCAGATTTAGTTCCAATACATTACCATTTGTGTAGGCCCCTTAAAGAGCATGTTGGAGGAAAGACGTTCCACACAGATGAAGTCCTCCAGAAAGATGTCCTGTAGTGGCTACGACAGAAGCCTACTTCCTTGTGCGCCAAAGGCATGAAGGAGTTGCCACAGCGATAGCAGCGGTGTCTAGATGCGCACGGTGAGTACTTTGAAAAACTGACGTAGTTAGGTGCTTCCCGAATTTCCCCTTGTATTTAGAGGAACAATAGTCTTGGCAAGCCTTGAACGTCCCTTTTAGATAAATAAATGTAGAAAAAAGAAGGAAACAGGCCGGATGTGCGATCAGCTGTTCCATGACGCTTGGTGCATTAGTGCCAGGGTTACTTCAAGTAGCACTAAAGTCATTTTTAACATGCTGTATTCTACCTGTAAGACTGTTAGGTAGGCCAGTATAATGCGCCATGAGAAGTAATCCACCACACAGAGTCATAATTATCGCATAAATTGAATTTAAAGTACGCCGCAGAAAGCAACCGTGCGCGACAGTGGTGGAGAGCAGTACCAGCCTGTGACGTTGCGCTGATGGCACACCGTCCGCACTTGCTGATTGGTTCAGAGATATGTCGTCTGCTAGTCAGCTGTTCGGACCTATGAAGAAGCGTTGTACACAGGGAAATTCCAGCGGGCCAATGAAATCCTCCATGCGCACGGTCATCCTTTCAAACCCTAGTCCCCCCGAGGGAACATGTTTACGGACTACAAAAGAAGAAAGCCTTCACACCAAAGAGGAAAAAGACAGGCGCTGACTTCGACTGACCGCGCAGACGTTATGCCGTCATCGGTCGTCCTTCTCCTCATCGTTACACATCGCGGGCTAGTCGAGCGTGAACGAGCGCGGCTGTGTTCGTGTACGTTCTTCTTCTTCTTTTTTTTTGGGGGGGGGGGGGGATAAAATTGTATGCATCAAACACTTTTGTGGTGTTCAAGAAATTGACACATATCTTTCATCAGATGTCTTAAATAGAAAATATTTTGGATGACCCTCTGTACTCCCATAAATGATTACTTCGTACCGTACGTCCTTGAGTTAGATCGCTAGAGCACACAGCGCGGGTTGTCGGTGCTGCTTAGGCCAGCTGCCGCCCAGCACCTTCTCAACGCTGAAAGGTCAGTCGTCTACTTTATCATGGGCGTTCGTCAATGTTTGCTGAATGGAGTCGAAGCGTCTGCCGATGACCCGCACGTGCTCCGTGTCCTCTAGGGTTCCACAAGTTGAGCAGTTCTGCGAGCCAAGGACACCTATCTGATGAAGTGATGCCGCTGTTATCGGGACGTTGAGCCGCGGTTTGCGTGCTTCAACGACCGTTGTATCTTTTATGGGAAGAAATAGGTGCCGATTCGCATGAACGGGTGTTGCATGACGTCGCGTAGTCACATGGCATTAGAGAGGCAATTACGCAATGAGGTGAGCAAGTATGCTTTGCGTCAGATTTCGTGAGGTACATTTTACGAATAGGTCTTTTATGGTGTGCATTTCGAGCAGCCTGGTCTGCCTTCTCATTTCCACAGATACCGCAGTGCCTCGGGATCCACTAAATGATAATGTTGTGGTCCTTGTGCTACTACAGAGTTGTACGCTGCAATAACACTGTAGACGTCTGGCGCAAGAGAGTATTTCGCCGAACCTAGCAGTGCTTTCAGACTAGATTATGAGTAAGAGAAAATAGCCCATGTGCCACAGGGCGCAAAGTTGTTGTGCGAGTTTTGTTTAAACATTTGTTGTTGCGAGTTAACTTAGAGAAGAGTTGTTGCAACAGGCATTGATTGGGTTTGCCATGACAGCTTCGGGACCTCCAATTTATTGTTTCTAGATGTTTTGTTAGACGCGTTGAAGGGACAGTCCGGGTGTGCGTCCTCCGGTAGTTCTCGACCCCCTGCGGCGAGACCAGGCATGCCATTTTTGGGTCGGTAGGGCCGTTTACAGCAACCCGATGCCAAGTGTTTTCACCCAAAATCTTTTGGCCCCCAAGACCTATGAATTGTCTTTGCACCGTGACATTTGGAGGAAAGTTATTGCTTTTTACGTAAGGCGGCCAGCCGTGTTTCGTGACAGGGGCGTGGTGACCCCTTTTCCTGCCCAAGAAAAAGAGGGATGCTCCGTGGAGTAACTTTTGGGAGCCCCGTTTCCCGAGGTTTTATAAGGGACGGTTGAATGACAATTACCCCAAGAACACAATGACCTCCTGTGTATGTCCGAGGAAAGTCATCAGCGGACAGGGATAACATCCCAGGGACTTCCCTACCAGGTCCTCAATTTGTTAGAAATGTGACAAAGTGAGACTCCCCGTCATATCCTCAGGACCTCCTATGGGAGCTACCAAATGACGCGGCTAGTACAATTCTGGGAGCAAGCAGATACCTTAGTGAATTATTTATTTTGGGAAGCGAGGGTACATTTGCAGCACCCAGTAAACGTGTGTGCGTGTTTTTATATATTTTCAACCTCGGTCACCAGCTACCATTCGTGGTTTCTCATCTGTATTTGTTCAGCGTATTTCTCATCACAAACAATGAGTGTCACAGTTTAAAAAAGCAAAAAAAGAGAGATGTATAAAAGGCCCGTAGGTCACTAAGACCAGCGAAACCACTTAGAAAGGCATATGATGCAGCAGCATTTCCTTTCCAAGACAGAACAGATACAACTTATTTCTTGTCTTCCGAACTTCGGCAGGTTCGGGAGTCCTCTTCGCATCTCAGTCAAAACAAAGGGTGAGGTATCTAAGATTCGCACATACCCAACAATGAAGTGAGAAATTCCTTGGAGTATTACATCACTATCAAGGTAGTGTCCGTGTTTCTCACTGCTTTGGTTTGTTGCATGCATCATAAGTGAAGCTTGGGCAGTGAAACGCTATTATTTTTTGTCTCTTCGGAAATAAAATGCTCCGTGCAACCTCCTGCCACCCATTGCGGACTCTCATGCAATAAGACCGCAGTGAAAGGTCTAGCAAACTGTATTTTACTGCGCGTCAAACGCAGCACATGGACGGATTTCTTTAAAATCCGACAATCAGTATTTGCACCCCTATATCTGTTTTTATTTTATATTTTCTTTCCTATTTTTTTTAATTTATGCGTGAGCACTCCTTCTTTGATTGTATTCGGTAATGAGAAACAAGTCTTACTTGATTACTGCTAGCAGGTATTAAAATGCACAACGCAGTATTAGTCATGTCTCGTTTATCCGGAGTTCAGATATCCGGAAAACTCGTTATCCGGACTACATTCCCGGGAACGAACCTGCTACCATCGAATTTTGTCTCGGTTATCCGGAATTCGTTATCCGTATCCGGAGAGCAAGTACGGGGACCAGTCTTCAAGGACCTAGGTTATTCTAATTCGCTTATCCGGAAAAGTGTCATCCTTCTCTGCCTCTGCCACGTACTGTGTTCGCAATGCTTCGGAAAAATGTCACATCTCACCGGGGCATTCACAACTGTTTGACTCCCATTTCTTCAGAGGTCACTCCTCACACACCAAAAATGGAAGAGGTGCCCTGTATCCACCAGAAATCCACATGTGAACGTCAATGGCCGTCCGAAAGCATCGCCTGTCTTTTGGCCTGAGCCAAGGACATTCGCAAAAAGGCAGAAACATGTGCGCGGACCCAACTTTCTGAGACATTACCCTTTGAAAAGCAGGGCGACGCAGCGGGTGCCGTGGCTGTGACCAAAATTCTGTTGCACGCGTGCCTACTAATTTCAGACAGCTCATATCGCATGAATTTTCGAAGCAACTATATCTTTTCCTTGTTTCCTTTTATGAAACTATAAGGAACTATTTTTCGGGTTTCCCCGCAAGTTTGCTTGGTTCGGTTATCCGGACGAAAAGGAACGATTCCCGAGGTGTCCGGATAACCGAGACACGACTGTAATTTACTTCTCCTGTGCTTGTCCTCCGGTTGACGATCGCAGGATGTACGCAAATGACAATCACTGGAAGCTCCTATGATGACGGGCTGTGGACCCCCTCCATCACGGACGAGGACGTGATGACACTTTGAGGACATCCTGAGGACCGCGTGCGTTCTTGGGTTAGGAGACTCGTCCCGGTGGATGGTCTGGAAGACGGAAGAATGTGAACGCGAAGGGGGTAGCCGCGGTTTTCCCGCCGGGGAAGTTTGAGAAGAGTGTCGGCGGCAATAGTTTGTTTTAAGTAGCGGTATGGCTTAACGACCGGTCTGAATTGTCTAGAGCAGGTTGCTGCAAAGTCAGTTAGCTGATTTGTGTGACGTGTGCAGGTGCTGTGTGCCACGGTGCTACAACGAGGAAAACGCCAGAAGACAACCCGCCGACAAGAAGACGTCTTAAGCCTGTTCGAAGAATCTTCGGACTTCCCCACCCCTAGAGCTAAGCGGAGTTGACGAGAATGATGTGAAGAATTGTTTAGTTATGCAGCCTGTGTGGTAATTTTGATTTCAAGGATTTGCGCAACTTGTTGAGTAGCCTGTGTGGGCGATTTTGATTGTAAAGAGCAGAGAAAACATTTGTGCAATTTGTCGAGGAGCCCGTGTGGCTAGCTTGGTTTCATGTTTATTCAGCAGAGTGTGGATTTGTGTAATTTGGTGGATAGCCTGTGCGGAATTTTAGTGTTCGATAAAGGTTGGTTTAGCATGAACTGAAGCCGTGTATTCATCGCGATTTGGAACTTATGTCTTGAGTAGAAGTAAATATGTTGTTGATGGAGGTCTGTGTATGTGTCCAGTCGTTCAGCCACTGACCGTAATCCGTTTCACCCGTTGAGTCCGAATCTTAATTAGCCACGGAGACTTTACTCAGTATCGTCCACCCACCGACGAGCCCGTGACACCATGGAGTAGGGGTTTCTATTGACTCTATGTGCAGGAGAGCCTCTTCGATGGCGTAGAGCTCTGCAGTAGTTGAAGACGTCCTGTGAGACAAACGGATCGCAAGGTGCTTGTCCCATCCTACAGTTGGCGATACAAGGTGCTCTGCCGAGGACGGAACAACGAATGGGCATGCTGTCGACTCTTGTGAAGTGGACGCATCTGTAAATATGTGCCAGAGTTTGGAGTACTGTGCAACCATGTCCCGCGCGAGCTGCATTACAACAGACCGAGCTGCATTACAACATTCCTGGGAGTGACCTTCTTTGACTTGAGGCCTGGAATCTCTGGTGACACTGTAGGTTGCCTCAACGTCCATTAGGAAATGGGGGCTGCAGGTAGAGGCTTGAACTGGGGGATATTTTGGAAGTAGGGTGCCGGCGCTTGGTAAATGCACGACCTTGATGCGTTGCTTCGCGGCGCTAACACGAAAGTTAAAAAATAGAGGCCTTGATGCTGTGAAGGACGTGCATGTGCTATGCAAGCCTTTGCCGCACTAGAGAGGAATGTAGACTAAACGTGGAGTGGCATGTCGTGCCCCATCGTCACCCCAAAATATACCTTAAAAGTTCAGCATTCTTTTAACGATCAAGTACAAACCCCAGAAAGCGATGGCGGAAGGCTCAGTTCAAGCCCCAGGTCAGATTTTGTCTTCTGGGGTACGGAAAATTTGATTTGTAGTGTGCATCGTGCGAGACTCATTGTGGTCAGTAGTATAGTTATACATGGAAAATGTAAGGTGCTCCAAAACTAAATTTCATAGCAACCAATGAGCTACTCCCAATTTGGATAAGCCTGAAAGAAAACAAATAAATCGCGGTTTGTTAATGCGACCTCTTCGTTCAATTGCAGCGCACCTTTCAACTTCGTTTCCAATCTTTATTGTAGATTTCCAATAACCCAATACCCATTCGCGTGGATCCATAGTATGATACTGACATGGGATAAAGTATAGGGTAGTGGAGACTAGAACATGATAGAGTATCGCCTGTGGCGATTAGACACTCCAACCATCGTCCAAAATAAAGTTACTCTTGAGTATAGAGTTGGAGGTAACGCTAAGCAAGTGCTACGCGCTCTCGAGTACATTATTTATTTCTGGATGAAGATGAAGCAATGCCTAGATCAGGGGTAAGCAGGGGTGTCACACACGCGGGCTGCATGTGGCCCGCAGTCAGCTATTCTGTGGCCTGAGGTCTCTTGACCGCTAAACAGAATATAGCGCTCTTACCTATCGCCCCATAACTCTCGTTAGCCCCCCATGTGAACTACTTGAACACGTCATATTCTAAAATCTAATGGACTTCCTTGAACCTCGTTCATTCTTCTTTCTGTCTCAACATGGTTTTCGTAGCGGTCTCTCGTGTACTACCCAATTAGCATAATTTATTCGCGACTTACCCTATAACCTCGATAAAGGCATCCATACCGACATAACATGCTTAGATTTCAAAAATACATTTGATAAAGTTCCACACAAACGGCTACCCGCTAAATTATCTCGTCTAAAGATTCCGCACACCCTTCTCTTATGGACTACTAACTACATACATTTGTAAATGATAACTGTTCGTCTCGTTCTCACGTTACGTCAGGTGTCACACAGGGCTCTGTATTAGGTCCCCTACTATTCCTAATCTGCATTAATGACCTCGCAACTAATCCCTCATCTGTGTCGTCTACTGTGTCGACGACCTGTGTCATTTATAAAAATATCGCCATCTCCCGAAGGCTAAATACTCCTCCAATCTGACCTTAGTCTTATCGACTCATGGTGCTCTACATGTTTGATGCCACTAAACGCATCCAAATGTTGCTACCTCCACGTCAGCAGACACCAATCTTTGTACCCTTACAAGCTCGGTAACAGCTTAGTTAGTCACTTAGTTAGTCACACACTCTTCTACAAGTACATTGGTCTTCATATCACGTCCACTCGTCAATGACACACTCATATCAGCCACCATCAGTGGCTCAAACCGCTGCCTGGGTTATTTCACACCCAACCTTCGTCTTGCCCCCGCTGAAGTTAAACGATTGGCATGCCTCACTTTCATGTTAAACGATTGGCATGCCCAAGTTAGAATTTGGAAGCTGTATTTGGCACTCTTCATCAATCTTTCCTTTCTAATGCCATCGAATCAATACAAAATCGCGCTGCTCGTCTCATCTTATATCTGACTATTCCCGCACCACTAGCGTCCAGTCGGCCCTCGACCTTGAGACATTAGATCACCGCTGTAATCTCAAAACATTGCATCTGTTTCATAAACATTTTCACTTGTCGCCCCTTACTCTTCCTTACATCCGTCCAGCGCATTTCATTAGCCAACTGTTGGATAACACTCAGAAATGCGAACCGTTCTTCTGTCATAGTAACTTACCCTCATCCATCACCTCAGTTCTAAATCATATACACCATTTAAAACCACTCTCCGATTTTTTCTTCTTCTTTGTAGTGTTACCAATCCACGTTATGCAATGCAACCTCTTGTTATGCAACTAGGTGCTTGTGACATCGTATTACTTTTTCCTGTGTTAATCCCATTTCCTTTTTTTTGTGTGTGTGTGTTCTGTTATCATTTTCATTGCAGTTCTGCAATGTTAATTTTAGTCAGTTAGTCAATGCAGTTATGCAATGTCGTGTTAATCCATTTTGTGTTTTTTTTTCTGTCCTGTTATCATTTTCATTCCAGTTATGCTTTCTCCATGTAATGCCGCAAGGCCCTTGGAGCACCGCAGTAAAAAATAAATAAATAGCTGTCTTCCTCCCGAAATAATGATAATTAAGGATGAAACCAGGTTTCCATGCTTTGCTTTTACCCTTGCTCCCCGTAGTGCTGCTCCTGTCCATGCTAGGAAGCAGGTACACATTTGAGCAGTTTTTGTGGCCCATGAACCTCGACAGGGGTCACAGCAGTAAGCGACCTGGTGTGTACGTGCATTTTGGTAAACTACACTGTAGGTAATACGATAATCAAGAAGTAATAGTCTTTTATTAATAACGCGTCCTGGAGTAGCCAGTCCCGAGTGGCTCGAGACTACCATCTCCATTTTTTTCTTTTAAAATCAATCAATAGTGGAGAAGAAGTGTCGAGAATGGCTTCATCTTAATTATTACAAAAACTTTATGGGCTTGCAGTATAGCAGCTGCCTCCCCGAATATCATCTAGTGCGGAGCACAGAGACGGAGAGAAAACATAAAAAAAAGAAAGGAGAAAAAATAAAAATAAAAGAAAATAGAGATGGAACAGTTATGTACAAGGGTCGTTGTATTAAATTTTTAATTAGCTCTTTCCCTTATTTTCTTTTTCTTCTTCACGTTGAAAATATAGGCAAAGGCAACAATATAGACAGTGGAAATAGACAATTTCAGTGCTCCTGAACGTTCGTGAAGAACCATGTACGAAGAACCTGAAGCCCCTTTCAGATTTTCAATGCCTGATTTGGAAAAGCGGCTAATTTGTTTCTGTTGGTGTGCCAAGTGAAGTTTTTCAATGATCAATTGTACATACACCGAGCGCCCAATAACTACACCGCTCCTGTTTTTTGCGTATATTTTTTATGTGTGGGTGTTTTGCGATAATTGCTGTCATTTCTTGTCTGTCCGGTCCTCCGGTTTGATACCATTTTATTGCCCAAGAACGGTTAGTCCGCGGTATTCATAACATGGGTTCATGCAGATTAGTATCGGCATTGGGATATTATTAGAAACCTACAATAAAGATGACAGACAAAAACCAGATTCGGGACATAGGAAGGTATTCACGATAACGGTCCCGAAGGCAAGCCCATTGCAGCGTCTCCCAACAGGTGACATCACATTGCTAAGCTAGGATTTGGTAACTTTCGATGTACTGAAACTCTCAAAAGTCGAAAGGTACGCTGCAATTGAATGACATGATGTCGGTATCAGAACGCAATTGACCTGTTTTCTTCCCAAAGATGCTTACTTACCTTCGCAAATCTGTATGCAATTTACTTTTCAAGCACCAGACGTTTTCTACGCCATGACCCTACGACTGAATACAACGACGCATGAAAACCGGTACACACTACAACCATAGTTGTAAGGGCAGAATGTCGCCAGACCTCGATCAGGTCACGGAAATGTTTTATTTGCGGGCGACGGGCGACAGACGCTGCTATGTCATTCAGAGATAGAGATAACTCGCGGAGAGCGCCTCACAAAGAGGGCTGGCCTAACCAGCTCATTTTCTTATTATTTTGGTTTTGTCACTGATTCTCCTTACCCACTCTTCAGCCAAGCAAATTTTCCGTACCTCCGTAAGACCTTATGTTCTGGTTCAGAGTGAAGCGTGGCAGACGTTTACGGGTGAGCGGTAGGAAGACAGTCGTTTCTCCACACCTCTTTGTGTTAAGTACTTGAAGATCTTCTCGACTGCCTCCGCTGAAGTCTTCATTGAAGTACTGGCCACTGCTTACCGGAGGACCCAATGTACATATCGTAAATATCGGCATATATGCTCGTTCGTATTCCCCTAAGTAAAACAGCAGGGATGCCAGCCATTACAATGTTGAAAAGTAGATGACTAAGAACTCCTCCCTGGGGGACAACACCGACTGTTGAGCTTTTACTGTCCGTGTTCCCGCTAGACGTGCGTATGAAAACTGTCCTGTTTTGTAGATACTCAGACATAAACCGTGGACAGCGACCACGAATTATTTTTACGTACAAGTTATGCAACAGGTACCTGTGGCTTACGGTATCATAGGCAGGCGTTATGTCCAAAAATACTGCAGCTGTAAGGTGATCACATTATTTTTTTCTTCTTGAGTGAATCAAACCATGTCAATGGTGCTGCCCATGGCGTTGCATCCAGTCCTGGACCGCGGAGCATCCTGTGGGAGCAGTTTATGCGTCTCCAGGAATCACTGCAGGCGGTTCAGGACCATCCGTTCAACCAGGGAACGATAACGGACGTATTCTCGTTACCGTTTCCATTTTCCTTACTGCTATATATTCGTTTCCGTTATTCGTTTCTGATACCGGCCTTTCAATTTCGTTTCCGTTCCGTTTCCGCTATTGTTTCCGGTAATGGTACGGCTGTTACAGAGCTCCGGGAGGACAGCCCGTCCGGCTCTATTAGCACCCTGTTTTGCCCAAGCGCTGCTTCGGTGTCACGCGTACACACTACACAAGTAAATTTGCGTCCTTGGGATGCGCACACCTTGCAAGCCTTAAAATAAATAATGTAGGAACATGTCTTTGGTCACTCGGAGTCCAGCAACCCAAGATGTGCGTAACCTTCATCCAATGTCGCATTCATAAGCGTACGCTTCCATGGACACGGTGAAATGAAAAGAAAAAGTACGAAATAAGTAACTAAAAATCGCAGGTTCTCATCCTCGTGCTATGGTGGAGTATAGTCATGTGTTGATGTCATGGAGTTACGAGGACTGGGACGAGGTAAACGAGGGATGCACCCTCGAGATCCATTATTGTTCCTTCTTTCCATGCTCTCGTGTACTATGTAGAGCATTACAGAGAATGGAGTCATCAAAATACAAAAACAAAAATGGAAAGTCACTCAAATTCCGTCGCACAACAGGAATAGCCATTACCCGAATTGAATACCGGACGATAATTTTCGTTTCCGTTTCTGTTTCCGGTAATGGAGGACCGTGGCATGCGTTTCCGATACCCTTACCGTTACCATCGCCAATTTCGGTAATATACCGTTTCTGTTTCCGTTACCATTACCGTTACCCTTCCCTGCTTTCAACCATGTTACACAGACAGCTCGAGATGCTTATTGGTCAGAATGATTCCTAACTCTTTGGCGACTTCCCTGGTTTCAGCACTAGACCCACTACATTGATTTTCCAAGAAGGTGGTACATGACCTGTGCTCCAGGATCTGGTAATAAGAGTCAGAAGGCCTGCCGTAGTCTTTGGTCCCAGGTTTGCAAGCGACAGATAGGAGATACCGTCAACTCCAGGGGAGGACTTGGTTGAATACCGGAGGGAAGGCGTTCGTAATTCCGCCATATAGTGAAGATACAGTTCAGTGCGCCATCAGCGGATGAAAACTCAAGAGAGCATGCCGATATCCTGTGTAGCTCGGTCGAAGCTGCTACTGATGGCAGCGATAGAACATTGGAGAACTGATCCACAACTGCGATCTTGTTACTGTGTTTTGGGCTGTAGCCCCCTAAGCCCCTTCCCCCCTTTCTACGCCGCGGCTCCGCACCACTTGCCAGATACTCCCTGTAGGAGTATACTGGGACAGAGTGGCGCAGAGGAACCGCCAGCTCCGTCTTGAGTTCTATGGTCTTGAGAGACGTTGTTGATGTCGGCGCACGATGCGGCGAATGCGACAGAGTTCCACGTTGTCGTCATGCTGGCCTGATCTTCGGAAGCGGCGCTCCGCTCGACGCCGAATCGTGCGCAGTTTTTCGTATTCAATGTGTCACTGAACCTGGGAGATAATTGAACTCTTGTTGCTGACTTAAGCTGCCCTGCAGTTCATGTGTTCAACTCATCAAGGTCCTGAATCACGGACACGACACGATCAAGAGATGAAGTAAAGAGGTTTCAGTGTATTAATCGTGCTTTACGCGTGCGAGGATCGGCGAAGTCGAAAGAATGCAACACTGGGGCATGGCCGCTTCCCCGAGTTTCTATATCAACCTTCAACCTGATAGAGCTGGCAAGATCAGCTGAGCATAATGTGATGTCCAAATAGCTGGCGTACCTGTCTCCCTTAAAGGGACAGTCCGGAAAACCGGAAGTTGATTTTTTCAAACTGCCGCGGAGGCTTACATGGTGTGTGGAAAGTTTCAGCTCCCAAAATGGCGTGGTCTTTGAGACACCGAATTAAAACTAATCCTTTGAAAACATCCGGTTTCGTTTTTCTCCCTCGCATACTCCTTGCCCCAACGATCCTTTATGTACGTCATCCGTCACGTAAGCATGACGTCCCTAATGGACACAGTGGGGCGCAGGACTGCGCCGTTGCTGGGAATGCAGAGATGTGTTTTTTTTTTTTCCTATGAGTGTACTGAACCGTAGGCTGCGTCGTGATACCTGTGCTTACATTGACATGCTCTGCATTTTACTCTGCATAACGTGTGATTGCTACTCAAAATCATCACAATGGGCAAATGCTAGCACGCAACAACCAACTATAGCGCAAACAGGCATGCGCAAGTCACGTGCGGCTTTGATGCACGGGAGTTTTCTCGAGACCAACTGCGGCATAGAAAAAAATCGATTATAAATCGCGCGCTACGATTTCTTCTGAAATATTTTGCACGGTGGTTGTGAGGGGTATTAGAAATCATAAGACGGTGTTTCCCAGACCCATGTTTTCGACCGGACTGTCACTTTAAAGTATGTGGGGGATCCGTCATTAATTGTTACAGCTCCAACTTCCTCTGGCAGGCCACCGAAGAGCTGTCCTGCAACGCAGTAGCGTCATTAGGGGGGCATTGAAGTCACCGCAGATGATGAATGGTCTTGGTACACTGTTGAAGCACAGCTTCACTTTCTCAATGTCAATAGACACCCACGGAGCGATGTGCACACTGACCACGTTGATAACCCGATTGTTCAACCTTACAGAGCAGACCGCGTATTCAAACATGTCAGTATAGTAGATATAGATACCGGGTAGGAAAAGATGCGTGAACATTAAATCATCACTTGCTGCTTGACCTTCTTCTACCTGAGTCGGCACTAAACTTAGCACTTCACAAACTAATTATCACAACGCGTTCATGCACAGAGGTTAAAATCACATGCACACACACACACACACACACACAAACAAACAAACAAACAAACAAAAATATTTCTTAATATTATGAAAGCATTCGGTGACAGGAAATCTTGTTCAAAAATTAAACAAAAATAACGTTTTGCCTAGTGCAGATACACATGTTGTGATGGAAGCTTATCCTGAAATGACTTCCGAAAGCAATTCCCCGATATGCTCTAGACGTTCTAGAGTTTAGCATTACCACTGGGAGGTTAGAGCACGTGATTCGTTCCAATTTCTCATATTTAAACTTTATCGTAGTTTATCGACCCCCCCCCACCCCCACCCCACCCCACACCACCTCACCTGCAATAGATGTTGCGCGCCTGAGTCCACCACCAGCTTATAGTTTAAAAGCGAAGACGTGGACTAACAATTTGCAAACATCCTCGAGACATTATGTTGATGTTGATGTTGATATAAAAAGAATAATAGGGAGAGATTGAATTAGTCACACGACACATTCGGCTACTCCCATAAACAGAGAAAACACGCCGCTGTAACTATCGGCCAACGGTCAAATAACCGGTACACCGAGATATTGTACTTTAAGATATGGTCATTCAAAGGTCAATCTAAGCAAGGCCAGCCAAAAGCCGCCTCAAAGACCATCAGTCCAGAAAAGAGAACGGAAGCACTTTTTTTACAGCATCATTTACATTATCTTTTATCTTTTATACATTATCATCATTTACATTATATTTTTTCATATCCAAAGTCTCCCGTTTCTCGAAACAAACTATGTGTCCTTATTCGGAAGGATACAGTATTCCGATAAGAATGAGTGCGGTAGCTGCCAAGCAGGCATTTTACACAGCTTGCCCCGCACTGCATCCCCACGCAGAACGCGCTTTCTAACCTATCGGTTCGTTGCAACACGATGCCTTATGGCATTAACAGCCTCTTACCAATTCTTTTACTATCCTGACCGTTCGCCAATGTTTTGCTCAATTAAGCGTTCTTCGCACGCACCTAGTAACGCAAACGACCACCGCTAGGTGGACCGTGCGCTACTCGGAGAAACGATGCTGTATAGTAACTGTTGAGCGTCGGTTTTTACTACCGAAAACGTTTCTGGTTTGTTTTCTAATCACATCTACCTGACTGGGGGTTCATGCATAATGAAACAGGCCGCATGTTCCCGTACGATTTTACTCTTCTTGGGCGGCGCCGTGCTATTTGATGAGCGCTGATAGCTCCAGCCATTTTGTTGCCTTCGCGAAGTCCTTTTTTACATACTCTTTCCCTAACTAGCAGCTGCAGCAGCGACGTCTACCATAAATGACGCTTTCGATCATTAACTTCGTGGTAATAGCTGCGTGCTGTTTGCTTTTGCCTTCCTTTAATGTCTCCTTGCAGTTCACTTCGCCGACGCGCATGAGAATTATCAATTGCGCAAATGACGAACTTATCTTCCGCAGTCGTCGTAACATTGCCCATTGCGGGACCTGGAATCCGTATTGTGGGTATAGCGAAGGAAATGAACCATCGTGGACGGAGAACATGCAACTGAAAGGCTGTGGGAAGATAAGCGTGCCTTGCTTGCTTTTGTGTCGCTAGGTTTGGCCGACTTGGAGGCTTCCTTCGCTTTTCCTGCTTCTCTACGGCATTATTCGTGCAGCGCAGGAGATGGTACACTGAGACTCGATAAGTAAATCGTCCGTCTCCCATATAGGTATCGCAAGGAGACACTGCTGGTGATTCTATTTGGCAAACGAGCAGGGGTGTGTCGGAAGTCCATCGGCACATGGAGGGCGCGAGCTGAAGTTCGACGGATTGGTACACTAAGAACTTTCTGTGTTCAGAAAGGTGACATAACACAGCGACATATGCTACACGCAGTGCAGAATATAGCTTGAAATATATAAAATATCTTATAGTAACGGTACGCGATTAATTAGAAAATGGCTGGTCTTTCTCCGTGTGTATAACGCATGCAGACGTATTTAGGCGTACAATGTGGTTTGTGTCGGAGAAGCAGTGACAGTACCAGTGAATATGTTTAAGCGAATGAACTGATTTTCTTTGTTATACGTTACCTGCGGGAAGCAAACTTTATGCAAGCGAATATGTCAATCATGTAAAAATGTCAGACACCCTGCCCGACCTCCGTACATGAAAGCAGGGACGAGGCCTCCACAACCTGAGGTCCAGGGCGCGGCTGCCCCTCTTGCACCACCTTCAGACGCCCCTGCAAACGAAAGTTTACACGCCCCTGAAACGAGGGCAAACCTTCAGAAAATGTTTTCTTATGTAGGGGGTGTTTCAAGGACCACGTCAAAAGATCTTCAGGGGGAAAAGCATGGGACGGGAAAAATACTGCGATGAACAGCTTTTACTTGTCGAGAAATGTTGCCACGTACTACGAAGAATCTTATGAAATTCTAATTTTGAGAAAATTAGTCCTTCAACTGAAGTCGGAAATTTGCCAAGTTTCTCTTTGCCAATTTTTTCTTTTGTCTTTGCCAGAATTCGAAAGCACATGTCGTATTGTGCCCGTTCCATTACAAAATACATTCCCTACTCCACAATGATAATAGCCGAAACAAACATGAAATTGCGAAAACCGCCGTTTTGAGACACGCAAATTGTTGACCCAGTTCTTCGTTAAACGGCGGAAGCGTAAGAAAACAGCTGACCCGCCTCTTCCCGTTTCCTTCTCCGTTTCCTTGCTGCCGTTGTCAGCAGAAACATCCTCATCAAAAATCCTAATGGCGTCGCTTCTTGACCGAGAACTGAGCACAGTGGACAATTTGACGATCTGCGCAACTTTTTTTTTTTTACTGCGGCAGCTGTTAACGGTAAGGTTAGAGGAGATCGCCGTGACTGTGCGCCAAAATCCTCCTCACCTCTCCGCGCTAGAGAGGAGGAAAACAGAGCGACATCATGAAAGCGCGAAGGAGTACACATAATTTTATGCATCTCCCCGGATGGGTAATAGCTTTTGTAGCTCTAAAGGGCTAAATGCGCCGGGAAGAGGCGGGAGGAAGATGCCATCCGCGGATATGCCGTCTGGTGATGGACTCACACGCACACACACACACGTCCGCACACGGTGACTTCTTTATTGCAACAACCATTGAACGTTAGAAAGAGTGTTAGAAAGAGGGACAGAAAACAGAATGAGTACCACGCGAACTTGCGCGGGAAACGGGAGGGCTCGGAGAGTTAGCGTTGAGGGAGTACTGTTCAAGGTTATTTATTACCATTGTCCACATTATCTGTGGGAGGCTGAGGAATGTGGGCAGAAGTGGATTCCATCTAAAGGTCCGAAAGCCCCTACCGCGTACATGAAAAATACAGCGTCAGGAAAGATTCTTACTGAGAGGCACACACGAGAGTTATCACACGCGTTTTTTTCCACAACACCTTGCTCACTGAGCGACACACCCCCTTCACTGCTTGCGCCCCTCTGGGCGTGAAGTCGGCCCAGACTGCACAATCCCACCGAGCAGCATGCCACCACACCAGCAGGAAGATCACTCGGCAATATCTCGTCACCGACCAATCAACCAACCTCCGGATGGGGAACGAAAATTGACGACTGGTTTCGATATATCATCCGCGTACATAACATGATCTGCTACTGTATCAGCGTACAAAATGTATCTAATGAACACGAACTAAATTATATTCCCGTGCGAAATCCGGATCCATTTCTTGCCGGTGTCTGTCCGTCCTTCGACATGCGCGCTCTGTCTGCTATGACTATATTTTTATTCTACTTTTTTTAATTTGCATATTATTGCATATATTAATTAAACCAGCGTTTTTTGCATCTTGTCCCAAAGTCTCAGCGAACGAACAAGTTAGCAATGACTTTGTTCAACGAGGGGGAAGATGCGAGGCGTGTTTTTCTTCACACTTATTTTGATTTATTCCAGGTGCCACGCGTAGTGTTGCTGCTGACTGTTTATGTGGACATAGTGTGCAGACAGAATGAAGGGAACTCGAAATAGATCGCGTGGCAAACGTTGCTTTTCTAAACGTTGCTCAAAGCGGTTGGCTGAAACGCTCGCACGAAAGGTATTGTGGCACGATATCGCCGGCTTTGTCAATTTAGGCGTGCAGAGAAAAGGATTGAGATGGCGACTCCATGACAGACAAAAGTTGGATCGGACTAAAAGGTCTCTTCGATTTGTCCTGCACCACAGGCAGTTCAGGAGAGTGTATCGATGTGGTGCAAGAGCGTGCGCCGCAAACTGAGACAGTGTAAGTGTAGGTTCAAAAACTAGCGCTGCGCGGTCGCTTCCACAACGATGAATCGAATGCAGGCGCAGGCTGGTCGTCTGCTGTCGGCACAGCACCCACTGTCATGTTATTCATGCTTGCCTTTCCTTTCATGTCTACGCTTTTTGTTTGTTTGTTTGTGTGTGTGTGTGTGTGTGTGTGTTCGCGCGCGCATCATTCGCTTTTCTAGTCAAAAGTATAAGTATTTGTTATGGCTATGTACCTGTAAGCAGCTTTGGAGCTGCTGGATTCCGACAGCAACGACGGGTTGGACGACGTATGCATTCTACTTGCTCGCGCGAAAGGGAAGGAATATCGCAGTCGCGTTCCGGGCAATCACGAGACAGATACGTGGGCAGATACTGCGAACACGCGTTCTTCTTGTTTTTCCTGCTCGGTCCTTTATCTCCGTATATTTTTATGATAAATAAAAACAAGTTTGAGTTTGATTATAGAAAAAAAAAACACAAAGGAAATGAAATGAATGAAAGCAGAAGAAAACTGAGAAGGGGATGAAAGGGTAAAAATAGAAAGACATCACCCCTCCCAGTCACATTTCCTTCCTCGAACTGTACGTGCACATGCGTAGCTACATGAAGTGAACTGAATTGCGAGAAACTAACAGGAACTGGGAACTCGACGACAAATGCCTAGAATGCGGTCCTAAAATACAGATTCCATATCACTGCTCCCTATGAAGTTGACAAGCGCTGATAACGCCGCGTCTCTCTTCTTGGGTTCCCGTGCACCCAGCACCTTGACTATATCGAAGGTTCTATTGTCCAAGCGGGCTAGAGCAGACTTCAATGTTGCTCTTTGGGATGCATATCTTGTACAGTGCATAACGATGTGTTCCGTGTTTTCCACAGATGCACACACTGGACAGTTTGCTGAACTAACCCTGCCGACTTTATGGAGAAACTGTTGACCATACGGAACGTTAAGGCGAAACCCATGCAAAAGTGTTTGCATAGGTCGCGGTAAGCTGGACAAAATAAAAATGAAAATCTCGGCCGCTCCAAGGTTTGCGCCGTAAAGACAAGTGTAATGATACAGGGTGTTTATTTTTATTCGTTACAGAATTTTCATTCGAAAACTAGCGCAGCAAAATATATGCAGTTTTTGCAGCTTTGTTGTACAGGTGAATATTCTCTCGAAGTAAGTACGTAACTACATGATCACAAATTACCGAAAATACATTATTTCACTCTGTAATTTGGAGATTTCGCGCAAAAGCGAGATAATAGAATGGGAGATATTCCTGGTTGAAAGCCATTCCATGTTTACAATACACTGAAACGCGCACAGCATTGAAATATCCATCGCTGAATTTCGCTATGCAAATGAGCCGAAAAGAACTAAGCACTTTTGGAGCGCAGAAAGGGCGACAGGCAATCCACGTGAGAGGGCCACGTACGTGCTTTGGAGCACGTGGCATGAAGGGCTGAAGGGTTGTGTAGCGTCGTGAAGGGGAGTTCCAAAATGGTTTTGAAGTTTTAACGCGGCGCCAGCAGTGCAGGTGCAGCTGTGGTGGTCGACAGTTTCACATGTCTCTGCGTGGGCGCACCATGGAGTATGAAAGCTGTGCAGAGGACCGGCGACGAAAGAATGCTGAGGCTGCGAGACGGGGCCGCCAAGCTGAATAGGAGCAAGCTCACAAGGCTCGTTTGCCTGCGTATGCCGTCTTGCGTTAGCGTTGTGTAGGGTCATGTGAACGGTTGTGCAGCGTTTGTGAAGAGCCGTTGAAGGCTTGTGCAGCGTTGTGAAGGGGAGTTCCAAAAGGGTTTTCAAGTTTTAATGCTAGCGCATTTCTGTCGAATTCACCAATGGGTCGATCACATTTTTCCAGCAACGCACGCTCGGCAGAGGGAATACGCGGGCACTCCTCTTGCTCTGCACCACCTTCTTCCTGCTTCCTCAGACCAAAATGGCCGTGGACCACGTGCGGAGGTTGGCAAATAACAACAACAGATATATTCTGATGATAAAGTGGGGAGGTTGGCAAGGGCTATACGTAGCTATGTAAGATTGATGTATCGCCATGAGCCAGCATGTATGTTCTATTCCTGAACTTCATTTTCGCCGCTTGTGATCGATGGTCTTTGCTAACAGCACAGGCAGCTGTATCACATTGGGTAATTTCTATGTATTAGTCATGCTTCCTGTCCCACACGCATACTATAGCCATTACCACAATCGTGCTATTTTCGCACACTCAGAATCTCCAATCGCCTACTTTACAGTGCAAGAACTGTTAATCTGCGGTGTTCATGACATGGGTTCATGCAAATTAGTGCCCGTATTCGGTTATTATTATATCTACAATGAAGATGAGAGACAAAGACGAGTTTCAGGAGGTATGTATTCACGATAACAGTCCCGAAAGTATGACAAGCCAATTGCAGCATCTCTTCCAACAGGTGACATCACATTGCTAAACTAGGATTTGATAACTTTCGATGTACTAAAACTCTAGCTAATGTCGAAAGGTAGACTGCAATTATTTATTTTATTTATTTATTTATTTTGTTTGCCGACACATACAGATTATGTACTGTAACACACCATACGGATCATAGCGCAAGCTAGTACGATCCTAAAAACATATGTATCTTATATGTTTTGCACAGCCGCCTCTGGCAAAAAAGCAAAACATTTCCTAGTCTTTCCATAACACTCGGAATACGATTTTTTTATAACATATAAACAACACGTACCCATGCAACAAATCTATGAATGGCTATAATTCACAGTGACGCTAATGTTTTCAGTTTATATACAACAAGCACATATAACGCATACAAATACAGGGAATCTGCAAATGACTACAAGGGAAGGTCCACAGTTACGTAATCCAACACGTTACGCACCCCTGCTAGTTCATCCAGTCCAGGTTATCTATGTGAAATAGGTATCTCCTAATAGCCAGTGTGAAGTTAGCTGACGTCACAACAGGCGCTGGTAGAGAGTTCCACTTGATTATGCCTTGGTGAGCGCGCGCGCGCGCGCACACACACACACACACACACACACACACACACACACACACACACACACACACACACACACACACACACACACACACACACACACACACACACACACACACACACACACACACACACACACACACACACACACACACACACACACACACACACACACACACACACACACACACACACACACACACACACACACACACACACACACACACACACACACACACACACACACACACACACACACACACACACACACACACACACACACACACACACACACACACACACACACACACACACACACACACACACACACACACACACACACACACACACACACACACACACACACACACACACACACACACACACACACACACACACACACACACACACACACACACACACACACACACACACACACACACACACACACACACACACACACACACACACACACACACACACACACACACACACACACACACACACACACACACACACACACACACACACACACACACACACACACACACACACACACACACACACACACACACACACACACACACACACACACACACACACACACACACACACACACACACACACACACACACACACACACACACACACACACACACACACACACACACACACACACACACACACACACACACACACACACACACACACACACACACACACACACACACACACACACACACACACACACACACACACACACACACACACACACACACACACACACACACACACACACACACACACACACACACACTGGATGGTGATGTGGTGGGCGATTCACCGCCGCTGAGGCGGTACACTGCCCTATTTCGCGTTGGGAGAGGATGAAGGGATAATGATGGGGGCTTTCAAAGAGCCGTCGCCAGACCGGTGGTGCACAAGTACTCCGCCAGAAGGCGAAGGTCCTGTGTCTGGTGGGCAGCGTTCGACCACGGACCGGGGATCTTCGCTAGGTTGACCGGCCGCTTGTCAATGCGTTGCATAGAGACTTCCATTAGTGCACGTTCGTGGTGGTATTGCCCACAAGCCAGGATGACGTGGCTGAGGTCGCCGTGTACTCCACAAGTGGAGCAGAGGGAAGACGAGATGGAGTCGAGACGGTGTTGAAAGGAAGGCAACGTTGAGCCTCATGCGGTGGAAGAGAACAGTTAAGGAGCGCGGTAGTCGCGGAGGAAGGACGAGAGAAAGCGTGGGGTCTACACCAGAGAGAAGGGAGTCAGTTACGTCGTGTTCCCACTGAGCCTGCATCTTGGGACCGGTGAGTGTCGAGAGGAGGTGTCTTCGGTCGCCCGACGACATCATTATTGGGGAAAAGGCTGCGTTCTGATGGGCGCTCAATGCGGCTCTGTTTGCTTCTTCGTTGCCGCTGATACCGACATGTCCGGGGATCCACTGCAATACTACAGTGTGCCCTGCAATGGTCGCCTTCTTATAAGCTTGCAGGATGTCAAAGACAACAGGACCGAGGGATCCACGTATCCCCAAGCTGGCCACACGCTGGAGCGCGGGTCTTGAGTCTGTAAAGACGACCCAGGACTGAGCTGGACTGGCTGATATTTTTTGCATAGCAAATAGAATGGCGTAAATCTCGGCACACGTAGACGATGTTCTGTGAGAAAGACGGTGACCACAGGAGACTGACTGAGATGGAATGACAAATGCCGAGGACGATCCACCCCGAGTAGATGACACGTCAGTGAAAACTGACGTTGACGTCGTGTACTTGTCGTTCATCATGCCCAGGGTAAGCTGCTTGGCGACACACGGGGCTGTATCCCTTTTCTTTCCATGCAGGCCAGGAGCAGTTAGGCGGGTGACTGGGCTTGACAGAGACCATGGAAGGCCACTGGGAGCCACTGTCTTCACTACGAAACGCGGGACGCTAGGCTTCAGCTGAGTCATCACCGAGCGGACCTTGCAGTGCTTGCGCCTCAAGATCTTCGATACGAGCGGGTGCCGCCGATGATGGGATAAAAGGCGGAGGAAAAGTCGGCAGGTCTCACCGTAGCGAAGAACATCCAGCGGGGTGTCCCTCGCTTCAGCAATAACTGCTCGGGTCTCTGCTGCTCGGAGGACGCCGATGCACACACGAAGGCTTCGTGCCAGGAGGCGCTGCAGCTTATGATCTGAAGATGTCGGCAGGCCATTAAGCACCGGCAAACTATACGCGAGGGACCCTCGAGCCAAAGCCCTGTGGACGGCCAACAGAGAGCTCGTGTCACTGCCCCATCTCATGCCTGTCAAGCGACGGATCACTGCAATCCAACGGTGGATCTTGATCTCCAAGCTTGCAATATGCTTCCGCCAAGGGAGCCTGGCATCAACAGTGAGACCGAGGAACCTATGGTGAGACTCGTGCTTCAACGGTATGCCAGCAACGGAAAGCTGGAAGGGACTCATGTTCCGCCTTGTAAAAGGGAGTATTACTGTCTTTTCCGTCGATATGTCTAAGCCCACCAGTGACAGGTACTGCTGGATAGCATCGAGAGCGAGTTGGAGGCGTCGCTGGAGGGCAGGACGGGATTTACCGCTGGTCCAGATACAAATGTTATCAGCATAGATGGAGATAGCCACTTTCCTGCCGACGCAACCTCGAAGGCCAGCCATAACAATATTAAATAAGATGGGGCTCAGAACACTCCCCTGGGGCACACCATGGGTCAACTCGCAACGTCTGTATCCCCCTGGCTTGTGCGGACGAACAGTTCCCGTCCATGAAGGAAAACAGTAAGCCATGAGAGAGCTCTGGAAGGCACGGCGGCATCAACAAGACCATGGAGGACAGAAGCGTGGCTGACAGTATCGTACGCCCGCCTAACATCGAGAAAAGCAGCCAGCACAGTCTTCTTGCGCACCTTTGCCTCTTCCACAGAAGTGATTAAATCGAGTATCGAGTCTATTGCTGCTCTGTGCCGTCGAAAGCCTGACATTTCTTGCGGGAAGACGCGGCGATGTTCGAGCTACCACTCCAGTCTAGCCGAGTACCATGCGCTCCATCAACTTCCCAAGGAGTCAGGCTCACTGATCGAAAGGAGGAGAGCTGCGATGGCGGTTTGCCGGGCTTCAATAGCGGAATAACACGTGCGCGCTTCGAACTGTCGGGTACTTTCTCTGACCTCCATGATCTATTAAATACCTCCAGCAGATACTTCACACATTTCTGATCGAGGTTGCGGAGAGCCCTATAGGTGACGTTATCCGGCCAGGAGAGGACCGAACCCGAGACAGCAGCAGCGCGCTTCTGAACTCGGCCGGTGAGAAATCCATATCCACGTCCGGGTCAGTGACTATGGGGCAGCTTGAATCCGTTCGACTAAGTCACATGGGAAGAAAACCACGTTGTACTTGCAGCCTTCGAAGGAGCGGCAGTGGTGTTGCAGAAGGCCTGAGCCACCTCTGCTTCGAACTTTGAGGAAGACAGCGCAAGCGCACCTAAGGGATTCTGGTTCGTGGGAGGTTCGCTTAAACTTCTTGCCACTCGCCAGATCTTCGCAGGGCTGTCAATAGGTGACAACGATCCGCAAAACTGCCTCCAGCGCTTACGATCAATCGCAGCCAGCTCCTTAGTGACTGCCTCGCACGCGCGGCGGGCTTCTTGCCCTCGTATCTCCCGGTATCACCGGTGAGATACGAGCAACCCAGCAACCCAGTTCGAGCAACCCAGCAACCCAGTTCGACAACCCAGCAACCCAGTTCGACGAGCTGTCCAGTATTTGAGCAACCCAGTTCGACGAGCTGTGCGCTCGGCGCGTCGACGGTATGCCCGCAGCTGCTCAACCCTAGGGTTTGAGCCGAGATATCCAGGAACGACTTTAACCGAGTTGTCCAGGAACGACTTTAACATACTTGCTTGATGAACGAAGGGCCTCCTCGATGCATCCTGCCATCTCGTCTGCTGAGAGGTCAGGTCGGGTGCTGGTGGGACACAAGGCGCGAAACGCTGACCAATCCGTTATCGTTACAACTTTATGCCGTTCTTTCTGAAGAAATTTTTGAAAACCAATGAAAATGGGAAGATAGTCACTTCCCCGACCGTCCAGGCCAACTGCCCATGACATGTACCTGGATACATCCTTTGAGCACAGAGAGATGTCTAAAGAGTCTGACCGAAAGCACCGGCCGAGGGACGTAGAATACACATCATTCAGAAGATGAAGTCGCAGATCCTCTATAACGTCCGCCCAGATTTTGCCGCGGGTGTCAACCTTTCTGCTACCCCACAAAGGATGGTGTGCGTTGACATCACCAACAGCAACAAACGGGGCTGGGAGACAGGCAAATATATCCCTAATACTGCGAGCTGTGACAGTAGCCGACGGGGGAATGTACAGGCTCACAACAGTCAGTACGGTACGGTCCATGCGTACTTTACACGCAATGTAGTCAAATGGGCCACGTCGAGAGTGAATCAGTGCCGAGGTCAGGTCATTTCTTACGCAGATGATGTTTCGAGACGGAGATGTGTTGTCCAATGTGTAAGTGATATATCCACTAAGTCGAAAGTCTTGGGGGACATACGCTTCGCAAGTAGCAAGTACTGGTGTCTGATGCCGAAGAACGAATGCTTTCAAGTCAGGTAGCTTATTCCGAAGGCCACGCGCGTTCCACTGCAATATGGCAGCAGATTTACACGCTTGCTGCATTGTGTGGCAAAAAGAGATTGTCCGCTGCCAGAAGAGCCCTGACTTCGGGCAACTGGGAAGCACCTGGGAAAGCGGCGACGACAGCCTTCAAAGCGACAAAAACCAGCGGCAGCAGTGCGCTGAGCATGTCATCCCGGCCGGCCGCAAATTATCCGTGTCCGCCATCAAAGGGTTTGTTGAGTCGGTGGCAGACGCCGCTGTGCCGCGGCTGACCATGGGAGGGCATTGCCATGTGGGAAGTGTAACGCCCTGGGGGGCACGGGGGCACCTCGAAGGCGCTTTAGCAGGCTTGGCGGAGTTAGCAGGCTTAGGTGCGGGAGGAGCAGGCGGGACGCGAGCACCCGCTTGGTTTCTGTCGGAGCTGCCAGACTTGGACAAAACGGCGTCCCGATAGCGCCGAGTGGCTATGTCCTTCTGGGTACACCGCGAGTCCGAAGCCACATGAGGGCCCCCGCAGTTTGCACACTTGGGTTGTCGCTTCACAGTGCAGTCCGTCTGCATGTGCGGCCCCGCACATATCTTGTATGTGGTTGAACCTTGGCAGTTGCGAGCAATGTGGCCAAACTGCTGACACTTGAAGCACTGGACGGAAGCCCCAACATAATCGCGCACAGCGTAGTCGGTGAAACCCAATGTCACACTGTGCGGCAGTTTGACGTTGGTCTTGAATGTAAGAATGACCGATCTGAGGGGGATGAGCTTATCCTGACCATCCTGCGTGGAGATACGTCGGACTTGCCGACGAGCCGACGCCACCCCGAAGCCCTCTAGGTAGGAGGCAATTTCTTCGTCAGCATAAGGCAGAGGGACATCGCTGATCTTCCCCATGTTCTCAACATAGGACTTGGCGATGCTCACTTGCACACCCCACCCGCGACAGTCACTAGGCCAAGTTCGTCTTTGGCCTGCAAGAATGCAAGATGGCAGGCAATTTTGTACAGTCACTAGGACAAGCAATTTGGCAACAGCACCCTCAGATGATACGAACACACACATACTTCCGTCCTTATTGAATGATGTTTTCGTATAGGCTCCTGGGCAGCGGCGCAGATGTTACGCGCAACGACGTTTGGATTAACGCGCAACCAGCTCCCGTGGCTTAGTGGTTAGCGTGCTGGCCATGTCACGTCGAGACTGGGAGGTATCCGGGTTCGAATCCCGGTGCCGGCTGTGCTGTCTGGGGTTTCTCCTTAGTTTTCCTCAGACGCTTTCAGACAAATGTCGGCACAGTTCCGTTAGAAGTCGGCCCAGGACGCACATTCCCCCAGGGCGTCAGTCGTGACGTTGCCCACATACGTGAAGCCGACAACGGCAAGCCCTATCACCACCCACCACCACCATGGATTAACGCGCCAGAAGGATACCCCAGGAGACGTGGGTGTGAAGACGACCGGAATACCTTCCGAGCGCTTCTTATATGTCACCAGGGTGAAGGGATTGTCATCAAGGTTGTCCTCGTTTATGTCGTTGTCCTCGTTCGTATCGTTCATGTCCAGGATAACTGTCTCCGAAGACCAGTCAGCAGGAGGGCAGTCGTCCTGGCGCTGCGAAGCCTTCCCGTCATCAACCTCTTGGGAGTGACGGGCTATCGGCGACCGGTTGCGATGGGGAGGCGATGTATCCCGCCGTCCGGCAGCGGGAAGGGGGTTCTGGGTGACTGCCATACGGGGTAGAACACCCCGTCCCAGGTAGTGCTCTGTGGATGTATTTGAGGGAGCTGAAGAACAGACGTCCGTGTTGCACGAGAGAAGAAGCAGAATTCCCTTGGTGAGCAAATAACCGTTTACCGTATACATTTTTAAACCGTTGAACATTGAAATGATGGGATAATGCAGATCTACTCATACGAGTTACAGCAGAGAATTGCAATTCAGCAACAATTTTCTCATTGAGAATGCACTTACGAATAAGCAAAACGCATCTTTCAAAGCACAGTCGTTCTAACGGTAAAATGTTTAGAGTTTTAAACAGCACGGAGCTTGACTGCATAGATTAGAATTTGAGATTTGAGGACGATACGTTTTTGTAGTAGTTCTAAGGGTAATCGATAGGATTTGTAAGTATGCCCCCATGATTCTACGCAATACATAAGATGACATTGTACGAGAGAAAAGTACAGTGATCTCATAACTGGTGTTGGAAGCATTCTCCTTACTCTGAGCAAAACACCACATGCCTGTGATAATCTAGTACATATATATCTGATGTGGGGCCTCCAGTGCAAAAAAGTGTCGAAGATAATACCTAGGTATTTTATACTATCAACACGCTTGATTTCATTGCTTGCTATGTGCACAGAAAAATTGTTCAAGTTAAGAGATCTACGATGTGAGCGAAACACCATAAATTTTGTTTTTGTGAGATTCGACGTGGGAGCATTTGTATTCAACCATTTTATTAATTGAGGAATACCCTCATTAATTTTTTCCTGTATGTTTTCAATGCATCTGTCTGTAAAGCGTAATGCGGTATCATCGGCATACAGGATACTTGTCGCGGTTACTGCTGCCGGAAGGCCATTTATGTAAAGTAGAAAGAAAACGGGCCCCAGAGCAGATCCTTGAGGTACCCCTGAATTAATTGATAAGGAAGACGAGTGCGAGTCACTTATATTGACTATCTGTGTTCTGTTGGCTAAGTAGCTGGTAAAAAATTTATGAGAGTGACCTTTCACACCGTAATGCCACAATTTTTTAAGTAAAATGTTGTGATATACTGTGTCAAACGCTTTCGCGAGATCTAAAAATAGAGCAAGGCAAATTTCATTATTATTTAAAGCATTGTTAATAACCTGTGCCGCGGAAAGAACTGCTGTCGCTGTAGATCTCGTCGCTCGAAAGCCAGGCTGTTCGCTGGTAATTACCAGTGATGGCCACTAACTACTTCTACAGTAGTTTAACTATAACTACTAACTACTTTGTGATTGAGTAGTTTAACTAGCAGTTCAACTACTTTTCAGGGGAGTAGTTAAAACTACTTTTTTAACTACTGCAATGTAGTTTAACTACATCTATAACTACTTAACGTTGTCCAATAACACCAATCCCTTGTAGTGTTCTTGGACACCTAAGTATGAATCACAAGCAATAATAAACTTTGGCTCAAGCCATTGCTACGAGCGTCAAATACAAAGCTTGCGGCGGGATTCTTTCTGTGCCTACGCGATAAACGAAGTTGCAGAATTATTTCACAGCAAATGGGGCTTCACTAGACAAGCATTAAAAGTGAAGATTTAGTACACATGCACGACACAATTGCTCTGCACCTCCGTTCTTATCAAACAAGTAGCTCAAGGCAAAAGTCGAAAGCACAATCGTGCCGTAAAGCTTGCGGCAAAATCAGAAGTAGTTGGTACCTTCAGTAACCTAACTACTGTAGTTAACTACTTAAAATAATAGTTTAACTAGTAGTTGCCACTACATTTCTGCAAGTAGTTAATAACTACTTTTTAACTACAATCAGGTAGTTTAACTACATGTAGTTAACTACTGGCCATCACTGGTAATTACCTTATTATCCTCAAGGAAATTTGTGAGTCTAGCTGCTAGTAGCTTTTCAAATACAGTGTTCAAGGCGCTAAGCACCGAAATGGGGCGCCGCCTGCAGTCGATCACGGCCACACCATTCACATTGGCAACCATTCTCGGCCCTTGGTCTAACCAGATCGACCATCGCCAAGCTCTTGAGTATTTCAAGATTTTTCTCCTGGACACTGTTTTCCTCTCTACCCTATGATTTGCCTGCGTACCTATGTGCTGTGTGTGTGTTTTTGTGTGTGTGTGCTGTGGTTTTGCCTACCGTTCTGATGTATTACTGACTCCACTGACTATCGACCCTATTTAGCATCGTTTATCACCTCATCATCAGGACATATCCCATCCTGCCCCATTATGCCTTGGGATAGTGGGCCGCACCTTACGTGGGAATTTCCCCATTCATTATCATTAATTTATTTGTTGCTGTTGTTGGGACGGTAATTTGACAATATGTCTTTACATCCACCCTTGTGCACTGGTATAACCCTACCAACCTTAAAAATATCTGGGTACGATGCTTGTGCAATTGAATTATTAAACAGATCTACCATAGACTATCTACCATATCTACTATCTACCATAAACAGGGACAGAGTATATCAATATTGTTTTTTTATAACTTTCATGCTTATATTGTCGTAGCACGGAGTTAATACTTCGTTGTCTGTCACTTCATATAATGCAAACGTCTTTGATGCGTCGTCTTTTACATATTGCAGAGGTTCTTCATGGCTAACAATATTCTCAGCAAGAGGTGAACCGACACCAATGAAGTATTCATTGAATTTGTCACATAATTCTGTGAATCTATTATTAGCTTTAGGTGGAATGCATTTACGCGTATTCTTATCGATAATGTCGTGATGATTTGCCAAGTTTCACGGGGATTAGATGAATTTTGTATTACCTTACTATAATACTCTAGCTTTCGTTCTCGAACAAGCTTGACTGAATAGTTACGGTAATGGTTGAAACTATTTCTAGAATAGCTGTTGTTCTTGTCTCGATGGAGTTTACGACACCAATAATTTTTTTGTTTCAAGGTTCTTAAAATCTCATCCGTCATCCACGGACAAACTGGTTTGTCATAGTGTGCACTGCAACACCAAGAACTAGATTCATTAAGTGCTTTTTGCATTTTAGTAATAATATCCCAACATTTTTCATTAACGCTGTTGCTCTCACCATGTCCACGCATGTATTTAACAAGTAGATGCCGAAACTGCGCGTAATTTAAACGTCTTGTGGCTGTTGGATGAATATTGGGAGGATTGTTGTTCGATAGCGGAATTGAATGACATGTTAGAACAAGTTTCAAAAATGACAGCATAGCTCCCATTGATATACATTTGACCTAGCGCCAATACTTCTGGGGGCTTAATCGCTTCATCGTCGCTATGGTCGTTATGAGCTAACGAGTGGCGGGAAATTCAAAAAGGCGGGCGGGAAATTTAAAAAAGATGGGCACGTGACACATTGCGCGTGACATATACCACATATACCCTTCTCGCTGCCTCACCCCTCGTTAGCTCGTAACGCGTGCAAGCGATTAAGCCCCCTGGTTGGCATTAACAGTATCCGACAGCATACACATCTCTCGGTCAACACTGCCTTCCTTTCCAAACAACAAATACATGAAGTGACGACGAATGAGGTTCCTCTTCCACGCGAATATCCATCATGAGTGAGCACATTGTGTGCAGACGAATGTCGTGTTCACAAAGCTTAGCAAAAGTTCTTTTTTTCCCCCTCCGTTATATTTTTTTGAGAGGTGCTCTACAATAGAGGTAACTGTCACCAAGCAATGAATATCAATGAGGAAATCCCGCAAGACATGCAAATTGGCGTGTATGGGGTGGTTGAATGGAAGACATTCTATATGTAACAACATCGCTATAAGGCTGATGTTTGCCATGGAACTCTTTCGATTGGCAGATACTGTCATTGCTGTTCCTGGATGTTTGGTGCCAAACATTCTGATACGTGCAAGTCCATGTACGGTAATACATGGTTCACTAATCAACCTGCTATTTGGGTGTTAGGCAAGACAGGCCGTCACATAATGTACATTATATACATCTATTATCGACTCATTGGAAATTTAGAAATTAACTTCCAGAAACTTTCTTATGATTAGTGGAAGTCGCACTTTGATTGCTGCAACTTAAAATAATTTATTGTCTAGCGGTTTCTGAAAAATTGAGAACATATACTCTGTGTTGTTGTGGTTACCAATAGGCTCAGCTCTCTTGACATAACAATGGCGATGCGTAACTCTTTCGAGCGAGCAAGTGCAGCCAGCAAGCGTAATCGTAGCAACAACACTGAGGCTGCTTCTCTTCGCTGGGAGCGCGTGAGGCTGGTGCTGGTGGTTCTGATGATGGAACTGCTTGCCGTAGCCGGCCACGCAAAGGCCAACAACGTCACAACTATCGCAGGAGGAATCATGCGTGCTGGACCGACTTCACAGGGAACTGCGCCGACAGCGCATGAGGCTAGATAAAGCATAGCAACGGCGTCGACCAGCTACTTCTTTTTTGGCGAGCAAAGTGAGAGAACACGGATACCAATTATGAATTCGAAGGAAGCGTTCCACTTGCGAGGGGGAAACTGGACTATTGAACACTCATATTAGAAGAAGAACCCTGAGCGGCTGGCAGCTAGCTCGTGAATACTTGTACAAGAAGAACCCCGAGTTTGAGGGTAAAAGAAAGCTGTCAGTCATCGTCTAAAACGACGTGTTTTCTGTGTCTTTTTGTTCCTGAAACTCAGGGTTCTTATTCTTGTAGTGTTCACTAGCTAGTCGTCAGGTTTCGACAATTGCTTCGAAATGCTGCATTACCGTTGAGTGTAAATGCAATATGCAAGCGAGCTATTGTGCACTTGACGTTAGCACCATGTCCCTGGGCTTGGGAAAACAAACAAACAAACAATGGACGTAACGCACGAACGAACAGAGCAGGGCAGAAAAGAACAGAAAGACAAACAAACCAGCAATGAAGCTTTAATAAAGAGCAGGTATAGATATAAAACTTCAAAAGACAAGGGGTGGGAAGGGAAACGCAGGTGTGTTTTGTTTTTGGTTCCGCATTAGCGCCGCGAAGCAACTGTGGTTATGAGCGGCGTACAGACGTGGACAGATGGAGAGAGGACAGTGGGGTTAGTATGTGTCCTGGGCCGACTTCAGGAGCAAGTATGCCGACATTCGTCTGCCGGAAAACCCCAGACAGCACAACCGGAGCGGGATTTCAAACCCGCGTCACCTCCCAAGTCTCGACGTGGAAAGCGATCATCCTAAACATATGCCACGGGAGCTGGTCGTAGCTTTGTGGTTTCAGCAGAAACTGAATATGATGCCCGATACGCTTTACTGTAAGTCTGTAAGTTTCCTACCTGTGACATTTTAAAACCCGTATCTGTATTAATACGTGTGAGGGAAACATTAATTCATTCGGCTCAGAATCTAACGAAGCAACTGGTACAGGCTGTAAAAGGACACGAGAAGAAGCATCGGATGACATTTCACTGAGATCAGATATTTCATTAGGATATTTCACTTTGTCGAAACACTCATTCTCTTCCAGCTCCCCACACGATCATCCCACAGGAGGAATGCGCGAAACAAATTTTCATCATGCTTCTTTTAACGGTAGCGAACGACAAATCTTGGAATTACTTTTAGCAATGCACAATGGAGGAGTGGCGCGTCGAAAGAAGAAAAAGAAGCTTGAGCGTGAAAGACGATCTCTTGCGCTGTAATATCGGACGCGCGACATCCGAGCCTTTATCTCTGATTTGGCTGCCGCTATTAGTCTTCATCAGATAGGCTGCGAAATTGCGGGGGACCGTCAATCTGCGCGAAAACCAACAAGCAAACGGGGAATTGTCTATGCTGGAGAGAGGGCGTACATACGTTCGCTATGCTTCGCTCGTGCATCGGCAACGCATGCTGTTTTATGTGATAGACTGTTGGAATAGGCACATAAAAACACAATTTTAGTTTAGTCATCCGGAATGGGGTAGGAGAAATAATGAAGGCCTGCACATGTATCCAATGTCGCGCGCGCGTATTGTTTCAAAAATAAATGTTTGTTACGGCTGCAGAGACACCCAGTGAAGAGTTTGCAAAAGCGAGATATATAATTCGAACTCGTGTGCCGCCAGAACCAGAAGTTCTTCTGTCGACTTTCCCCACATTGCAGAAAAACTATAGTGCTTTAACTACTCCAACCCTGGTTAGCATTTGTTAATGGAAAATTTATTAAACTAAAGTATAGTAGTAGTAGTGGTATGTATGTCTGTATGTGTAGTATTTATTGCCTCCTGTGTAGGACGAAGCCGGCACAAGACGAAGTGTAGTGTAATTATGGTGTACGGGTAGAATAAAGTACTCTTTCAACGGGTATTGAGACGGGTATCTGGGTATTGCTTCCCTCTTGGAGCATTGGTGCGGAAACCCGGGAACAAACCAGGTGCCTTTAACAGATGTATCTTCGGAAGTATCTGATCCCGACCCTCTGACGCCTACCAACTGCGCCAACCGTCGGCTGTGACTCTTCTTAGCAGCCGTATGTGACCTGTGACCACCTGACCATGTCTTGCGGTAATCAGAGGAGCGTATATTCACGCGGCCGAAGATTGTTCCGTCCGTATATCGCCCGTCTGCACGGCGCTGCTTTTGATGCGCGAAGCGGTACTACCAAGCGCGTCAGTGTCGGTGTTCCGCCGGTTTGACCTGTGGCAAGTACATGGTCACCACGTCAAAGTACTCTGCGACACATAGGCCAGGTTTCACTAATCCTGGTTAACTTTGAACCGAGGTTAAAAAATGTTAGTTGGTGAGGTGACGAATGTTTCAGTGGCAAGGACTCCCTTATATAGTGAAGCAGAGTTAAGCGTTAAATTGAAATTAAGGGACTGATAAGGGGATTGATAATCTCGGTTCAAATGTTAATCGGCGTTAGTGACACTGGGACATAGTCCAGGCCTAGCCATGCTGCCGCACTTGCCCACAGCTCCGAAACTGCGCCCGAAGTACAAGCACAGCCTCTTCAATAACCAGCAACTGTGACACTGCTTGAAACTGCAGGGGTTAGCGTCTACAGCACTAGGGGGAACGCGCGCGTACGATTCTGACAATTGATGGCAGACAGAGGACATTCGTCAGAGCAGACATTGCATACTGTTTCAGACATTGTGGAAACAAGGGCAATACTGGGATTCTCCCCTGGTGCCACAACTGGGAGGCACTTGGAACAAATGGGTGACCGGTCGACACGCTCTGTTACAGATACACCAGCACAGATGGGCACCTGGACCACAGAGCACTTTGCTAGATCTTCAGCTGTTCGCAGACGCAAGCGCGCAAGCCTACGCTATGGAGTCGTAGTATACGCCCGGAGCCGAACAAACAATGGCGACATCAAGGTCTCCCTGGTCATCACCAAAGGTTCGCGTTTCTCCGCTGGAACTAGTTACCCTTCCACGACTTGGGCTTCTGGGATGGTTGCTGGCGGCACGCATTTTCGACCGCATCTCCAGGACGTTGACCATCTCATCCGCGCGGGCCTCCTTCTGAACCGACTCGGAAATAGCTCTGCAGTTTGTGAAGAATGACCCGACGAATGGCCATTGCTCGTCACAGGGCGAACAAGAGAAATAAACGAATCGCAAGCCCGCAACAATGGGGCCTTTGCTGCGGTACAGACAATCCTGCGGACCCCTTGACCAGAGGAATGCCTGCCAAGAACCTCGTCGAGAGCAACGCATGGTAGAAATGTTCATAATGGCTGTCGGAAGAATTCGACTCGTCAACTCCTGATACTTTCGACAGTGGTCTCGCCGAGACCGAACAGATCTACTGTGCAGTATCTGTAGAGGGCATCGACCCTCTCCTTCGATTAGCCGACTACAGCTCCATAAAGCGTCCGTTGCAAGTGGCGATTAATGTACCCAGGTACAATCACAGCCAAGAACAACGGGACCGCTTTCAGCGGAGGAATTGAGTGCAGCCGAACTCGTCTGGATACGACACACACAAGCAGAAGCATTCCCAGAGGAAGTCGTTATAGCTCCTGAGGCCTCCGCTCCTGTGTCCTGTTCACCTACCGTATTGCGCCCCTTCTTAGGTTCGAACTCTGTACTTCGTGTGGGCGGTCTCCTGCAACAAATGGAAGACTCCGAAGACAATCGACATCCTACTCTTATGTCATCCGAATACAGCTTTAATGCTCTACTCGTCTTGGACACCCATGAGCGTTTACAACACGCAGGAGTCAGTCCAAGACACCCTTGGCGAGATACATCAGGAATACTGGGGCCCAAACGGACGCCAAGCCGCTCACCGAACCCTACACACATGTTTGCAGTGCAAGCACAACCACAGGGATCTTCCCAGCCATCCGCAAACCCCTAACACCCCTCCCAAATATTTCCCAAACTAGCAGCAAGGAAGGCGGAAAACGCCACAAAAACAGCAGATATGGGCATCACACGCCTCTTACGAGAGACCCCCCCCCCCCCCAACCCGATACGTAAATCCTGGGAATATCCCTGCACAGCCGCTTTGACGACGTGGGAGTTGATTTTGCTGGGCCTCCACTCACACTCACACACTCCACTTTGGGCCTCTACCATGCAAAAGGCTTGTGTCGTTCCCTTCACCAGTAGCGTAACAAGGGCATTCTATCTCGAAATTGTGTTGGCGATGTCAGCCCAGCAGTTTTTGAGCGCGTTCCGCAGATACGTCACAAGGCAAGGCTTGCCCTTTCTCGTCATGTCCTGCAATGCCCGTTCCTTCTGTCCACGTTACCCTCGCCTGACATTCAGAACTTCGCTGCTCACCACCGCATTCGCTGGCGCTTCATCGTAGGACGGGCACCTTGCCATTGGTGGGGTGGATGGCGAGAAAGGATAATTCACTCAGTGAGGGACGCCTCGAAGAAATGCTTAGGAAGATGGCGACTAGACTTTGAGGACCTAGCAACCACACTACGCGAGGTGGAACCCGTCATTAATTGCCGACCTTTAACATATGTCTGTCAAAAGTGTCTGATCTCAACCCTCTGACGCCTTCACACTTCCTCATCGGAAAGAGATCGGCACCGCTTCGCAGCTCTACCGGCGCAACCACACCACAAAACGCTGCGGAACTGCGACGGTACTTCGAGGCTCAAGCCCGGGTGCGTCTGGAATTCTGGTCGAGCTGGCGCAAGGAGTACCTCCTGCAGCATCGCTCGGCACCATATCTCCAAACGTCAACCCGTAACAAAATTGAGAGTTAGAGACGTGGTGCACGATGCCGCGAATGCTTTGGAAGCTTGGTCGCGTTCAGAAACTGATTTTGGGACCCGACGGAATGGTGCGTGCGTGCGAACTGATGCAAGCCAGCAGTCCACAATTCGTTGCCCCGTCCAGCTGTTGTACCGCCTTAAAGGAGACGTCGGATATGCAGCCCAAGAGGATGCGGAGAAAGGAGGAAGCCGGCACGAGGCGAAGCGTAATCGTGATGTACGGGCAGAATAACGTATTTTTTCAACGGGTATTGAGACGAGCGGTCACTGGGTATTGCTTCCCTCTTGGAACCCCCTTTTCTGGTGACTGCCTCCTACACCTCTGTTTTCTGAAATTCAACTCTGGCCTCACATTCTGGACATTCACAGAAACGCATTTGGTGCAAGGACCACGGTCATGACAATAACGACGTAATGTTGAGAAGGGAATGTCAAGGAGAGCAATGAACTTCCAAATTGCAATGTTCTTTTGCGGTGCCTCCTGCTGGTGTGGGGTACGGTGTGGTGTGGTGCGATGTGTGCGTGTGTGTGTGTGTGTGTGTGTGTGTGTGTGGTTTGGTGTGGTGTGGTGCAACATTCTTTGCGGTGCCTCCTGCTGGTGTGCGGCATTGACCTCGCAGGGAGGAAGGGCGAAATTTGAGCACCTCTCTTGCCTGTGAATCTCCTGAAAAAACGCGCTCATCACAAATATTCGCTCCTTTTCGTCGCTCCGTAAGCTATATCCAGTATACCGACTGCCCCAAGAAATTTTGCGTCCGGTATCTCAAAGTTCCGAAACATACCTGCGCCATTCCCCCGCAGATATGGCACGCTATAGCATCACCTATCAATTTCATCCAACAGGCACTGACCGCATCGCCTCCTGAACTCGATGTTGTGTTTTGGGTCTCCAGCGTACAGGCTCTTTCACGACGTTTTGCTTGCCCGTATGCGATATCCGTGTTTTGGACTGATTGGTTCATTGAAAGAAGAAAGATATAGAAATGTGAGTTCCGACAAAGACGGGCCGGGCTACTGCAGGACACATAACTAGAAGAGAAGAAAGTAGCCTTTTCGTAGAGAGAGGACAGCATACGGAAACATTAAAGTCTATGACGATGTCCAGACGTCCGTTTTTCGACACGAACCATGTGTTTCTTTCCTTCTTTCTTTCTTCTCTTTTTTTGATGTGGGTCGTATTACTGCTATGCACGCCAGTACTATTAATAATTAAGAACTTTATGCAGCAAGCCAACTACCAGCTTGATCGAATGATACCTCAGATCTTCTACTCGTGCCGCTATGTAGAGTATCGCCTGTTGCAATGAATCACCTCAGTCGTCATAAATAAAATGTTGTTGTTGTTTGCGTATCGAGCTGCCCCATTCGGTGTTCCGCCTACCAGAACTGTTAAAAGTTAAACAATCAACAACAACAAATGGCTGATGACGACGACACGGGGCGTTTCAATTAAATCAACGCATTTATAGTAAGAAAGCAAAAACAGCAGCATAAGTAAACGTTAAGCACGTTTCTGTTCCTCGGTACAAAACTTGTACAACCTCTGTTTTCCTTTTTTGCCAAGCTCAGCAGAAGTGCTCGCATAGAAATGGATTTCAAAGCCTGAGAAGGAATCGTGCCGTTACTGGAAAAAAGTTCGCCATGTGATTGCATTCGACGCTGCTGCAGGTCGGCCGTGAAGTTCCTAATCAGGGACGTTGTCTTGTTGATTCTACTGATTGCTTTCGAAGATGCGAATGAACACCTGGGACGCCTCCCCTTTCCTCCCGCTGGCGATCCTGTAATGAGTTCCTCGTCTTGTTAAGAAAACGCCTTGTTCTTACTTTGAAGTCTGGTGCTTTCTCGTGTTTCATGTGGTGCCGTGCCGTTGAGGTATACAAGGGCATGTTTTTTTTTTTTTTTTGTAGGGTTTCTGTACCCAAAGCGTCCACATAAAATGCGGAATATTTATAAGACCAAAGTAGGAGGAGCCCAGAATGTAAACGCACAGAGAAAAGCACGCATATATCGGCTTTGGGCCCCGATGACCAGCTCCGGTGGCGCAGCGGTAACGCGTGCGCTTGGAGACTGGGAGGTCCGCGGTTCGAATCCGTGGGCCGGCTGTGCCGTCTGGGGTTTTTCCTGGGTTTCCCTCAGATGTGTAATAGCGTATGCCGGCACAGTTCCCCCATGAAGTCGGCCCATGGACGCAGCTATCCTCCCCTCGAGCGGATTCCGCTCGGTCTTCCACTTCACCCTTTCCTCTCCTCCTCTCCACCACCTTTCCCTTCCCGAGAAACATGCCGCCTAATCAGGCAGGCAGACCTCTCGGGTTCCTCCCAACGACACTCCTCCTCCTCCTCCTCCTAGGCCCCGATGCATTTACACTCTAAGAAAAAAGATGAGTAATTTTACTCCTTTTGGGGACTAAAGACATTGCCGCAAAAAATAGTCCCTTTCGGGAGTAAATGAACAGGAGTAAATGAATGTCACAGAGTGGAGACTGCATTTCACGTTCTGTTCTAACAGTTCCAGTTACATAATTCGTGTGTATGCATGAAAATAACTTTGAGTCAAACCGTCAAGCGTGATATATCGAGTGATATAAAATCTTGCGGCATACAGAGGGCACAATTTGCGGAGAAAGAAGCGCTGTTTCTTACTCTCTGTGTGTGGAAAATTTCTAAGTTGACTGAGTTATACAGCCTTATGCCACCAAATTGACCAAGAGCGCACACATTTACGTAGATTGTTGCATTTGGAAGACCATTCGCGAAGTTCAGGGACAATTTGCAGTCCCGGGGAGTAAATGTCGGGGTTAGGGGACTAAAATAGAGATTAATTGGCAATCTAGGGGACTAGAAGCTGCAATTACTACCTATTCAACTCCTTTTTTTTCTTGTACGTTTAAGTGTACTTGAGTGTGCTTGAGTGTACATTTTCAACTGGTTCGCATGAACGGCGTTGCCATGAGAGCAAAAGCCTGTGGAGCGCCTCTGCCTGTGGAAAGCTTCCAAGTGAAAAACACATTTACACCAATTTTAGCGGGATTTAGCCAGATGAATAACGAATGAAAGGATAAATTTTATCTATACAATGGTGTCAATAACATGAGACGGGTTATTCGGAGCCAGTTCTATGCGATATATGTTGCAGAGCACGTATGCATCCAAGTGTTCACTAGACTCTGTTGCCTCAGAGGAACCCCGCGAGCTTGCACTTCAGGAGTGACGTCGACATCACGACGTACCGGCATCCGACGTATACTTCAGTCTGTCGCATTCTCTTACAGTCACGTCAGTTGGCAGCGGCGTAGAAGACCTTACCGAAAGAAACAGATCTAATGGTACCCTGTCCTTCAGATGTCCTTGAAATGTCTGTCAGCGTTCCTAATGTGCACAAAACCAGAACGTCCCGCATCTTCGGGTATTCTAAATCCACACGCTGACCCATCGGCAGTGTTGTACATAGCGGCGGTACTAGTGGCGCCGCTACCGAATTCGCAATTTTTGGCGTGAATACGTCTTTAAAATAGGCACTGAGGTAGGGTGGCATCCTGGAAAGCCGAGCGACACGAAAACTGTCCCTTTGATCACTCAAACTGCCAATTGCAATGTCAATATTGCACCGTCTTTAGACACCTTGGGCAACGAGATGCCTACGGTAAGGTGTTGCCTAGGGAAGGGTATGGCAGCGGAAAAGTAGTAGTAGCTTCGTTTTGGTATAACGGGTACAACAACAGTGCTTATCGGTAATCGAACGGGGCGCTCTTCCGCAACTATTTGCGGAGCACGCTCGAAGCGATGTACATGTATTTGAGGGATATGAAGCGTTTGGTCTTTGTATCAAGTGCAGGAACTACACTTATTTTCATAGCTTCTTGTTGTTTTCCTCTTTCGGATGTCACGCTACAACAACAGCGAAATTAATTATCAGCGCAATAGATCTTTACTCAGGGGCGCACCGTTCGCTACTAAATTCCTCCATATGTAATATAAATGTAACTGTACAGAAAAACGTAAAGTGCCACTTGTACTAAAGACCGCAGACGAGTAACAGTCCTTTCTCTTCTAGAACGTACTCAAAAGTGTTTCTTCTCCCTCCTTCTCCTCTTCTAGTTACGCCCGACCTCATCGACCTCCATATTCCACCTCTATATTCCATCTATATTCTGCCCTTACTCTCTTTTTCTTTTATTCTTTTAGGAATAGCAAGTCGGCCTTCTATGGACCCCCCATCCGTTTATCTCAGTAAATATTTTTCCTCGTACATTTCCTTTTATTTTGTTTCACCGAGGTAATGTGGGACTCACGTTAACAGTTACGGGTACGCAAGCAGTGACACTTCTAAGGTACGCGTTTATACTGCCTAAACACCTGGTATCTCGTGATCACAAAGTCGTGGCTTATTGGTTGAAAGAGGCTAATAAGTAATAACGATGCCGCCGCATTCTCGTTCACTCCTTTCTTCATTACTACCTTACTTAATTCTATCTCAAACTGAACTGGAGCAACCCGACATCTTCACGAGCGTCACGATCTCCATTTGATTTTTCCACGACCAAGTCAAAGAAGAAAAAAAATTACAAAACTCGAGCATTGGCTACACAGTAACGAAGTTGTAGTGCTCCAGACAGCGCACCAGACACTTAATCCTATATAGCAACGCTCTCTTGTATCGTAATACATGTCTCCTACCGATCTGTCATCCCCTGGAAGCCCTCGATGGAACGCGCAGGATTATGCTCTGTTCAATAGACAGTGCTACTGTACACCTGTTTCGGCTATACACTGTTGCAAGTTCTGAGGAAGACATTGTTGCGTAGGAACTTTGACGAAATTCTTGCGTAGGTCGCTCATCTGTAAGCCTCCTTACACGAGGAAATTAAAACGACTAAAATACGCGGAAACCAACCAGTCACACGAGGCATATAGGACCTCAGGAATGTGAGGAATTCTGTTACGGAAGAGGGTGCGTTACAGGAATGTCAATGGCGCTCCTGGAATGCCGCATCCAGTGCCATTTCGTTAGCAGCGGCTCTGCTCTTGTATGATGTTGCCTTGTTTTCCGTTATTGTCCACTGTTGACAAGTTTGCGAAGGACGTTCACTATTCCGCGTCACAATATAGCATTGTGTTTCTCCCCGTGGTTCTCGCCCTTTTCTGCATTGTGTTTCTCACCCTCACCACTAGTGGTACTGTGCCAGACTCGGTATACCTATTCGCCAAATATATCATTTAGCATGGTGCAACAAACCCGATCAGGGCGGAACTGGGGCACCGAGGAACGTATAAACTCATAAAAAGGGGAAAGAAAAAAAAGACACATGGTTTTCACCCTTTGCTTTCTCATCAAATATCCACATCGACAAGAACAGTCACAGCAGACACCATATTTCGCTCACGCACAGCCATACTGTACATGTACAATAGTACCAGGTACTCGATTCAGCAGATATGCTAACAGCAATTAATATCATGAGCGAAGCCTAAAGCACACTAATTGGCGCAGCATCGCCCGTGTTCCGTCTTTGTTGATTATATCCCGTTGCACAAAAGTGAGCCGCTCCCGTACATCAATATTTGCACGTCGACTTTGCCTAATTTAATTCGCATTCCTTGCCTCCCTCTCCACGGTGGTTATCATAATTACGTTCACGTGATCTGGGCCGAAGGATACGCAGGTGCGGCCGAAATATTGCGGCAGAGACAAAAGAAGGTAATCACTTTTCAGAAGTAAGACGCCAAGGAAAGACGATTCTACAGCGCAAGCAAAGTTTGGGCTGGAGTCGGCGCGAAGAACGCTCCGCACAAAAGCAGGAGAAGGTAATGTGATTTTGAACGAATCTGCTGCGTTATTGGATTAGATGGTTCTGTTGTGCCGCTCGTAATATTTGCCGAGGAAATTATGTACGGTCGGGACCCGCACTGTGAAGTAATGGAAATTGCCACCGCACGATTGGGGTTTTAGGGCCGGCAAGAGCGTGAAGAATCGGGCATGCAGAGAGAAAAATGCAAATTGGGGCTTTTGCCTCCAGGGGAGGTCTAGTGGAAGAAGGATAGCGGTGTACGGCAGTGGAATGGCGGATACATTGTTGTCCATGTGGCTCTCTTGGGTACTTCTTCGCGGAAGAACTCTCAACAGAAAGGTTGCGATTAAAGTCAACAGATCTTTTTATATAGCCGATATTTTATATGTTTTGTCTGCGATCCTTAATTGCGAATTGCGTAATTTTATTTCACTCAGATTGTACATTCTGGTGATGCGTCCTGCAGCTATACCTTTGTGTGAAGGGCCTCCCACAGCGGGACACCGAGGTGGTGCCATAATTCCCAAGAATGCAGCTGTCAGTCGAAAACACGCGTATCACACGCTTATTTTACTGTTTGCTTGAATGCATTTTCTTCATGGTGTCTTCGTTTTTGCACCTATGAGCGGTAACACTTTCTCCCCACCTTTTTCCTCACCTTACACTTTCGTTTCGGCATTATCGTCAACGGCGCGAAGAATCATCACTAAACAGACAGTTTCTACCATAGGCTCGAGCCGGGGCTTTGACATTAGAAACGGTATCCAATTGTCACTTACCTGCACATGGATGGCATATGCAAAATTTCATTGAGCAGCACCTTGTAGCTTTGTAGATCAGCAAGAAGAATGGACCACACGTTCACAACCGGTTTCGGTTTCACGGTCATGTAAGCACAGGCTGCCGCATCTTTGCAAACATCACGGGAGCGTACGATCGAGATCAAAGTGATTGAGGACTGTTATGAGGAATAGGAGTACGTAATCGGCACCTTTTGTCTGGAATTGGTGACTTCCATATGCTAGGCAGAACGAAAGCCTCAAGATAGTGACAGCGACGCCACTGCAAGGAATGAGCTGGATGTAAAATTTAAAATCAAATTATAAATAATTGTCTGCGAGTTTACTTCGAATATTTCACACAATGACCCTGAGGGTCGTAAGAAAAGCATGTGACAGTGTTCTAAGCCTTAATTCGGTCCGGACTCTGCTCCCTACCAGCTCTCGTGGCATAGTGGTGGATGATCGCTTTCAACGCCGAGACTGCGAGGTGACGCGGGTTCGAATCGCCGCACCGGCTGCGCTGTGTAAGGTTTCCCTGGGATTTCCGGGAGACTTCCCAGAGGAATGCCGGAAAACGCTATAGCTGGCAGTCTGGCACGGCATTTTCGCTTCGTCAGCAATATGAGAAAGCGTGCTGCTAGGAGGTGGTGGTGGTTGGTAAAATAACAAGGGGAGGTTGAATTCGCGCAAGCGAATTCTGCTACTCAAAAAAAAAAAAAAAAAAGAAAGACGGTACACCCCAAAGCAGAAAAGAAAAAAGAAAGGAAACGTACGATTGCACCACAGAATGTGCGAGCGCACCGCAAAAGTTCACCGGGGTGAGCGTCTCGACCGCGACAACGCAGGACCGAGCGCGCCGTTCACATCAAGGATCATAGTAATGTCCACGCTCCGTCTAGTATAGAGTTTCTAGTCCAGATTTCACAATGAAACTGACAAGAGCATTGAAGGCCGCGTCCCTGTGGTTAGCGCCCCATACGCCTAAGACTTTCTCTATGCTGAAGTCCCTGCTGTCGAGATGGCCAAGGGTCAGCCTCAAGATGCCTCTTTGTGCAGCATGTTTTGGACAATGCATCATGATATGCATGATTGCATGCTAGGAGGTATTGGCCACGCGAACCCACTTGTTGTTGAATATTCCTTAGGGAATTTGTGGTGAGGAACTGTCAATGGCTTTAGATATTTCCGTTTTGTTGAAGATATTATCAGTTTAGCTCGCAATTTGCGATTCAGCGAAAAAACATTCCTTCTAGCGAATTACGTTTTAGAGAATGATGGGCACATTTTAGAGTACCCATTCAAATCGAATTAACGACCGGTGGCTGCCCTGCAAAGCCCGATACAACCCCGCTGACTTGCTCACCCGAGGCATCTCCGCCACGTCTCTACAGAAGAGCAGTTTATGCTGGCCGGGTCCACATTGGCTGTCCTCAGACGACTTGAACGTTCCAGATGTTGCACTGGCCCAAGGCGTCACCAATTATGAGTGCGTTGCGGAGCTCGCCACACCCGAGACTACTGTGTCAGCTTTGCAACTGTCATCCTCAGAAACCTGGATAGATTTATCCGACTACAGCGTTCTGTCGAGAGTTCAACACGTTATAGCTTGGACCAGCTCCAGTGACCTTGTGGTTAAGATGATCGCTTTCCACGCCGAGACCGGGAGGTGACGCGGGTTCGAACTGTCACCTGTGCCTGTTCTGTCCTGTGCTGTCTGAGGTTTTCCCTGGGTTTTCAAAAGACTTTCCAGACGAATGTCGGCACAGTTCCATTTGAAGCCGGCCCAGGACGCATACTAACCCTCTTTCCCCCACTCCTTCCTGCTGTCCTCTCTCCATCTGTCCACGTCCGTACGACGCTCATAACTACAGTTACTTCGCGGTGCTAACACGGAATAAAAATAAAAGTTACAGCCTAGCGTGTAAGATTCTTTCGTAACAGCTGCGCCTCCAGCCCATCTATCTCGAGTCCACTCACCTCTCAGGAGTTGCAGCACGCACGAAGAAATCTGGATTCGACGCGTCCCGCAAGAAGCTTTTCCATGATCGCACGATGATCGCACGGATGATGATCGCCCGGTTCGGCTTACGCTTGCGGCAGCCACAGGAAAAACATGTAGCGTGCATGTGCCATTTCTGGTGGCGTCAACCTTGAAGTGTGTAATACCCCTGTGACAGGGGTATGACTGCCTGGTGGTTACTTACCGGTATTATTGCCTCGTATGTCCTATGACAAAGTTTTGAGTCTGTACGCGCACTCCTTCTGTCGGCTGTACGCCGAAATAAATCTTTTAAAATAAAACATTAAAAAAAGCCACGCTTATAATTCCACCCTTCAAAATCAATTTTCCGAAATAAACCACTTAAAACTACAAGCCCTCATAATAAACGCTGTTAAAATAAATCATGGTTAGGCTTAGGAATGTAATGTTCCGTATGATAGTTTATGGGTGACATTTCCGGCGGAACCTGCTATTATGATGTTTCTCACTCATGTCTGTACTGTTATTAATTACATTTCTTCAAATAACAACATAGGATTTCGAAATATCCAATTTAAAAGTGATGAGGACGATGCGTGTATGAATACAGGGCACGCACTCTTTACCTTTGAGCCAGCTGAGCGCTGTGAACGAGGCTAACAGGCTTCAGGAAAAAGGGGGGAGGAGAAAATGGCTATGGCGGTGTTGTGGACGGATTGCGCGGTGACGGTCATTCGCACCGGTAAAAGACAGACCAAGCGTATACACGAAAAAGAAAGAAAGAGAAAGAAACACGGTCAGGATACAAAAAAAAAGAAAAAAAAAAAGAAATCGCCAGCCGCCAAACATTTCCACCCTTCCCCCACTAAGTTGGCAACACTAGCCACGGGTCACATACCGAAACGGTACTGCAAGCGGCTACCTACTTCTGGTGTAACGAAATTCTTGATCACAGTTCTAGACATGGCTAGCCCCAAGCGCGAGGAGTGCACTATTTTCCGCGGCGGACGTAGAGCCGACGGCTGTCCATCAATCAGGGACGGTGGATTTTAAAAGACTTATTTCGAACCGTTTATTCTTCAAAGTCTATTTTTCGGAGTTTATTTCGACAGCGTTGATTTTCCCATGATTTATATTGAAGAGTTTATTTTGCAAGTTTGACCTTTAAGAGATTTATTTTTGAACGTTTTATTTTTACATGATTTATTTCGGCGTCATCCCCTTCTGTATCAGGCAGATAACTTATGAGACACTCCTCGTATGCGATAGAAGAATGAGTATACATTTGAAAAGTTATACAACACGCTATTGCTTGCGGCACAACGGCAACAGAGCATTGTTGGGCCGTCGTGCTGCATTAGCTAACACCGGCGTTGGGACAAATGCATAGAAAAGTGCAGGAGAGGAAAATATATCCCTATTGGCACTATGCCAAGTTTCTTGTTTTTGGATTTACGTGTACAGTATTCCTTTTTTCTCTTTACCTGTTTGCCATTTTCATCTTGCATACGTACACAGAACGTTGCTAGGTTCGTATTTGTAAATATTACCGTCGCAATGACCTGAACGGGCGGTATATAAAAGAAGAGAAAAAAGCCTTCATCTATTGTCTGTTTCTGAAGACTTAATAGGGTTCTGACGTTGATGGATGCGATCCATTACATCTTGCACGCATTGCACTTCACTCCACAGTAGTGAGGAAAAAAGATTTATTCGTTCACGTGTCGTACTTGGCAAGATATCAGTCCTTGAACACACGTCCGCGCTGTGACAACAGAGGCTACGGCCGTCCCCATTGGCAGTCGCAAGCACGTGACCTTTCTCGCGCTGCCTCACCGGCGGAGACGCGTGCTGTGATGTCAGAGCCGGATGAGTTTCGGTACTCGCGGTTCCGGTTATGTACGCTATGTCTATTACCACCTTTGGTGTAAAACTTGAAATGCAGGTTCACGTCGATGCAAACAACTGTCAAGTCGGCCCAGGACCCATTTAATCCCCTGTCCCTTACTCCTTCCTGCCGTCCTCTCTCCATCTGTCCACACCTGTACGCCGCTCATAGCCACAGTTGCTTCGCGCCGCTAACACGGAATAACAAAAATACCGTCTTTCAAAGGGACGGTCGCATCCGTTGCAGCCTATTCCGAAATTATGCCATATTATTCCTCGCTCACGGTATCGAAAATCCAACTCGAAATAGTGGCATAGTTTGACACTTATTCGATGAAATACATGCCAAGAGCTGTCACGTTGTGATTATTTTAATTTTATTATATCTCCGAACATTAAAACGATCCCACGTGTTTCTGCTCGTCACTAGCCAAGGTCATGTTGCGCGAAGCCCACCGTAAGAAAGCCCAAGTTAAATCACGATACCTATTGATGCGCGGAAGCCAATAGGGACTATGGGGCCACTTTTGCTGTACAACTACAGAGCAGGTGGATTGGGGACTGGACTCCCGAAGCAGAAAACAAGTGGCCTACTTTTCCCAGCGAAAGAAAAACATGGACAATCTTTGTGTTTGTTAATCCTTCCCGCTTTCCTGGGAACCGTAACACTTTCACTACCAGCCCTCGAAATTTTGTGCTTGCGTGTGATTTGCGAGAATTTTACAACACGTGATGGGATGGGACCTCCCCACGTCAGTTTCTGGCGATGTGATTGATACATAATTTGAAAAAGTGAGTTTGTCCCCAATTTATTTTGTGTCTATTGGCTATTACTGTAACGTCACTATGTGGCCGGCACATGACACAACATCCGTCATGGTCCTTTGAAAAGGCGAAACTAAGCTTTGGCTTGAATTCTGGATCTTAACTTGAAGCCTAATCTCTACGAGACGTCATGTGGATATACTGTAGATAAACTGATGTCTTCATCCATCCTCGTCTGGCTCTTCCTTTGACCACGTCCACATCCAAACCTGCCTGGGACTGCTGCTGACTCCCTCTGGACCCATCCACCATCCAGCCCTGTGGGTAACTTCCTCATCCTCATCATTCATTCATCACATCTCTACAGTACAGTGTGGCGGCATTGCCAGCGCCATCACATCAAGGCGCGAATAATAAATAGCCTGCGGACTAAGGTTCACAGGCACACCCGCCTCCATCCTTCTCAGTTTCCCGCGCCAGACAGCCGCTTCGCTCACATCCACATCGACTTGGTGGGACCACTCCCAATATCATCCGGCTATCGTTACATCTTCACCATCATTGACCGCTTCACCCGTTGGCCCGAGGCTGTACCGGTACCCGACGCCACTGCATCCACAGTTGCAGCCGCCCTCTTGAACCCCTGGGTGTCGCGCTTCGGTGTACCGTCTATCATCACGTCAGACCGAGGTCCCCAGTTCGAGTCCGCCCTCTTCTCTAGACTCGTCAACACACTGGGCTGCAAGCGGATTCGAACGACTGCCTACCACCCGGCGTCAAACGGCCTCGTGGAGCGCTTCCACCGACAGCTCAAGGTTGCCCTCCGGGCTGCTCCCGAAACACCCTGGCCAGAAGTCATACCGCTCGCGCTCCTGGGGATCCGCTCCACCTTCAAACCTGACATAGGCTGCGCCGTCGCCGAGCTGGTATACGGCACGTCCCTACGCCTCCCCGGAGATCTCATTTGCCCGTTGCCAGGCAGCACTGCTCTCTCACCACCTGACTACCTTTCGCGGCTCCGCCGTACTATGGCCGCCCTTCGTCCAGCAACATCTCGGCCCTCGCGTGTGTCCTCAGCCTTCCAGCATCCCGACCTCGCCTCCTGCACACACGTCTTTGTGCGCTGTGACGCTGTACGGAAGCCCCTGCAACCGCCCTACACAGGCCCTCACCTCGTGCTGCGCCGTTCACCCAACTTTTACACCATTCAGCTGACCGCGAGGACACTGTTGCCTTAGAACGGCTTAAACCGGCATACGTCGACGCTGTACCACCGTTGCCGCCCTCCTTCTCCGTGGAGCTACTCTACGACTCACCCTCCACGGGAAGCTGTCCGCTCACTACTCCAACTACTCTTCCCCCACCGTCGCCTCCTCGGCTGTCTACCCGACTCAGACCGCCCTGACAAGTCACTTGGGCTCCCAAGCTCGTTTCTATTCGCCAGCTTCCAGCGCTTGGCTAGGGGGGAGGCCCTGTGGCGGCATTGCCAGCGCCATCACATCAAGGCGCGAATAATAAATAGCCTTGCCTCGCTCAGCCCGAGCTCTCGCTCTGACCTGGCAATTCCACCGCCATGTTGTTGTCTGGTCTCGTTAGTCTTCAGTAGCACTACAACAGCAGACGCCGACAGGTGGGAGTATGCCGGAATTTTCTCTCTGGAAAAACGAGAAAACGTCACTCCTTAAGAACCAATGAGGGCGCAGCCATGAGAAAAGAAATGCAGCGGCCGTGCGGTCATCTTGCTCCTCTGAGAGCCGCCCTCTTACTCCTCCGATTAGGGAGTGACGTCACGCTGCCGGAGCCTCTGCAGCGGCGGAAGCAGCGCTGATCCGAAAATTCTTCTATTTAATATCGAACAACTTTTCGGACGAAATAATGAGCCAAGTAGATTTTCGGCCGATGCAGAAACATATAGTGGTATCGATTTCATAGATGGATTTCTGAATGTGTCCGTCCCTTTATGATTATCTGGGATAACTTGGGACGAAGTGTCGCAACTCCTTTCAGTAATAGTGATTGTGCATTTTGAGGTCGTTATGTGCTGTCCTCACTGTGCCCGGGTACTGCAAAATTATAATGCTTTATCAGTATTCATAGAATATTTCTCTGCCCTCTCGTGCACGCAAGGGCCTAAAACCATCTTCTGTCCTGCCTTCAGTACTCACAAACCACGAGCCTCTTCCAGAACCCTCTAAAAACGGAGCTCCGGCAAACCTGTTATTTAGACTTCTTCGCACCTCAATACTACTAGGGCAGTTAATTTTTCAATATTTTATGTCGCACACGACCTGTTATGCCCGTTTTTCCTACAGGTGTAGTTTCCACGTTGCGCTCACACCATTAATATGGATGGCAGGACTTCTCAAGGAGAAGCTAGTTATCCGACCGGGCAACACCGTAGCCAGTGTGGGCTGAGGCATGCGTTGCAGAAGGAGGCCGTGATATATTGACGAGCAATGAGCTGGAATCGGGCTACCGCGTTCGTGAAAGTGTAATGAAGTTGAATGAGTAAGCGCGATTAGGTCGTTACGGCTGTAATCTGAAACCACGGAATGGGCCGCCAGGGGCCCGCTTTTCGGTACGTGAGCCAGTGAGCCAGCTTAACAGGAACGTGCGCCGAAACTTCGTTAGCAGCCGTCTGGGGAGTTCGGAAATGCGGAAAATTCTTCAGAGCTCGAATGAGAAGCAAAATGAGGCACATGATGGGCTTCGCTACAGGTTCTGTAGGTATAAAGAGGTGTACGTGGAAAGGAGGTAGGTTATAACGCCGCTCTCGAACGGGATTGAAAGGCTTCGTTTATATGGGAAATCAGCTCCAGGAAGAGAAGAAGAAATCTGAGGATATTACATGGGCGGAACCACTGATCTGTTCCTGAGGTCAATGAGCAGAACGGACGTATAGCTCATCTTCTTCTGCTTGCAGTTGGGCTATATTTTCTATACGTTTGCTTCAACTAATATTTCTGTGACGACGCAAATTGGTTCGGTCAACTGACGAAGAGGTGTACACTCGTATAGGCAGCTCCGTCATACGACGGTGCAGCCGAAACATGCTTCCAATGTAACAGTACAATGACAGAGGTGAACGCTTCCGTGCAACACAATAGGTTTCGCATACCAGTATCCTATCCCATGTCATGTGCCCCACTTTGCTGTTTATGTTTTGACGCAATGACCTGCCACGATGGTCGCAGTCCTGTAGGCCGTGCAACTCTGGGACACCATTTTTGGAACGCACCGTACCAACATCGTCACCCGCAGCACCATCGCTACGTGCCGCCAATAACCATCATTCTTATTCCGTCTTTCCTTTTTGTGTGGCTGGTCACTGGGTTGGCAAGTGTGGCTGGCTGTGTGGGTTGACCTCGTTGTCGGGGTTAAGAGATGCGCCTCGTACGAGACCGACGTGGGAAAGCAACCAATTGCAAGGGACCCGCCCTTGGATCATATTATTGAGTTCCTGAACCTCTTGTTGGATAAGAGATACGAAATCAGGTTCCTGGTGGGCGGGTGGACATTAACATCCCCCCCCCCTAAGTTACTATGCTCCACGTAGGGATGAACCACATGTACAGCTAATTAATCAGCGGACAAAAATCACAGGTTCGCAGTACGGTAAGAGCAGTATGCAGAGCACCCTGCTTCGAAAGTTCCATAAATTATGGCCAGGAGGTTTGATGAGCTCCGAAACTTTCTAGTGACTCAACAGGATCCTAGTGGTACAGCACTATTCATCCGATGCAGTCTGGTGGTGCAACATGTTCCACCAGGGCTTCTCCGGCGATCCCTCAGACTCCACCATATCTGACTGGTGCTGTAACAGGTTCTACCAGAATGTTGTATTGTACAATCGCAATTTCTGGTTATCAATACCCGGGCAGATAATCAGAGCTACGTGGACCTGCTACACCATACTCGGGAGTTTTTTGCAAGGGACTTGAGATGAGTGGGTTTTTGTTGGGAACGTGCAATGCACAAAGAGTTTACCTCATCCGCAACATCATCACCACTGGAGCACAATAAAAGGCGAGAATCCGATCCAGTATTCATGAGGGTTCTTACTGGCACTTCGGTAGCGAAGCGCTCGGATGATGGATTGCCCTCAGAAGAACTTTCGAAGTTAACGTGTTGGTGGTGGCCTTGCTCACAGCTATGGGCCTCTTGCTCTGGGCCAGGTGGCGCGAGTGAGCAGCAACATCAGCGCCTCAAATCATGCAACACTCCCCAGTTTAGCAGACGACGCGGCACTTTCAAGTACACGGTTTCGAGTTGTTCGCGCTTTTCAAGAAGCACCGCTTTTTCTGTTGATTTCCTACAGGTTTTGTAGGTTCCTTGGCACCATATCGTTTGACACACCATGCAAACCCGTTGATGGAACTCCTTACTGTTGTGATCCCCGGCCGTTTGGGCCCGAAATGGCGCTGTGCAAACTTCACTGCAACAGCCCTATAGGCATAAAGAGGGCGTTCGCTCTTCATGAACAACACGGTGAAGGAGGATGTGCTCAGGGACCGCAAGTTGGCCACAGTTGACAGAGTTCAGGATGCTAGATTTCCTCAGCCTGTCCACACCGTAGCAGGATTTAGGCGGAATCTTCCCCTCCTTTGAGTGCATGTGGGGACACGGTAAATGTTGTGTGTTGGCGATTCCCATAGGTTGAACTTTCGCCCTATTTTCCTTACCTTCCCTGCAATATTTTTCATTCTCGTTTCGTTTGGTTAATATAGGGCACAGTCCGGCCTTCCCATGACTCACGTCCCCCCCTTTTTTTTCCTTGTCCTTATCAATTCCGTGGGGATGCTCTTGCCGAGGACAAGGTCAATGCAGGCATCGTTGCTGGTGGTGGGTGCGTTGACCTCCGACAAGATATAGGCCCAAATGGGAAGCGAGAAAGCTGCGGAACCACTCGTTCTTTCGACCACTGGTGTCGATGTTAATGTCTCGGGTGGGTAGGTTGTGTACGTTCTCGCGAGGCAATGCGTGAAATGGCTGTAGCATAAACTCTGTGGCGATGGCTTGCGAGGTTCCGGACAACATGTAGAGGCGACGATGATCCTACCGTTCGGCGTCTTCACAGCGCACGCGGTGCACTGCACGCAGCTGACTCCTGTGGAGAGCACCGTCGGGAGACCACGCTCGGCGGTGACCTGGATCATCCTGGAGGCGCAGGCATCGTCCGCTTCGTGGTGACGACCCGTGCTCTGTGCCTGTGCCTTTCGGATGCAACACGTCACTCGGCTGATCCCTTACAATCTCTCGCACCCGAACAGATGATACTTTTCTGTCATCTCTTTACGTCCCGTAGATCCACAGCTCCAATCATCTCTCAAGCGCATTACATAAGGAGAGGACTACATAAGGAGAAGCTAGAAGAAGAACAAGCCGAAGTCCTCAAAGCCAAGTCGGTCCAAACCGCTATCCAGACTCTTCAGCGTTTGCAGCATTACGTGACGTGCCTGACGATTTCCTGTGACTTCCTTCTTTCGAAAAAGGGGAGCGGGAAGTGTGGACCGCACGTCTACCGTTAAGGGGCAAGGGCTAAATACTATGAGCGCCAAGCTGTTTAGTGAGCCTCATCGCCATTGTCATAAGCGAACAGTGGCGACGCTGCAGTTATAAGCGTGCGCCACGCGCTCGTGTGGGTTCTTCATCTGTCATAGCGTCAAGGCCTCTTGATGTTTGCGTTGTTGTTTGTCCCTTGTATTAGCTGATTCGGCCAAAATTGTTAGGAAATGAGTCTTTCATGGTACGTGTCGTCTATAAGAGCTCAGTAAAATGTGTGTGTGTTTTCCAATTGTCGTATTCATGAGTCTATCAAGTTAGGCAGATAGCAAAGGGCATCAGGTCTGTCACCGACGATTGACTTCATCTACACCCTTCCCCCCGGTCTATCCTGCCCCATATGGCGCAGTAAATTGACGTTTTGTCTTTTCCCTTTTCTGACCTCTTCAGATCAGCTTCATATTGTGTGTGTGGATTTGATATCTTAGATTTTTCTCCCATCACTGTTACTAGCGAACACTGCATTATGTACGCTGTATACCTTACACTACCATGAGCTTTCTCCTCTTTTTTTCTTTCTTATAAACACACCACCATGTGCTATCACCAACTATTACATACAGTGTTATTCTGCAAAGAAGCGTGTAGCACATCAGAAACTGTTTAGAATCAGGAGATTGCATTTTGTTCGTCTTAGGGTGGATCCTTAATGCCTTGGCTACATGCAGTTGTTCTGCTTTGCAGGGCAAAAGACTCTCATTGTTCTACCAAGCCCTGGAATGAATCATGTCTTGTTTAGTTTTTATTCCTGTCGCAGAACAGATTGGATTAGTTCTCTACGATCTCCTCAATTTGTTTGAAACTGTTTGTATCTTGATTCTTTTTCCTCACTCTAATAACGAAACGAGGACATTTCTTTTTGTTAGAGGAGGGTGTGTGAGCGCCAAACTGTATAGTCAGCCTCATCGCCATCGTTATAAGCGAACAGTAGCGCTGCTACAATATACAGGGTGTCCCAGCAAAATGCGAACATATTTTTGAAAAAAAAAATATATATATCACTTTTTCCGAGATGAAATCAATTGCAATATAGCATATGCTGAAGGCACTCCTTAGGAGGGCATTAGCAAACTCCTAAGGCAATGTCTTAATTAACTTTCAATAATTACCTTTTTAATTATAAAAGCGACGAAGTTGTCCCAGTGACAACATCTGGTCCCTTCGATCACCTGATACCGCAGCCGTTTTCAGAACAAAAATCCGTTCGATAGATCGTCCGCAAAAAATTCGTGAAGGAACACCATTTTTTCTTAATTTTGTTCATTGCGCATCTTCGGAGACGCGTCTTTCCTTCACCCCCAATGTGAGAGGGTGAAAGAGCACACTATCGCCTCTTGCGTCCTGGAAAAATATTAAAGGAAAGCAGAAAATGTAACCCAAGATAAGGGCAGTTCCGATAGAGTCACTTGATACATTTGTTTTTCTTTTGTGTGTTTTGTTAAAGCTCATCTTCGACGCATGAGGCGGCACTGTGCTCCTTCACCCTCTCCATTGGACACTTGGAACAACTTCGTCGCTTTTATAAATAAAAAGTTAATTATGGAAAGTTAATTAAAACATAGCCTTAGGAGTTTGCTAATGCCCTCTTAAGAAGTGTCCTTCAGCATATGCAATTGCAATTCAACATATGCAATATGTATATTGCAATTGATTTCATCTCGGAAAAAGTGATATATATGTTTTTAAAAAACATGTTCGCATTTAGCTGGGACACTCTGTATAAGCGTGCGCCACGCGCTCATGCGCGTTCTTCATCTGTCATAGCGTAAATGCATCTGGGTGTTTGGATCCTTTGTGTTAGCTCATTCGGCCCTTCAACGCCCAAATTGGTAGGTAGTGAGTGTTCTATTGTACGTATCATTTGTAAGAGTTACACGCTACGCTACAGTAATAAGCGTGCGCCACGCGCTCATGTGGTTTCTTCATCTGTCATAGCGTCAAGGCCTCTTGATGTTTGCGTTGTTGTTTGTCCCTTGTATTAGCTGATTCGACCAAAATTGTTAGGTAATGAGTCTTTCATGGTACGTATCATCTATAAGAGCTCAGTAAAATGTGTCTGTGTTTTCCAACCGTCGTATTCATGAATCTATCGAGTAGGCAGATAGCAAGAGGCATCAGCTCCGTCACCGACAATTCACTTCGTCTACACCCTTCCCCCCGGTCTATCCTGCCTCATAGATGAAGTGGCAAGGGAAAAAGGGACGTGGCTGAGGAAAAGGAAAGCAGTCGTGCAACGACGACGAAGGAGCCGGACACAGTTCTAGGCGATGAAGCTCCCCACCCATCATCCTGAAATAAAGTTGTTCTTGTTGTTTAGACTGTTTGCAGTTGTGGCAGTTTGGGCTTCTGCGAAGACCACCCTTACCTTGTTTGATTTTGAGTTAGAATCCTCATTTCTTCTGTATCGGAATCATGCTTTTGTGCTGGTTTCCCTCTCGCTCCGATGGCAACGGGCTTCGAACTGCCGAGTGGGAACTTATTCCCACATCCCTCAACACCTGTCGCCCTCTCTCGCTCTTCAGATGGCGCGTGCACCTTGCGTGGTCATCCCATTGTGAGGAGTCTGGTACAATGCATGGCTACAGCGCACAGCCTCCTCTTTGTTTCCTTCTTCCTGCTCTGCGGTTGATTACTGCGTCGGCCAATGGCGATACTGCAGGTGCTGTGATGTCATATGTGTGTGATGTCATTGGTGGTATCCACCATTACCACGTGATGTTGTGACATCATGACGCGGTGACGTCATGTCGTTTTTTGCTGCGCTCCCCACAATCACGGTCAACGCCGCGGAACTTCGCTGCACTGCAAACTTCCCGAAAACGTCGCTGCAAAAAAAAAGAAAAAAAGAACGAAAAAGAAAAACCAAAAAACAAAGAAAAACAGAACGATTGTTACAAGCACACACCGTTAGGATTACATCAAATATTGGATGAGAAGTACTAGCAGGGAACATGTGCGCTGCACGAACAGGAACCTAAAAACGCGCCTGGATAATTGGAAATATAATTTTCTGGATGTTATTTCTGATCATATTGAAAGAACAAATCGCCGTTCTCCTTAGATTAATAGAGGCCTGATACATTTAAAGAGCAAGATACGATTGCATCGCAAACAATCTCTTTCTCAATACGATAAATATAATTTCTTTTCTTGAGCTTTTTCTTCTTTTATCAAAAATGATCCAGAGAAATTTGTGAAGTATATTGCTCCATCAAAGAAGCACGTGGATCCTGTAAGAGACAGTTGACAAGGTCATTAGTGACATCATCTTGACAAGGTTATTAACAAAGTTCTTTGCTAATAACCTTGTCATAGAGGGGTACTTTCAAACTCTACTCTCTCATATTACTTATACTTAACATCTCTCCTCCTTCATTCTCTTGCAAGCACGAGATTTTACTTTAAATAATGTAATGAGTACTGATTGGGTTTACGGAAACTGTATCGGCAGTGAAATTCATTGATTTGATTAGGTTTTCCAGCTTTGACGCGTATGATATGCCTTCACTCCTTTGTAACCAATTATAGTCTTATATGGATAATGATTGTTTCCATGGTGGTGTAGTGCCGTGATTGCGCAGTGTGATGTACATTTTCATTCTTCGTATTGTACCCCCGCTACTCTATGCCGCAAGGCGATGTAGCGCAACAAGCACACACAATATATATATATATATATATGTTTGTAAGTTGCTCGTGCACGCCCAGCCGAGGACAGCTGTTTCGCTCTACTTGGAGCTCTTCAGCCCGGCGCAGGGAAGTGACACAATCCTGGGTGGGCGCTGACAGTGTGCCTCGGCGAGGCATCAATGTTCGACAGTGACGGCGCCACCTGTGGAGGCCGCAGTGCAAGCCAGCAAGTACATATACAAATTGAAAATAGCCGAAGCTCTGTAGCTGCACGTTGAGCATATGTTTGTAATATCATCGTGCAGCTACAGAGCTTCGGTTATTTTCCATTTGTATATGTACTGGTGAAGCCGCCACCGTGGAACATTGACGTCTCGCCGAGACGCACTGTTAGCGCCGACCTAAGATCGTATCACTTCCCTGCGCCAGGCTGACGAGGTCCAAGTAGAGCGAAACAGCTGTCCTTGGCTGGGAGTGCACGATCAAATTGTAAACATATATATATACAAATGGAAAATAGCCGAGGCTCTGTAGCTCCACGTTGAGGATATGTTGATCGTACACTCCCAGCCAAGGGTAGCTGTTTCGCTCTACTTGGGGCCCGTCAGCCTTGCGCAGGGAAGTGACATAATCTTAGGTCGGCGCTAACAGTGCGTCTCAACGTGCAAGGTCTCAACGTGCAACGTGCATATGCTCAACGTGCAGCCACAGAGCTTTTGCTATTTTTCCTTTGTATATGTACTAGCTTGCTTGCACTGCGGCCTCCACAGCTGGCGCCGCCACCGTGGAACATTGACATTCTGCCGAGACGCACTGCTAGCGCCGACCTAAGATCGTGTTACTTCCCTGCGCCAGGCTGACGAGCTCCAAGTAGAGCGAAACAGCTGTCCTTGGCTGGGAGTGCACGATCAAATTGAAAACATATGCTCAACGTGCAGACTTTTGTTATTTTTCCTCTGTATATGTACTAGCTTGCTTGCACTGCGGCCTGCACAGCTGGCGCCGCCACCGTGGAACATTGACATTCCGCCGAGACGCACTGTTAGCCCCGACCTAAGATCGTGTTACTTCCCTGCGCCAGGCTGACGAGCTCCAAGTAGAGCGAAACAGCTGTCCTTGGCTGGGAGTGCACGATCAAATTGAAAACATATGCTCAACGTGCAGACTTTTGTTATTTTTCCTCTGTATATGTACTAGCTTGCTTGCACTGCGGCCTGCACAGCTGGCGCCGCCACCGTGGAACATTGACATTCCGCCGAGACGCACTGTTAGCCCCGACCTAAGATCGTGTTACTTCCCTGCGCCAGGCTGACGAGCTCCAAGTAGAGCGAAACAGCTGTCCTTGGCTGGGAGTGCACGATCAAATTGAAAACATATGCTCAACGTGCAGACTTTTGTTATTTTTCCTCTGTATATGTACTAGCTTGCTTGCACTGCGGCCTGCACAGCTGGCGCCGCCACCGTGGAACATTGACATTCCGCCGAGACGCACTGTTAGCCCCGACCTAAGATCGTGTTACTTCCCTGCGCCAGGCTGACGAGCTCCAAGTAGAGCGAAACAGCTGTCCTTGGCTGGGAGTGCACGATCAAATTGAAAACATATGCTCAACGTGCAGACTTTTGTTATTTTTCCTCTGTATATGTACTAGCTTGCTTGCACTGCGGCCTGCACAGCTGGCGCCGCCACCGTGGAACATTGACATTCCGCCGAGACGCACTGTTAGCCCCGACCTAAGATCGTGTTACTTCCCTGCGCCAGGCTGACGAGCTCCAAGTAGAGCGAAACAGCTGTCCTTGGCTGGGAGTGCACGATCAAATTGAAAACATATGCTCAACGTGCAGACTTTTGTTATTTTTCCTCTGTATATGTACTAGCTTGCTTGCACTGCGGCCTGCACAGCTGGCGCCGCCACCGTGGAACATTGACATTCCGCCGAGACGCACTGTTAGCCCCGACCTAAGATCGTGTTACTTCCCTGCGCCAGGCTGACGAGCTCCAAGTAGAGCGAAACAGCTGTCCTTGGCTGGGAGTGCACGATCAAATTGAAAACATATGCTCAACGTGCAGACTTTTGTTATTTTTCCTCTGTATATGTACTAGCTTGCTTGCACTGCGGCCTGCACAGCTGGCGCCGCCACCGTGGAACATTGACATTCCGCCGAGACGCACTGTTAGCCCCGACCTAAGATCGTGTTACTTCCCTGCGCCAGGCTGACGAGCTCCAAGTAGAGCGAAACAGCTGTCCTTGGCTGGGAGTGCACGATCAAATTGAAAACATATGCTCAACGTGCAGACTTTTGTTATTTTTCCTCTGTATATGTACTAGCTTGCTTGCACTGCGGCCTGCACAGCTGGCGCCGCCACCGTGGAACATTGACATTCCGCCGAGACGCACTGTTAGCCCCGACCTAAGATCGTGTTACTTCCCTGCGCCAGGCTGACGAGCTCCAAGTAGAGCGAAACAGCTGTCCTTGGCTGGGAGTGCACGATCAAATTGAAAACATATGCTCAACGTGCAGACTTTTGTTATTTTTCCTCTGTATATGTACTAGCTTGCTTGCACTGCGGCCTGCACAGCTGGCGCCGCCACCGTGGAACATTGACATTCCGCCGAGACGCACTGTTAGCCCCGACCTAAGATCGTGTTACTTCCCTGCGCCAGGCTGACGAGCTCCAAGTAGAGCGAAACAGCTGTCCTTGGCTGGGAGTGCACGATCAAATTGAAAACATATGCTCAACGTGCAGACTTTTGTTATTTTTCCTCTGTATATGTACTAGCTTGCTTGCACTGCGGCCTGCACAGCTGGCGCCGCCACCGTGGAACATTGACATTCCGCCGAGACGCACTGTTAGCCCCGACCTAAGATCGTGTTACTTCCCTGCGCCAGGCTGACGAGCTCCAAGTAGAGCGAAACAGCTGTCCTTGGCTGGGAGTGCACGATCAAATTGAAAACATATGCTCAACGTGCAGACTTTTGTTATTTTTCCTCTGTATATGTACTAGCTTGCTTGCACTGCGGCCTGCACAGCTGGCGCCGCCACCGTGGAACATTGACATTCCGCCGAGACGCACTGTTAGCCCCGACCTAAGATCGTGTTACTTCCCTGCGCCAGGCTGACGAGCTCCAAGTAGAGCGAAACAGCTGTCCTTGGCTGGGAGTGCACGATCAAATTGAAAACATATGCTCAACGTGCAGACTTTTGTTATTTTTCCTCTGTATATGTACTAGCTTGCTTGCACTGCGGCCTGCACAGCTGGCGCCGCCACCGTGGAACATTGACATTCCGCCGAGACGCACTGTTAGCCCCGACCTAAGATCGTGTTACTTCCCTGCGCCAGGCTGACGAGCTCCAAGTAGAGCGAAACAGCTGTCCTTGGCTGGGAGTGCACGATCAAATTGAAAACATATGCTCAACGTGCAGACTTTTGTTATTTTTCCTCTGTATATGTACTAGCTTGCTTGCACTGCGGCCTGCACAGCTGGCGCCGCCACCGTGGAACATTGACATTCCGCCGAGACGCACTGTTAGCCCCGACCTAAGATCGTGTTACTTCCCTGCGCCAGGCTGACGAGCTCCAAGTAGAGCGAAACAGCTGTCCTTGGCTGGGAGTGCACGATCAAATTGAAAACATATGCTCAACGTGCAGCCACAGAGCTTTTGCTATTTTCCCCTTGTATATGTACTTCGTGGCTTGCGCTGCGGCTTCCACAGGTGGCGCCGTCACAGTGGAACATTGACGTCTCGCCGAGACGCACTGTTAGCGCCGACCTAAAATCGCGGGTTCGATCCCGGCCGAGGGCGGGAGCAATGTGGGGGAGGTAAACATTGCTTCCAGCACCGTCTGTCGGATGCTTCCGGCGCACGTCAAAAGAACCCCAGGTGGTCCAAATAATCCGCAGTCCTACCCTGTGGCACGTGCAACATGTCGCCACACTGCGCAGACAAACCTTACGTGTAACATCACGGCACCATTATTATTAAGATCGTGTCACTTCCCTGCGCCAGGCTGACGAGCTCCAAGTAGAGTGAAACAGCGGTCCTTGGCTGGGAGTGCACGATCAAACTGTAAACATATGCTCAACATGCAGCCACAGCGTGTTTGCTATTTTTCCTTTGTATATGTACTAACTGGCTTGCACTGCGGCCTCCACAGGTGGCGCCGCCACCGTGGAACATTGACATTTCGCAAAGACGCACTGTTAGCGCCGAAAAAAGATCGTGTCACTCCCCTGCGCCAGGCTGACGAGATCCAAGTAGAGCGAAACAGCTCTTCTTGGCTGGGTGTGCACGATCAAATTGTAAACATATGCTCATCGTGCAGCCACAGAGCTTTTGTTATTTTTCCTTTGTATATATATAATAGATACTCATGGACCGATGCGACAGCACCAGAGGACACGTGTTTCGAATTTCAAACACGTCTAGTGTCATTTGCTTATTTCTTTAATGGCTTTTTCCCCTCTTTATATATATAATATATATACAATAAATTGTAGTCTCGTACGAATTCCTTAAAGCTTCTGAGTCACTTCGTTACATTTTGCCTATATATATACAGGGTGTTTCAGTTAAATCCCCGGGCTAAATAATTGGTGAACGGGTTCGCCAATCGAAGAACTTTCTTTTTTACAAGTATCTGTCCGATAGCACCTACAAGTTGCGCACCGTGTGAGTGAGTGGGGGCCGCTCATTATTTAAATGAAAATTCAAATGAGTTTCGTGAAAAAACGTAACTTCTAAAGCAGGGCAGTATCGGCATTAAAATGGGTACTACCCCTTTTGGGACCTTCAGTGGACACCTTTTAGAGAAAAATCTGCCTCCGAAGCCGGTCATCTGTTGCAGTAATTAGTTGGTTTTTTCGTTTTACATATTTTGGTCGCGGCGAAGCGCAAAAGGACGTAATTCATCGGTGTAATTCATTAGTGGAAGGACGTACAGTCGACCCCCGTTTATTCGGACGGCGCCGTTCCCAGCGAAATCGTCCAGATACCGGGGCATCCGGGTAAATGAAACGATCGAATAGAAACGTCCTACTGAGCAAGGTTTAATTAAAACACAGAAATCTCGTCAATAATAGCTGTTACATAGTAGTGTAGGCACTCGATTCCTGCAAACTTTTGCTAATTGCATAGAGTTGAGCCACGCTGTTGCGCTGCTCGAAGAATTTCAGTGCGGATGCAAAGTGTCAGTGTCAGAGCCTTGTTTCTCACTGGCGTCACCGGCACCGTCTTGCTGCACATCATCGAAGGCAACAGCAGCAATCACACCGTCATCAGCCATAGCGGCGCACGCGTCATCATCCTTATCAACGTCAACGTAGTCAGAAACCGCAGCATCATCTACGGCAGTCGCAGTGAGCCTCTGCATCAGGGATCGCAGCTCAGCTAGGGGAATGTCTTCATCGGCCAACGGGCCGTAAGCAGCATGCCCTCGGGTTGGAGTTTTCCCCTCTAGAACCGGACAGTTGCTCGAGATATTTCCAAATGACTCGACTGGTCAACGTGACCCAACGCACACAAATAGAAAAGGGGGTCATCGTGCACGGTTGTGTCCCCTACGGATGAATGTAGGTCCCTAACGTGTGACGGGAATAACCCCAACACAGCGAAAAGGGTGACGAAGCGGGGTCTTACTCACGATAGTCCGGATAACTGAAGCTGGATTACAAGAATTTTCGACTTTCGTTCCCTGGATTTCTTGTCCGAGTCCGGAAGCTGAAGTCCGGATAAACGAGAACAAAATACATGGAGGAAAATCCGTTCCTGTGCCTTTTGTCCGGATACCGCGGGATCCGGATAAACGAAGTCCGGATAAAAGGGGGTCGACTGTAATTCATTGGTGGATTAGGGAGCGGAAGAGCGTCCTTTTGGGGAAAAAATGGGGATTGTAGCCCTGATCACGAGGGCCGGCTACCCCAGATCACCTAAGGAAAGGAATGTCAGACACATTCACCCACACCCACTGGAGATGTCGCGAAGCGGCGACGAACGCCACAGACGGGGTCATAGCCCGTCTAACAGCTTGGTGTCCCTTAAAAACTGTGTAACGGCTCGCAAAGCTGGCAGTTGAGTGCTCGTTGACCATGGGCCCAGCACCTTCTGCACTCCGAAGGGTCGATTGTCAACCCGGCCTAACGCGGCTACAAGTCTGTCACGACACTCAGAGTATCTTGGGCACGTAACTATAATATGTTCGACGTCTTCGATTGAGCCACAGACTGGACAATTAGGAGAGTCCGCCTTCCCAAGCCTGTACAGGAGTCTTGCACTGTATGGTACATTGAGCCGGAGCCTGTGAAACAATGACGTAAGCTGCCGTGGCATGGATGTTGGGAGGACCAGGGCTAGTTCGGGGTCAACCCGGTGCAGAAGGGAAGATCCAGCCTCGCCACAAAACCATTGATCTTTTGACAGCTTATGGCTCAGAGACTTTAAGGCACTCTTGGCGTCCGCCTTCGTGAAGTAAACACTGCGGAATGTACTATTTCCATGTGCTTTCCCGGCGTTGTGATCGGCCGCATCTTGACCGGTGATCCCACAGTGGCCAGGTATCCACCGGAAAATCACGTCATGGCCAGCGATCACTGCTTTTTGGTGCGCTACTAGTATGTCATTCAGTACAGGAGCTGAGAGGTGGTGTGTACCCGGTGTCATAAGGGTCTGTAAAGCGGCTTTAGAATCACAGAAAATCACCCATTTTCCCTGGGAAGGCGCGCATGAGATATGCTCTATGGCTGGAAGAAGAGCGTTTTCTCCTCCTGAGGTTCAGCTCTAGTGATGCAGGTAGTTTGCATGACGATGTTTCTGCATTTGGCAGTGACAGCTTACCTTCTGGAGTGTTTCGTTTAAATGATTTTTGTTTTGCATTAACTTTAATTCGTGATTTGTTTAAGTGATTTTAGATTATTGGAGTTATGTTCCATTTGAACGTCTGTGTACGAAATATATGAAACACGTAAATGAAATACAATCACTTGTTTGTCGTACGTGCAGTGCAAACAATCACATTTCTCTTGCTTTCTCAGAAAAAAACTAGTTTGTACCTGACAAATTAGGTGCACCCTGTACTCATGGAGCGATATCAATATAGATTTGATTTGTTTCTTGATTAGTAACACAGATTAAAACAAGATTATTTATTGTTGTATTTCTGAGGACGGGAATGATCATGCGTGAATATTTTCGGGCACTAATAAGCAAATTGATAAAATTGCGAGCACGTTACTCCGATCAACACGGCGTGCACACGAGGCAAACAGTGCTGTGTCGCGTGACGGGGCAGCTCTTGTGTGTCTTGCTCATTATTAACATGCTGCGGACCCGAGACGCTTGTTTGTTAAGTACGTATTATTATTTCGATCATGTCGTCTCGACATGATAGATAATCCCTCACCGCGAGAACACGAGAACGCTCGCAAGGAAGGCGTCCACGAATTGCGGCGAAAATGTTGCGTGTCATTTATTAGGGCGTTCGTCAGCAGTGCAACACGCTACCCGGAGAACCTGGACGGTGTGCTGGTTAAAAATTGCGGGTTTGAGACACCCTTCCGTATTCCTTTCTCTTATTTCACGCCGGTTTTTGCCGACTTCCACTGTGCCCTATCATCTGCTAAATATTCTCGCCCGGCTCTTTCAGTACGTTCGATTATGCGGGGTTGTTTTGCAGTGCAGCAGCGAACCCGAGGCGCCACGTGGCGCAAACCGCAACAGCGAACGCTGCCTTTGCAACCTCCCGCGCCACGGCGGCGCTAGAGTCTCGCGTTCCGCTCGCGAGGGAGGAACCCGAGGTAACGGTACAAGGGAGAGGGGGACGGGCTCAGTGATGCCACGCGGTCCGCTCATGGAGGAGGCAGTCGCCGCTTCTCCACCAGCGTCGAAGCACGCCAGGCCTCTTTCACGCTACGTTCTCGGCTGAGTACTTCAACCTTCCGGTCTCTTATCGCGTGTATTCTGTGAAAGCTGTTTCGTCCAGCATGAGAACTTTGACGTCGTCCTGCATTGACTCGAGTGTTCCGAATCTTCATTGCTGTTGAACGAATATCGACGATGTCTACCACTTGGTTGGGATACTGCTTCGCCTTGGCGTGGGCGTCACTGCTGCAGATATGTCCAGGTGAGCAGACGTTAATTATTGCACGACATCCGGGACCTTCCGATTAAAGTGAACAAGCCAAGGTTAACCGCCGACCCACCGGAATGTGTGACATTGTCTTGTGATGCGTGATTACCAATCGCTGCGATATCGTTTCAACGATTAATTTCTCCTTCGCTGTCTCGAAGACCTTGCATTTCTTTCAACGTGTATTTACGATATCTTTTCGGAACAATGAGATATCGAACGCTTTTGATCACCGAGCGGATGTCATCTATCTGTTGTCGTTCATAAGTCATCGCGGACGGAACATGTAGATACGCTTGTATAGGTTACGTGCTCGCATTTCTCTTATGCACTATGAAAGCACGTCTATATGAAATTATTCATCCGTTCCTTTGTCCAGCACATGAATGCCGGACACTCACTGTCGACTCTGTTGACATCGCAGTATCACAACGCGCTGCAGTCACGTACGTGATGTTGCTCTACTAACTCAATGCTCAGGCATTTTTGGGCGCGACAAGAAACAGAACACTGATGAAAAGTAATGCCTTTCCAAACTTAATTCCTATTCATGGTGCTCGACGTGCGATCGCCGTGCCGTGCTTGGGATCGGTCGCCTATCTGCTCATTAAGCCATCGCGGCGCCCTTGCCGGAAGTGTGCCCGTTGAATGAAAATCGGCTTATCCATTGTAATCGTGAAATTATGTTAATAGAAACGCCACAGTAGACGTGCCTTGTTCGCAGGTTGTATTATCATGCAAAGCCCGTGTTTTGCGCATGCAAAAAAGGTGCCCTGCCCGGTATAGTGCCATTGACCTTCTAAGTGATGGGAACCGTGCCATACGCGAGCGACAGTGTTATGTAGGCTATTATTTAGGTACAACGCGGAGGTAGAGCTAGGTCAACGGTAGCGTACACTTGTGAATTAAGCGGTTCTTTTGTAAGAGTTATGGTGGGATGGGAATTTCATATATGTGCTGATGCGGTACATGGTTTGCGGGAACCTGTAGAGCCTTGAAGACGTTGCGTTGTAGCGATGTCTCTGTAGCGACATTTAGGACTCGAATGCTCTTCACATTCATATGGTATTACAGAAATCTTCCTTTTTGTTTAAGGGAAGGGCCTCAGGACGACAGCCGCCGATATTCCGAACAGGGGCTGTTCTTCTTCTTCCCTTTTTGTTTGTGCTACGTTCGTGTCCGTAATGTACGATGCGTCTTTCTCCCACTTCGTGCATTATCGTATTATGGAAGATTGCGACGCGTTTTTGCATGACTTCTCTTTTGTCCTCAGTAATATGATTAGAGGTATGGAACCAGCGCAGACATCGCGGCGTGCTGACCGCTGGAAACTAGCACGCCGTCACCAACACCAGCCATATGGAACCTGCACCGCTCGCTTCTCATGCGGCTATTCATGCTTTGAACTTCTTGATCATAGCCCACGTGTATGTACCCGTACACTTTCGTACATAGTATCCGAATGACCATGTTTTAGAGAGAGAGAGAGAAACGGCAAACACTCACCAATAATTTCATACCGCTTTTAGCCGAAATGTGCCGATTACACGCAGAATGCGTGTAGCTTTTATCATCCCTCTCCTTCCCGCTTGCATGTCCGTGGTAGCCCTGTTGCACGCGTGAGCTTCTTTGACACGAAAGTAGATCAGTTTCTTTTCCGGGAGGATGGCACGCTTCATCGAGTCACCACGGGATTTCTTCGCCCCAAAATGAAGCTGTACGTTACGCCGGCTTCATGCTACAGAGCTGCCAACGATGTGCTCTCGTCATCTGTTAGCCTTCCCTTTGCGAACCCTGAGAGGACATTTCAGATGGTTCGCGCGATTTCCGTTGTTCTCCTTCTGATGAGAACCTGGACAAATAAGCCATCGTTTTCTACGAAGAACATTGCTGAGTGCCAATTTCAGATTACGTCATACTCCTGGCCTGCCGCAGATTTTTTGGTCTCTTATGATTTCAAATGATCTCCGTTGTCTATTAGATAATAGGAAGTTTCAGTGAATCGCTTCTACTCAAGCGGTTCGCGAACGTGTTTTGCTGCTGTTTAACCAGCTAACGACCAGCTTCTCGACGAGTGCCGGCCCCGCCCTCCGTTAGCTCGTTAGACGTGCAAGCGATTAAGCCCAGAGGGTTCCCATTCTGAGTGACTCCTCCTTCGTCTTGGCCCTCCGCGGTACCGCTTGAGGGAAAACAGTTCACTTAAACTCCCTAGAAACGTTGTTTTTAAACGAAGTGGGAGCCACAAAACTAACCGGGAAACACCGACTTATTGTAAGAGAAAATAGGCAATAGACGACGAATTCGGTAACAATAAACACCGTAATATAAGACCCCAGTTTATAATGTGTGGTCTTACGGGAAACTTTTTTTTTTTTTTGCGGTGTGAACAGACGGATCGCATTTTTCAGCGTTCGCAGATAGGCCTCTTGAATCACTTAAACGCGAATTACACGCATTACTTAATTAAGGGTGGTTGATATTGTGTTACTTCCTGGTGGTCTTGTGGGCCACGGCCGTTGTGCGCTTAAATACGAGGGGAGGTCTAGAGGCGAGTGACGTGGAGAATCTCTCCCCCCGGCTGTACCTCTTTGCTTTTATTGGCCTTAACACGGCGTCAAGGTCTGTCGCGCACAGAGCGACTTCGATACACACTGGCCATAATCAGACGAAGTGGCACGATACAATCTAAACTTTGCGGCTTTCAGGGATTCTTCTGTATTTCATATCAGCGCACTAGCGCAAAGAAGAAAACGAAATGACATTCGAAAAGGGTGTGTCCCCCCCCCCCCCCCCCCCGTGAACACACATGGTGCATGGATTGCAAATTCAACGTTGAGTATGGTCGCAAAATGTGGAATGAACGGTTCAGACATCAGATTTGCGTAGGTTACACGTGAATTTTCAACGGGCGGTCCGCACTGCGTAAATATAACGCACATTCCTTGCTGAGCGAACAACATCAAAGAGGGGAACGTTAGCGCGACGCTGATTCTCTGTACAAAAATTACACCACAAGGAATGTGGATTGCGCAACGTTTTTGCCGCGATAGTTTTACATCTCAATTTCGCGTGGCAAATGCGCTCAAAACAAGGCTGATGTGTCGCATTTTGTCCCATCTGTACATGTTTGTGTTACGTATTGGTGTATGTTGTTTCAACGTGAGCCTTGTTCAACATCGTTTTGGAATTTTTCTAAATTAGAAACAGCGAACCTGCCTCTATGAACAGTCACAGAATTGCTCGTGTTACATTACGGATTGGTCAACAGTCGTCATACCTCTGGGATGACCATGGGCATTTCGGACGTGGCCAATTTTGTCAAGAATACCGGAAAAGCGCCAGACGACACAACATCGTGAACTTAATGATAGCTGGGAATGCCGAATTAATATCCGAAATGTCGCCCCGAAAACACGTTAAATTAACATCGACCAGCTATTGTATACTAACGTAATTCACGCGAGGCTTACACGTAGATGCAACTTGCAGTAATGTCGATGAGTGTAATTTTCCGTCAAGAAATTGACTTGACGTGCGTCAATGTTCATGCAACATGGCAGAGCAACGTTGTAGGAACATTGCGGCTCTACGTTTCCTAAACGTTGTTTATTGACTTTCCAGAAACATAACACTGTGTAACACTCTTACCACCACCGTAACACTCTTACCAACAGAGGAAACCTACTGGTTTTATAATTTCATTCAGCAGGTAATCACATTAGAGACGCAAGCCTGGATTAGAAACACAATATATGACAGGAAGGAATATCAGGGATGTTGTTGAGTACAGTTTACTCTTGCAAATGCAAGGGTTAACTTCAAAGACGGATCCTGGTCACCGTTACACAAACGCTGTACGGCCTACTATACTTAATCAGCATGCCCCCAACTGTTTGCATTTGAGTATATGCTCCATCCTGTTCGCAAATAGTGGCTACTGCTTGATGAGAGTACTGCTGGCGACACGGTTGTCTGAAATCTCATGTCAGTAGTTCTGCAGCCCATATTTCCTTGAGTGCCCTTCAATATGTTGTTCCAATATTGTATTTAAAGCTATACCATATGCCGCACGTGTTTCTTACTCGAAAGAAATGATCTTGCAACAGCTCGATGTTTGAGATGGGATAAACCACGGGGTGCTGATTTCAGACAACAGCGTCGCAAGCAGTACATCTATATCCAAGCGGGATACCCAAGCGCAATTCCAGTAGCGAAAACAGAACTCAGATTTCACAATTCAAGTAGCAGCAAAACAACGTAAATTTAACGATTCAGATTGAAACGAAATAAACATGAATTTAACCATTCAGGTAGCAGGAAGGCAACGTAAATTCCGCCATTCAGGAAGCAGCAAAACAACGTAAATTTCATGCTTCATGGCATTGTAAAAGTAACGCTACTTTGCTGCTGTAAATACTCATTTCTGGTCGACGTTACGGCACGTTGTATGTATGTTTAACCAGCGCCTGAATTACGTTGAATATTCGTTAGCTGGACAGTGTTAATATAACCTGTTTTCTTTATTTATTTATTTATTTATTTATTTATTTCTGGAATAGCAAGCCGACGTCTCGTTTGGCCGACCTTTCCCCCGTTTTTTTTTCTTTTCGTCTAATAAATATACACCCCCCCCCCCCCCTGTTTTCGGGGCGACATTTCCGACTTCAAAGCGACATTCTCAGGTATCATAAATTAGACGTTAACTTTGTGGGTTGCAAACGGATTTTCTTCGTCGATGTTTTGTTGACTCGGATCGTGCCTCGTTAATATGGATCCCGTTAATATGGACAACGCGAATTATGGACGATTTTTGTGAGGACCAAACTTTTTCAATGAATTTCCGTCTGGTCAGCATCCTAACCACACGTCGTCCATATTTTTTGCCTCGTTATTATGTACGGTTTCGGTATAGAGGGCCACCCTCTCCCCACAATCTGCAGGAGAACTTTTTAAAGTAGGACGTTCCATTGCGTAGGGAGCTATGCCCTCTCCTTCACAGCTGTCCACAAGAACTATAAGAGGAAAAGGGGTAATTTGTGGACATGAAGGGCCTGGAAAATCCTGTATGACGTCATGACTGTTCCAGACACATCCACGTGGGATTGGCCCTCGTGCAAGTTTAGTTGCGTTTAGTTAAACATAGTTGCTCGGCAGCTTACGAGAACAGGGGCTGTATACTCGTCAAGGTAAGTTGTCAGGTTGTGGCGTGGACGACTTGAGCAACGCCAGGCCAGCGGTCACATCTGCTATGGTTCAAACGGTGTATCTGCAAACAGGCACTAAATCAGGATTTTTTCCAATAAACCTTCATCATTGTCTTTGTTATTTCCTTGGTATTCGATAATATGGACGGTTAGCTTTATGGACGATTTTGGTCGGGGACGAAAGTGTCCATATTAACGAGGCACCGCTCTTTTTAGCATTCAGTTGACATGGCGATTTATCTTCAGCGTTTTCTATACCTGCCTTGATGTGAGGTGAGGTGGTTGCCCAAGTGAAAGCAGGAAACACAATTTTGTTATGCCGCCCTACTACGTACTTATTGTTGCTGCTCTGTATTTGCTCGGTTTCATAGGAGGCACGCGAACCCTGCTCAGGCGAAGTTAACGTGTGAGTGGTTGATACGTTTCTATACTTTTTTGGTCAACATCCACATCAACGTTTCTCAATGTTCATGAAGCCATGTTCGTCGATTTCAATTGCGCCCAAAACCTTTCCGAGAAAAAAAAAAAAGAATTGAGAGAATGTGGTGGAAATATCATCAGACATTCCTCACGGCAGGTGGCGGCGCTTCGAGAAATGAAAGTTGAAGAATAATCTCGTTGAGAAGCAGAGAGAGGCATTCGTTGACAGGGTGATTATCTTCAGAAATGCATCGTATTTCAGAGAATAAGACCAAAGTTGTGATAGCATTGGCGCGTTCCTTGTACCAGCCCTTATGGTAATCACTAAGAGTGCAGTGGAGCTCGACATTTGCTTTTGGGCGAACAGATCGATTCCACTTAGCAATTGTCGAGATTTCACTGCATGACTGGGTTTGGTCTTTTGATTCTTCTTCTCGAGTTTTACGTTGGACGTGTGCAGAAGGAAGGAACTTTTGGTTCGCGTGTTGTGCACTTCCTAACAGGTATTGAATTTTTCCGTCGTCTGCAGTCACGACGTGTGGAATGACTTCTTTTGTTTTTGCCATGCCGCATTTTTAAGGCCTTCGGTTTTGAAGCAGTAGCTTTATAGAGCCAACCGCCGTGCTACTCGGTCCGTAGCTTTATCGGACCACACGACCAAAAATTTGCTGCCAACGATGGCCCCATAAACCTACTGCATTTCATACGCGTTTTGGCACTATATATGCCCAACGATGGAGACAATTTATTTACGTATTTATTATTTCGTTACGCGTGCATTTTTAATTTGTTGTATCGAAGAAGGAGAGAAAATGAGGGACACTTCGGACATGAACTGATTCCGTGAGGAGACAGCTCTCGCCCCCGCTGTTCCTGGCGGAGTTCGTGGACGCCGCGGAACGCTCCACTTCAGATGGGGATCACGTAAATGTCAATGTTCATATAGTTTTCTAAAGAGCGCTCTGCTGTCGTGTACAACACACAACACTGAGGTGACCCCCCCTCCACCTTTTTTTTTTGTTTTTCACTATGGTGTGCTCTGCAACGAATAAAATGAGCTCCTGCGAAAGAACGACATGCGCAGATGACCTAGAGCAACGAAGCCTAGATACAGAAGGTCTGCACTTGCCTCCTCTCCCTCCTTCGATTAAGAGTCAAAATTCGTCTGTTACTGCGATTCACCGTTCTGCGAACTCAAGAACCCGCAAATCATTGCAGTTCCCCTGGAACCCGCAGACCTAAATATTTAGACAAAAAGCGCAAGACGCTTTCCAGAAAATCCGTTTTGAGAAAGATTGAGACCTTTTTGCTCTTCATTTCCCATATAAGTTTTCCCATTTAGTACGCAGGGACGTTCAATCTCAACTCGCAGACGGCTGTGGGTTCGTCTTCATGGCCACGACCGCTGAAAGCACGTTCGTGATCGGCTATACCGCCGTTGAAAACACGATCCTCATTGGCTGACTCTTAATTGTTACGTCATGGCGGCAAGTAAGCAAGCTTTCTCTATCTAGGTGGTGTTGCCGAGAGCGCGCGCGCGAGGCCTCTGTACCGCACACCTGTCAAAACTCCTGTCTCGTGAAGAGAGCGCATTGCAGGAGGAGGAGACGCCGTGACGTACTATGATCCCCGGGCACATGGCTCGTGACGTATACAGCGACACAGCTCAAACATGTGTAAGCAGCGCGTGAGCTGAGAAGAAAGAAACAAAGGAAAAGAAAAGGCACGGGGACCAGTCCACTTCCCGCGAGAATCGTGTCGGCCGTACGCGGCTGGCTTTTCCCGACTATTTTTTGTAAATTCGATTGCGCAGCTATGATACATCGAAGAGAGAAAATATAGAAAACATGAAATATAGAAGACATATAGAAATATAGAAAAATATATAAATATATATATAAAATATAGAAAACATGGTGATTCTTGATAGATAGCATAACAGATCAGGCAGGGTTTCGAGCCACGTTAAATGGCACCTCATTGCTTCTTTAAAGGTCTCGAAAACTTTTTATCCGTTTTAAAATACATTAACTAAACGAGTTTAATAAATCAGCATTACAAATCAGGTAGGTGTCGTCAGCGTACTCCTGTGTTTAGTCCACTTTCGATGCGTTAAACGAGATTTCTTTTGCAGGAACCACACCTTCACGTTTACGGGACCTTTCACAACACCTTCACCACACCTTTTACGGAAAGGTGTCCACACTTTCACCGAAAATTCGCCCATGGCGGAAGGAAGCACGTAGAGAAATTAGGATACCGTTTCACCTCAGGCAACTACTCAGAGCAACGAACGATTTTTGAACATTCAAGTTGAGGTTTTGATCGAACCACGTTGACAGGGAAATACGCGTATTTTTTGCGTTTGTTTTTTATTGTTGACTTATTAGTCGAGTCACCACAAGAAACCATATACCTTATATCATTACCACATATTACACATATTACCTCACGTATTACATCATATATCAACGTACCCTTGCGTGTGAATCGCGGTTAGAACAGTGACGGCACAATCAACAACGCATACAACTTACTTCATGGACAGCACAAAAAGCTATTCCGCGACGCAATTGAGCAAGTTATCGCTTGACAAATGGAAAGCAAATGTCGCAGGCCGTGAATGCCGCGACTGGAAAGCATAATTCGAGCATTCAGAAGAGCAATTAGACGTAAGGATTCATACATTTCAACAGGCAGCAGAAAAGTGCGACTTCTGAATGCCATTATGATATTGTACTATACAAAAGAGAGAGACGGTGAAGAGAGCAGTGGGCTTTCTATGACGGAGGACCTTTTGTGTGGGAAGCTACGTGGCCCTTCTCGAGTGTCGAGTCTAAATGATTGGGAGTGGATTTAAACGTACGGTGTGTCCGTCGACAATTGTGTGGCTAAATGCTGTACGTGCCGCAGGGTATAGGATTGCGGATAATTTCGACCACCTGGTGCTCTTTTGACGTGCGCCGGAAATATCCGACACACGGTGCTGGAAGCAACGTTTACCACCCCCACATTGCTACCGTCCTCGGCCGCGATTGAACCAGCGATCTTGAGCTCAGCATGTCTATTGAACCTTCATTTGCTTGAACCTTATACGCTCAGTCTTTTTCTTCGGCTCAGGGGGGTTCGAACCCAGGCGCCGGCTGTGCTGTCTGGGTGTTTTCCCTGGGATTTCCTCACACGCTTTGAGACAAATGTCGGCACAGTTTCCCTCGACCCAGGACGGACGGTCCCCCCCTGCGATAGTCGTGAAGTTGCCCGCTTTGCGATCCGGGATCCAAATGGCAGCGGAGCGGAGGCAGTCGTGCAGGGGTCCGTCTCCAACAACAACAACAACAACAGAGGTTTATTACATGTTCGATGTGTCGATGAGAATAGACAGAGACTCGGCGAGTCCTCTACGCGCCAGGGTTGGCTCTTACATACAATGGGACAGTCACTTCGTTAACATTAACAGCTTTTTGGCTTAAAAGTATAGCTCCGTCCACAAACACTCGTCTGGGCTTCTGGGTCGTCTGGGAGCCAGGATCGCTCTGAGTCTGCAGGTGGCTGTCTTGCCAGAGGGAAGAAAGGGTAGCTGATCCGACGTAACCTACTTTACGCCCACGTTGAAAACAATATCTTGACGGGCATGGCGGGTTAATCGTACGTGGAGTCCTTTGTCTTAGATACTCTTGCCCTCTTGCCTGTGGCTTCCGAGAATCGTTTCGGGAATCGATTGCCCGCAGGAAGAAAGGGATCTCTGACGCCAGCTATCCTCATGTACACGTATAGAGTTAGGGGATTGGCTTCGCGGCAACCCGTGTCGCAACGCCGCCTAAGCGCGGCCGACTACGGCAAGCACTTCCATCATCATCACTAACCCCATCACCTTCGACTCGGGAAAAGATAATGGCAGAATAGTCATTAAGAAAGACAAACAGCAGAGGGCATCTGGAGCATAACCCATCTCTATTCAACGATGCACGTTTTGTTTATGCTGCGCGAAGAACATTAGTCAAGCAGGAACCTACGCAGCACGTACGCAGGCGACGGGAAAGGAAGGCGTTCAATAACTCGGTAGTTTTAGAAACAATGACGGCCGTCCGCTTTGGAGACATCGACATGCAGCTTGCGTGTGGCTTCCCCGCTCCGGGAAATGAGATTCGAAATGTGAGCTCCTGTTTCATGTTCTTGGATCGTTTCTGTGACGATCAATAGAGAGTTTTAGTGCGTCGTACGCTATCGCCTTTGCGTACGGAAGGAATAGCGTTGATGGTTCTGCGCACGCCCACAAGAGAAAGAGAGCTTCGCGCACTGCGCAGAACCACCAGCGCTATCTCTTCCGCACGCAAAGGCGATAGCGTACGATGTACTAAAACTCTCTAATACGACGTGCAACGTGATTGCGTACGTTGCAGGTCCTTTTGCGTCTAAGCTGACCACGTACCCCAGCATGGCCATCATTATGAACGTTTCGGGATTCTACTTCTTTCCCCTTTGTTTGCCTTTGCTTTCAGGATAAACGATGTCCCGAAGATTGGGCTGATCTACTTTTGTTTAATGCACCATAACATGTTCGTTGTAAGGCGATACTGATGTCCTTTACATAATTTTGCACCGACAAAGGCTTTTGACGCGGGTAAAAAAAAGAGTGAGGTGAGGTGTAGGAAGAAATGGAGATGTTGACCACAACCGAGGAGCTGGTTACTCCAAACCGCTTAGAAATAAGAATGAACATGTCTGTGTTTGTGCATGCATGTCTGCACGTATGAAGGAGGGGAGAAAAGGAAGCTATTAATATGTGTAAGGAGGCCGCGATGTCCACTAGAACTTTCTGCAAGGCTCCGGTCACATTGTCGCCTTAGCTCAGCTGGCTCTGAACAGCCTGTTCCGCGAAACGGGGTAAATCCAACTGATGATTTCAGACGCAAAGGCCCTTGCTTTAGAAACCGAAAATCCCGGTATGAACCATTCCCTATAATTCATCCTGTCTATTGCACTTGTGCTCTCCCGCAGTACTTCCGCTTACTGGAAGGCCAGCGAAGCGAAGCACCCCGTATAAAAATATCATGGTTGACGAACGAAATTGCTTATCAAACCTGGGGGTTTACCGAAAACCGTTTTTGTTGGGGGGGGGGGGGGGGGGGGTTCTCTGGGAATTTCACACGAAGTGGACGCTTTCGCCCCTTTTCCCTTTCCCAAATGCACTACCAATAGTTTCGCCTTCTGATCCCGAGATCGCGGGTTCGAACCCGGCCGAGGACGCCAGGAACTTGGTGGCAGGGTACAAGTTGCTTAGACACGCCGTCTTCCGCGAGGGACGTTAAATACGGGGTGCCGTGTGATGAGCTTTCATCGCACGTTAAAGAACCCTCAGGTGGGCAAAAGCAATCCACAGACCGACCGCTGTGGCGTCGCTCATGATCTCAGTTGTCTCGCGACGTAAACACCCAATTATTATTAACTACCAATAGTACGATTTCGGTGGGTTTGAATCCCCCAACCACCCCCGGGCTCTGCCACTGGTTTGACCTTTCAGAATACGCGAAATAACTGAACCGTTGCTCAGTCTGAGAAATCCTCAACGCAAACGTTTAAACTTCAACCAATTGCCGAATATAAAATTATGGTATTCAGCGTTGTTAAATGCCAAACGCTGCTTGGCTCCTTTCTACACGCCCATAAACAATCAAGCAGAAAAATGAAACAGAGAAAACAAAACTCTCATTCGCACATTATATATATATATATAAGCTCTGCTGTACAAATAACAGTTTGGCGTTATAGACCAGTGAAGTAAGCTGCGCAAACAGATAATTATCGATCTTGCATTATGTTATTGATAATGTGCACATACGCTCTGATGCACCAGTAAAACGTCCATCAAGTACAGTCGAAAGATCATTCAGTGGCTTCTGTCCTGAATTCTATGATTGTTTCCATCAGTAATGATGTGATCAATGATATGAAAGCACAATAAGTCCAGGGAATGAAGCACTCTTTGGAATAAAACGTTAATGTTCACAATCCCTTGTGAAGCTTGTGAATATTAGCCACAAAGCTTGTGAATATTAAAGTTTTATTCCAAAGAGTGCTTCATTCCCTGGACCGTTATTGCGTTTTCACTACTACCAGACTGGACTGTGTACTTTTTTCCTTCATCGCCCAAGTGATCAATGATATAGAAGGACTCAGAAAGAAAATGGGCGCATGATCTTCTCAGTGGTCGAATGGTCATTCCTCGAGGGTGTTTCCCTAAGGGGGCACTAAAGTGCAAAAAGTTCTCGTCGCGGGATGAAAGATGCGGTTACCTTGACAACGATACAAAAGGAACGGGATTTACTCGTTCCGGCGTTCGTGATAAAAGCGCGGGGGATCCCTCTTCCTTCCTTCTCAAGAAGTGCGACACCGCGAGGCGGCCTTCCATTGGTCCCCGCAAACGTTTTTGCCGCGATAATTGGATAACGTACCCGCCCCGCCATGTCGCGCCTCTTGCCAAACAGGGGAAGAGGGCAAGCATGAACTGCTATTTCCTTCCTAAAAAAAAGCGCATCGGATGAATCCCGTTCCTTCTGTCTTGGTGTTAAGGTAACGGCATCTGTAATTCGGGAAGGAGAAATTTTTGCAGTTTAGTGCTCCTTTAGGAGCCCGTATGTCCTTAACTGTTCTACTTCAAGGGACAGTCGCATCCGTTCCAGTCGATTTTGAAACTATAGTGCCATTTTGTTCCTCCTGGACCACTGCACACGGAATAGAAAATCCCACGCGAAATAGTGGCGTAGTGTCACTGTTATTCGATGGAGCACATGACAAGAGGAGACGCCGGATGTTGGGAGTATGCCGGAATTCCCTCTCTGGAAAAACGAGAAATCTTCACTCCCTTAGAACCAATCAGAGCGTGACCTTGAGAAAAGGAATGCTTCGGTCCTGCGGGCGTCTCATAGAGTTTGGACGTCTGGACGGCGCCTTTCCCCCTCCGAGCCCCGCGCTCTCACTCCTCCGCCTAGAGAGTGACGTCACGCCGCCTTGCGCTCCTGCGGCAGCGGAAGCAGCGCTGATCTTTAAAATTCGTTTATTTAATATCTACCAGCGGTATGGCCGAACGGATTAAAGTGTCCGCTCGTTGGTGGTAGCCAAGGTCGTGCTGAAAACTTTCCAGACGAATGTCTCCAAAATTCCCCTTGAAGTCGGCCCAGGGCGCATGCTAACCCCCCCGTCCCCCAGTCCTTCCTGCTGTCCTCTCTCCATCTGTCCACGTTTGTACGCAACCCATAGCCGCAGTTGCTTCGTGGCGCTAACACGGAATAAAAACTGTACCAGAAATTAAAAGATGTACCATAAACGATAAAAATGTACCAACTTGCCCACACTATTGCTTTAACTCAATAAACAAAATTATGATCACTTTTCGGACGAAAAACTTAGCCGGGTGAATCGTCGGTCGATGCCGAAAACAGCGGTGTTGGTTTCCTAGCTGGGTTTCCGGATGCTACCGTCCCTTTAACCAACACATATTTGAAGCAATCCGGTACACCCGTTACATACTGTCGCACGAAATTGAACATGGTAAGCACAAACGCTATGTCAACTTTACTTCACTCGGAGAACAGACAGAAAGTGTACAACCCACACACGATATATCACGCTCCCATTCAGGAACCCATCGCATCTTTCTTTCTTTTTCACGGACTGAATAGACAATTTATTTAAAACACTTCTTCAGCCATATCGTATACCTTGTTGACAACCTCACTATATGTGTATATATCTACAACATCCGTGGTGGCGCTCACAGCTCCCGAAAGAGGCTCGCCCAATGTACGGCTGGTATATGTTACAATTAGGATAAGGCGCACTGCCAAGAAAGGAGAACTTATGGTATTGCGGACAAGAAAATATGACTCCATAAGAACGCGGACCCCTAAAGCTGTGGCTCAGCCCAGAAGCTTTTGTCCGAGAGGTTTGTTTGTGTTACAGCAGCATTGCGTAAATTTGGGTGACTTGGCGTTGACGCGTCGATAGATTTCTGAGGGAATGTCAATGTTTGCTCAACAGGCGCAAACAAGCAATGCCCTCGGGCCTCGGCGTGTAATTTGCCGCGTGGGCCCGTTCTTAATCACGCGCCGTATCTTAGGGAGGGGCGATTCTTTTTCGGGATGATGTTGGGGTTCTGTTCGAGTGCCTTCATCGCGGTGATTAACTTCCGAAATCTTCTCCCATTCGGTGCCGTGATTTGTGTGATCTCGCGGAAAGGAAACAGAGTGCACAGTAAAAACGTGCATAATTAACGATAGGCAGTGCTATAAATAAGCGCGCATAATGATGCTAAAATCATTAGAGAGCCGTTTGCGTGTGTGCGCTCAAGTATAATGGAGTCAAAGGAGTCGAATGATTTTCACTGAGGTACACAAATTGAACATAGTCTTTCAACGGGATTGCGTGGGCAAAGCCTTTACTGCAATCATCACCCTGTGGCTTCTGAACAGCGTGATACAGCAAAATGAACAGGAAATACGGTCTTTTGCAAGGAACGAAAAAAAAAGGGAAAAAATACACACACAAAATGCAACAACAATAACAACTTTATTTTGACTTTGGAGAGTGGGGAGGTTCATCGCCAGAGGCGATACTCTACCCCATTGCTGGTGGGAATGTGGGGAATAAAATAATAAACCCCTTCACACAAAATGTAGAGTACAATTATGCAAGTACAACAACAACAAATACACTGATGATGATGAATGGGGAATGCAAGCGCGCGCGCGCACACACACACACACACACACACATACATACATACATACATAAAGATACGATGATGACATGGGGCTGATGCCGGCCAGCAGGCTGGGCGCTGCCCCAGTGCCACTTGTACGTAATGAGAGATGATGATCGAGATGATGAGGATCCCGGTAATCAAAGCATGGTGGAGAGGCCTGTTGATGACAGGAAATCCCAAAGGTGACGGAGACCTTTGTGCGTATGAGTGGTACTGGACCATGGGCCCAGCACCTTGCCCATGGTAAATGGGCGGTGATCGATTGCTCGCTGATCTCGCGCTCCCGCTGGTAGTCCGGGCAGTCCATAAGTATGCGGTGCAGGTCAGCGCGCACATTGCATGATGCACAAAGGTCCGATAGCGCACGGCCAAGACGCTGCCTCATAACTGGTGTAAATGCAACGTTCAGCCGCATGCGGTGAAGAAGGGATGCGTAGTGTCGCGGAAGGCAATGAGGAAGCGAAAGTGAAAGAGACGGATCCACTGCGTGGAGCAGAGAGTAGGGTGTAATGTCATGCAGCCACTGTGATCTTGTCTTGTCTGCAGAGAGAGCACGGCCGAGGGCGTGACGATCACCTTTGGGCAAGATAATAGAGTGGGCTGAAAATATCTGATGACCCCGTAGGGCAGCCCGGTCGCCCTCTTCATTGCCGGGTACGCCGACATGACCAGGTACCCACTGTAATACTATGCAATGGCCCAGGTCCAGCAGCTCCTTGTAAGTTTAAAGCACGTCAGCGACAATGGACATGAGAGGACCGCGAATGCCCATTGTTGCGAGACACAAACTGACATGGTACCTGTGGATAACAACGCACACACATACATTGGATGATGATGAGGTGGCGGATTCACCGCCGCTGAGGCGGTACACTACACTATTGCACATTGGAAACGGATGAGGGGATGATAATGGGGGGAGCACTTTCAGAGATCCGTCGTCACACCGGTGGAGCACAAGTACTCCGCAAGAAGACGAAGGCCTTGCTTCTGGTGGGTAGAGTTCGATCATGGTCGGAGTATCTTCGCGAGGCTGAACAGCCGCTTGTCAATACGTTGCATAGAAACTTTCATCAGTGCACGCTGGTGGTGATATTGCCCACAAGTCAGGATGACTTTGTGAATGACAATAACGACAAACATGTCCAGAAACTTCGTGTGTTACTACGCTCAGCTGTAGTACAGTGTACTAGCAATAGATACGTTTTGAGATTGCGTCTGACAGAATAAAAATTGGCATCCTCCCTCAGTGGTGCTGGCAAGGTCTTCCAGTAGCCTGCTTGTTTATCACACGATACCGAGTTTGGACAACACGTCAGATGGTTGCGCAGACGGGCAGCACAAGGAAAGTCTTCTTGTCAGCAGTGCAACTAATCATCTAAAATTGGTCGGGGTACATGAATGTGCCAGGAGAAGTAGAGCCCCACAAGACCACGACGCAGAGTGGGTTTTCGGACGCATCCGACAAGCTCCGCTTTTGTTTGTTCAGTAACTGAGAGCTCAGCAAGGAAAGTCATTCCCTGATGTTTATTTTCTTTTGTGCCGAGATCGCCTCGCCAGCACCAGCGATGACGAAGTGCGGGGCTCTCTTTACCCGATGGAAGAGTCTTCCACTTAACTATGCGCGGAGCATCCATGTGATCCATCCTTGCTTCTAGACATTGGAGTAAATCTACACGACACGACCATACTTTGAGGCCATTTCAAACATTTTCTAGGTCTACTTGGAAATTTCCACAGCGCCTAAGGCTTTCTTTCACTCCTCCTCAAAAGTAGACACAAGTGGTACACAAATTGTCTTCGTGAAAGGGCAACCCAAGGCATTATTTCCGTGAGTTATGTCGTTTCATAGCCGCCGCTTTTTCCTCCAGTTTTAGGTATTAACCCAATTGTAAGAAAATAAGCTGAAAATAATTCTTAATTATAACTAAGAAATAACTCTGAATTCTTAGAAAATAACAAGCGCATAAAAACACCCCTCCGAATAGACAAAGAAATAAGCTCCGCAAACCCGGAACCCCGCCTATAAGTAGCCTGCTTGAGTTCAACAACACGTTAGATACGCGGACACGCAGCACGGTTGTAAGGAATCTTGTCAGCAAAAGGTAAGCAGCGACACACATACAGTAGAACTGCCATCAGTCATAACCAGACCGCGGATCTGCATGTTTTGCATGCTTCTTCCTGGGTATGCCCACTTCCAATTGATGATAGTTGCGTGTTTTAGTACCTTATCATGAAATTGTACAAAACGTAGAACGCTTGAAAATGCTTATTTTGCAAGCTCTTCCTCTTCCGAATAATTAACAATGTGGCACAATCGACGAATTCGAGTTTTTTGCCTTCATGCTCTTGGAACTTTGGAGCACTGCTTTGAAGCACTGAAGCACTTTGAAGCAGTAATCTACTCCTTCCGAAATCTATTGGACGGTGCGCGAGACTCTGCGTCACCGCGACATCGGAGGACAGACAGACACCCTTGCCTCATCAGAACGGCATGCGTATGCTGGACGCACATGGATACAAATGTAAATGATATATACCCTAGGTCAAAAATTCTAAAGCTACTACGCTTCGGAAGTGGTGACCACTGATGAAGTCTGCAGGACGGATGGTAACCTGTGGTGGAACCCGTGGTAACCTGTGGTATTCTGCGCAGCTTGCGGCAAACATTCTTAGTTCTTCAGAACTCAGCTTCCGTTCGAATCTTTGCTCGCGAATACCTGCTCGAATCGTTGGACGTAGTGTCGCCCATTGAACAGTGTATGAAACGCAGTCCTTCCAAGGACATCGTGGGTTTCCAGACCTACTGAAAATTCGTGCATTGTTCAACTGACTGTCATCCTGGCGCCTTACTGCCCACGTAGGTTTCGCCGAGATGGCTCCCACATTTCATGCTCTCGTAACAACATGCGACGGTGAAAGGAGCTTCTCAGCTTACAAGCTGATCTTAACCGGCAAACGTCACAGCTTCAGCTGCGAGAACTTGGTGGGCTATATCGTAGTTTGCGGCCACCGGACTACAAGTAGCAACTGACAGTGTATTACTTTCCATTTCCTAGTCATTTCTTATTACCGTTGAGGGGCTAGTAGACTGAGGAGACGTCGCAGCCGTACAAAAACAAGCGTGCTTCAAAGCTGATGCCGCATATTTCATTGCATGTTTTTCTTTTTCTTCTTGTCGCATATTTGCATGCATATTTTATGGCTGTTTAGTGTATATGAATCCGCAATCTGGTCATAACTATAGCCCGTGGCCTGCATAGACGTCAGCGCCGCGGAGCGTTGACCGCTATAGGCCTGAGACCCAGCGCTCGTGCGGCATAACAAGCAGTGAGCGTGAATGCGAGGCGGAGACTGTTTGTAGGTGCGATAATCGCACAGCCGAGCATACCGAGACGCTGTCGTGAGATAATGTACGTTTCAACCCAGTCTCAGACGAATGTTTCGGATGCAGTCTCAAACACATAAGCCAAAGCTTCGCGACGCTGGCGTATGCGCGGGCCAAGCGCTCGCGCGATGCGGTTAATTTTGACGGCGGCGAGCAAAAGCAGTGCGCCAGAAGACAGATGCAGTGATGCTTTCAGTCAAGAAAGAACAACAGTTCTGGTTAGAAAAAACGAAGTAACGGATAGACCCAAGCATCGTGTGACGTCGTTCCAGCCCTTCTGCTTCGATGCCACGCACCAGACTGTCCCGTCGTTCCGGCTCGAGCTCTTTTTCCTTCTTGCCCCTTTCACCTGACGGTTCCGTCCCTCAAGCACCTCTTCGTCGTCCTCGTGGACGATTCTGAGTCTTTCCGTTTTATTTCGTGTAGCGCTTCAGTTTTTACGCGTGGTGAGGATTATTACACGAAAACCTCTCCCGAATTGTGGCGCAATCGACAAATTCGAGTTTTCTGCTTTCATGTTCTTGGAGCTTTGAAGCACTGCTTCAAATTAGCATGTCACAGAGGTTTTCTGGGAGCACCATCGAATCCGCTTCTCGCGGATTGGTTGTCTATCTTCTCCTGCAACCACCGTGCTTGAATGACGTTGGGCAAATAAATTATAAAAACCCTCCGATTCAAAAAAGTTGAAATATGGCAGCCGTAAAAAAAAGGTGAAGCAGCGGCAATAATCAAACCTGCACCACTTGAGTACCGGCAGACTTGTGCCCGTTACTCGGAAACAGTAATTGATTACTGTTACTTCTACGGAAAATGTAATTGATTACCGATTCCAATTACTCGGCTCTAAATGTAATTGGGTAATGAGTAGAAAAGTAACGCGTTACTCCGGTCGTTACTCTGTATCCACGCAAATTATACCCATCTTCGTGTGTCTCAGAAAAGAAAAAAAGAAGTTCAACAGCGAAACAGCTGAAATAACACACACACACGCAAAAAAAAAAAAAAAAAAAAACACGTAGGGCAAGTCGACCTGTACGTCTACGGCATTTATCGCCGGGGAAGACTTCCCCATGACTCGCTAAACCTCCAAAGCTTCAGGTACCACCACACTGGTGTAGGAAGAGATTAGGGAGAGAGACCCTGAAATTTCAGAACGTTATTACAATGACTTCCGCTTGCTACAGTAGAACAGCACAGCAAAAGGTGGCTGCACGAGGGGGCTCGACTTGGGGCAGAACATCCGAAAGATAAGCTAATCGCTGCCAAAAAAGTAATCAGCTACTGAGTAATCGATTACTCAAAAAAGTAATTGATTACACGAAAAATTACTTTGACAGTAAAGTAACTGATTACTCGAAAAATCACTCGAAAAGGAATTGATTACAAGTAACGCAATTACTAGTAACGCGTTACGCACAAGTCGGATTACCGGTCATGTGTACTAACCATTACGCTACACTGACACGGCTTACCTACGACTTGACAGACAACGGACCTCATTGGAATTAAAGGACACGCACGCACTCTGGTTGGGTTGGTGCGCAGGGCAAATAAAAAGTGGAGAATGTGGCGCTCATGAAAAGAGCCGGCCAACGTAGTTCCATTAAATGCGAAATAAAGTACAAATAAAGTGACACTTAAGGAATAAAAAACGAAATGAGACAGCGGGCCGCGTGTCACATACGTCACAATACAGCCATAATCTTGCTGCCTGAAAAAAATTGCACGGTGCACACTCTCTTCACATTTTTTCCTACATGCTTTTATTTTTCTGTCTCCCTTTCTCTCTCTCTCTCACACAAACAGATAGACGAAAAACACAAAAACTGACAAACTCAACACAGTCATCTTTGATGTTCCTAGCCACCTTTGAGGCTCGTGGTGTTTTTGTCAGTATATGATGTTGTTGCCTTGGAATAGTTACTCGCCATCCGTACGCCTTACCTAACTTAGGTGGCACGTAAAAGGAAGGCCTATACATAGGCTAAAGCCCGTATCCGTTCCCCTGGCAACATATAATGCTCTCTACAACCTGATTATGTTATTTTCGAAATATCGTTTTGGTATTGATCCCTACTATCGTCATGAATATGACGATGGGTAGTAAATATGACATTGCCACATGTGCCCGGTGATAAATCACCAGGGTCGGGAGGTATAGTATTTTTGCTCTAAGGAGTTAACAAGGAAAACGTGACGTGTCCTTTTAGTTATCTTATCACCTTCAGTTAAGTTAACTACGAAGTGTATTGTCTGAATGCGGAAATACTCTGACCCTGTGGTGTTACTGGTTTATTACGGTTACTGGTTTGCTAAACGCTCGTAACGGTTTATAAAAAAGTGACTTCCATAAATATATTGTGTCGTAAATGTACGAACACGCTCTATCCACAAAGTACCATATATCTGGATATCACTCGGATCACGATAGAGCTATACAGCAGGTGATCCAGAGTTTAGGAATCGTAGCCACGCAAGTCGGGCCTGAAAGCGGGAATCTCCAAGGAAAGATCGTGTGTTCTGCTTTGACATGATGGACGACGTCCTGTCAATGCCACGTGTTACCAATTGCTGTTGGCCTTTCGTGTTACTTATCACTCCCGTGACAAGTTAGTGATCTAACAAACACGCAAGTTCTAATATGCGATCGGCCAGAGGAATGCCACCGGAATCTTATTTCGTCGGACATGTCATCGTTCTTATACTGCATGGAAATATTGCTTTCGGTAGGTGAATGACCTGCGATTCGTCCCTGGGTTGTGACATTGAAAACATTAAAAAAATAAAAATAAATACGACGGACTTTGTACGAAACTATAGGGATGATCTTGGAAAGAAAATGTATATAGAAACGGAAAGAGACGTAGAGAAAAAACATTGAAAATCATTCTTAGCGTTTGAAGGCTTCGGAAAGTTTCTGGTATTTCACAGATACCATCGCCGTTACACGGGGTGTTCAGAATTTAATGTTTTACAGTGGAGCCCTCTGTGGCCAGTGAGGTAAAAGGTTATTGTCTCAAGAACCAATTCTTTCTTTCCAACATTTCTGCTGAGAATCGTGCTGGGTATGTGTTTAATACTGTGAAGCCGCTCGATATTAAAGTTTTCGTTTCGGATGCCTTTAAAGATTTATTTCCCTGTACTTGTTACTTGTTTGTTATACTTTTCGTGCCCTAGCGTTCGCAGGCTGAATGCGATATAGGGCAGCGCCAGTATAAAAAAAAAAGAAAAAAAAACGACGGCGGAAGGCAACGGCAACGCCATTAGAGGCACATTTACGCTTTGTCTTCAAGTTCAAAAACGCGTTTATTCTTAGCGGTTACGTACAGTTGATCACGTACTATACCTAAGGCCCTCGGTTTTTCGCGCGGAATTCGGAATTAGTCCCAGAATACTTCGTTTGGCCCAGAATTTCATGGAATACCCTATTGTTAGAGGTATGCGGATATTCGAGTTCTCGAATTCGAATCGAATATCAATCACTCGAAGTATTCGATTCGCGAATCGAATACCCAATATTCGGGTTTCCGGATATTCGACTATTCACCGAGTACGAACGACACCTCCCGAAAGTAGGCTTCACCTCACTCTACCCTGCATCAGGCGAAGCCTACTCTACAAAATTGAAGCTTGCTTTACGAAATTGTCCATGCTGTAGGACAAACACAGACAGATTGTAGTTTAGCTTGAGATAACGTTAGCCCAAGTTTATTGTGCACGCTTCGCGTGAGGAAAGAGTGGCGTCCCTCCCGTGTGCCGTTTAGCGGTGGCAGTGGGAGATTTTGATTTGATGTCTGGGAGGTTGCCTTAAAAAGTTAAGACTCTTTCATCATTCGGAAACTATCGATCATATCCTCACAGAATGCCGTGCATACCACATTATGCGGGAAACCCACCTCCCACACTCCAGGCCTGGCATAGTGACGGACATCCTATTCCCCGAAGCTTCTTCTGCAGAACGAACTACCAAAACTCGCAACCTCGTGCGTTTCCTCCATGAAACGGGCCTCGTGCAAAGACCCCTCTAGTGCACCTCTCATCCACAGTGCACTTCCATCTCATCAATACCGTTCATCCTGCCTATACCTCACCCTTCGACTCTCATCTTCCCCCCCCCCCCCCATTTTTTTTGCTATAGTCGTGACGACGCCCGCACGTGTGTGGCCAACAACGGCATTTCTCCCCCCCCCCCCCCCGCTAAGACTCTTAAATAATGCCTACAGCCCAGGAACAAAAAAGGGGTGCGCTAAAGATGTAACTTCCCAGGGCACGTATTGTAAACTCCTTCCTATAAAGTTCCTATAAACTCTATAGATGCTGAAAGATCTTTCAGCAGGTATAAAATGATTGCAGGCGACAGACCGCATCAGAAGAGAGCACAACATATCATGTAAGTAATGCTGAGCCACAACAGTGCTTTGAATCTGTAATTTTCTAAAATATTTTTGTTCCCACATTATCCAAGAAAATAAAGTGTTTACCGTTTCAAGCAGCCGTTGACTGCTTGTCGCGGAGAATCGCGAAATTTACAGCTCGGTGCCGCGAAATTTTGAATTTACCGCAGCAGAAAACCGAGGGCCTTAACTAGCCCCGGTCAGAAATCGCAGAAATTGTATGCCTTAAATTGTTCGTTTTTCAATAACACCTCCAATGTTTTAAACAGTATGGAACTTGCGTGAGCATGTCGTATTTGCTTTTGTGCAGGGTTATCTCTTCCCTGAGCTTCCTGTTCCAACTCTAACTGCTGCGCCCTATGTCGCCACTCCCACATGTTACTGAATGTCTTCAAAATTATACTAAGCTTTTCCAATCCCTCTATTACGGTGTATACATAAAAACCTTACTTGACTGCGGCTTCACGCCTAAAACATTCATCCACAACTCGGGTCTCTGCAATTCTTGACACTAACGAGGAGACGTAAAATGTCAGAAGAAATTTCAAAACGAGCACACTCCGGTTCTCATGATGTACTACTGGTATGATATGTACCTCGAAATAAATTACCCAGAATGAGACCTGTACTTAATGGTCACCATTGACATCGAAACCACGAGTGACGTTAACAACGAGTGTGGAACTAGTGCAACTCGCCAGCAGTATCTTCCACAGATTCAGCCTCGAAATATAAATAGGCGGGGATCAGCGTCCTGTTCGGCTTCGCTTGTACCACACTTTGTCTTTGATTTAGCCTCTTTCCCTATTCCTTTTCTTTCTTTTTTATTAATTTTAGAAATTTTGCACCCATTGCATCATTCTTTGAAGTCATCCCTCTCAATCTACTCGAAGACGGATCCCACACGGACATTCTCCGCGATTCGAATCTCCGGGTTTTGCGGGAAAGAAAGAAAACGGCCTAGGTAACAAACGCACACATGAAACAAATTCAAGAACAAAGGGAAGAAGAAAAAAAATAGTGAGGGGAGGCGATCGAAATGCATCAAGATCTCAGGAACTGCCGAGTCGAGAGGGTTGGCTCGAACTTTGACAAATAGCGGGATAACGCTTTGCCTCTGAGAGAGGTTTGAGCTTTTGAGTTTTCCACTTGGAGCATTCTTCACTTTTTGTTCGCTGCACTGATGTGTGTGTGTGGGGTGCTTTTGAAAACGAGAGCACGGCACGGTCGTCGTCGTCATTCGGCTGAGAGAAAGAGGGGTGTGAAACATTCCATCCTGTCGTCTGCCCAGATTCCTGGGATATTCGGTTTATGGTTCTTGAGTCGATATCTGTTTCTTTTTTACATTTTGAATACAGTGGGTTTCCTTTATGCGAATGCTGAAACTCGAAAGTGGTCTTGACGCGTTATAGTGTGTATTTCAATGGTACTTCAAACACAGCACTTTGTCGGAAAGCATAATGCGGGAATTACCGATTGACCTCTCTTCGATATATATGGGTGCGTCATTCTCTTTCATAATCGTCGTTTTCAGGTTAAGTGTGTATTTCGATGTGGCAGCTATTGTTTCGTGATAGGGGAGCGTTCTAAAAGAAGCAGGAAAAGCGTGTCGAAACGGTAAAGAAAGCGGAGAAGTTGACTATTCGAGGTATGCTCTCTAATAGCTGATCATGTCGTTAAATATGCGGTTTAACAACTATATTGTCAACACAGCAAATACTGGAAAAGCTTTAGCTTTCATCTCATTTCGAGGTGTTAACCTCTGTGAAGTGGGGTAGGGTCCTGTGGCTACCGTGGGGAAACATCCCATGTCACCATCACTTCTCCTTCATTTATTGTTGCTGTTGTTCAAGGTGTTGATCAGCTGAACTTCAGCTGAAAATCAGCTGAAACTACATCAGCTGAAGCTTCATCAGCTCAAACAACAGCTGAAACTTGATACATTAAATATTTGCGTTACGCACTACGAACCCATATATTGTACGTTTTGCAAACAACTCATGAACGCGGAACCATTTGGACAAACTGGTGTTAATTTTGCTTCAGCTCCTCTCTGATTCCAAGGACGAGAGCCGTGACCTACAAATACATCATGGCCGGCGCAATCGTCGTGTGTCAATATTTTCAGCTCGAAGCGAGTATGTCTTCCATCTCCTTCTGGCGATCGATCCAATCATGTAGCGAAGTCAAAGACGCCACATAAGAAAGGGTGAAACTACGTCAAGACCCACGGTTACAAAGGAGTGAGACCGCAACTCCTGAGATTGTGGCGTGCACAACAAAAGACTCGGATCGACCAGGAATTTAGAGCCACACAGTGCCGCCACCGTGGGCTCTGATGAGGTGAATTAATCGGGGCCTGACATGCCCTGGCCAGGGGGCCCCGGGACACATTAGTGGACACAAAGCAAACGGCCGACGTCAAACGGCGCCTGCAGGTTCTCACCATACTTTGGGAGCGCCGCTCTGTCTAATGTGATGCTCGGTCAATTCTTTTACTGTTACTGCCTCCGGTGCCTCCGCTTCTAGCAGTTATGGCATTTTGAGGGGATGAAAGTCGAAGCTTCTTTTTCTTATTCTCACCGGTAAAGGGGAAGAAACTGGCGGTTGTGCCTCGAAGGTGTTAGTTGGATGTCGTCTTGCATCGCACGCTTCGGAGTAATTCTTTTCAAATCGCATTAATTAATAAATAATTAATATTCAATTAATAAACGAGTAATGAAATTTGATTGCTGGCGAAGGCTACACGTTGCCTACTAACAAAAAAAAAAACAGAAAAAGAAAATAAAAGAAAGAGGTTAATTTCGTGTGTTTCGCTGGTAGAGTCAAGACTGAAGAAACGTGGTGTCGATTGCCCCAATGTGGTCATTGCTATACGTACAAGATTTCATTGTCATTTTTAAACTTAGATATGCCGTCGTGCGTTGCTGCTTGCGGTACATCGACGTTCATCACTAGATGAAGTTCTGGAAGCCGTCAGTTGGATGCGCAAGGATATAGAGCTGAGCATATACCTAATGTTTCTATAAAATACGAAATTTCCCCTTGTTAGGTACCATAATGGAATAAAAGAAAATGAACACTAAAAAGGTTTAAACTACCAAGTTGACATAAACCAAATGAACCAAATAAGATATTGCTCTGGATAAGGACTGATACCTCTGTATAATTGGCATCGCGTTCCACGCAGTCGGCTTCATCACGACATAACTCTTTGCAGATAACATTTTACAGGGCGATACACGCCACTTCGCTTCATTTCCTATAATAATACTGTCACGAAGCGAAATGGGCCGGCGAGTCGTCGAATAAACAGCGAACGGTTTATTAGACTACTTGGTAGCAAAACACAAGAGTTACAGCTCTCTGAACACAACTGAGTCCAAAGAATGAATGCTCCAGCTTGGAGCGCACCAGCATTTAAGCGTCGCGTGCAGCATTAAGCGTCGCATTAAGAGCACGTGCGTTTGCCAGACAGCAGGCGATGTGTCTGGAAGCTTCTTGCTTCTTCTTCAGCATGCGCCGGGATGAGATGTACCGTTTCGTGCCTGCCCTGGAAGTTTCGCGATGATGATACGTGGCATTGCCCCCTCCGTAGACAGGGCATCGTCTCGATGCCGTTTCTTCTCCTTTTTTTTTCATGTTGTTTCCTTCCAGCCAGTCTTCAGCGCTACCTGCTGTAGTACGGCTTGAGTCGAACGACGTGAACTATTTCAGTCCTCGGGGGTCGTCGAGAGGGAACGCTGCCCTCAGGTACCACTTCGTAATCCAGGTCTCCAATGCGTCGAAGTACTTTGTAGGAACCGAAGTACCGCTTCAGTAGCTTCTCGCTCAGGCCTCGTCGTCGAATCGGCGTCCAAACTCATACCAAGTCGCCTGGACTGAAGCGTACGTCTCGTCGGCGCAAATTGTATCTTCTTTCATCGACGCGTTGTTGTTGACCAATCCGTAGTCTGGCCAGCTGGCGGGCTTCTTCTGCTCGCTGTGTGAAGTCCAGAGCGTCGTTTTTCACATCACTGGGTTCGTGGGACAGCATCGCGTCCAGCATAGTCGATGCGTCATGGCCGTGTGCAAGGCGGAACGGTGTGAATCCCGTTGCTTCCTGGACAGCCGTGTTATAGGCGAACGTGACGTAAGGCAGTATTTCGTCCCATGTCTTGTGCTCGACGTCGACGTACATCGAAATCATGTCGGCAAGGGTTTTGTTTAGGCGTTCGGTGAGCCCGTTCGTCTGCGGATGGTACGCCGTTGTCCTCCGGTGAGCGGTGTGGCTGGGTCGAAGGATTTCTTGTGTTAGCCTGCTTGTAAATGTCGTTCCCCTATCGGTGATTAAGGCGGTCGGAGCTCCGTGCCGTAGTACGATGTTCTCGATGAAGAACTTCGCCACTTCTGTTGCTGTGCCCTGTGGAAGTGCCTTAGTCTCAGCATAGCGTGTCAGGTAGTCGGTGGCGACGATTATCCAACGATTTCCGGAAGACGAACGTGGGAAGGGCCCGGGTAGATCCATCCCAATCTGCTCGAACGGCGCCGACGGTTGTGCGATTGGCTGAAGGTACCCAGAAGGTCGTACCGGCGGTGTCTTTCGTCGTTGGCATTCCCGGCACGTCCTTACGTAGTGGTGTACGGTCTTGGCCAGTTTTGGCCAGTAGTACTTTTCCCTTATACGGGCCAGTGTCCGGCTGTATCCCAAATGACCTGATGACGGTTCGTCGTGGCAGGATTCAAGAATCTCGATGCGCATGTCCCCAGGCACAACGAGAAGCCACGTAGCGCCTTGTGGTGCGTGGTTTTCTTTGTAGAGGACACCGTTACGTAGGGAGAAACTTGGGAGTGATCTTCTGAAGATGGGAGGAACATTATCGGCGCGGCCCTGCAGATAGTCGACGAGTGTCTTCAATTCGGGGTCGTTGTACTGCTTGGTAGACATGGTAGTCGCGCTCATTAGACCGAGGAAGGCGTCGTCGTCCTCGAGGCTGTTGTCCTGTCGCTGGAGTGGTGCTCGGGACAGGCAGTCGGTGTCGTTGTGTTTTCTTCCTGACTTGTAAATGACGGTTACGTCATACTCCTGTAATCGGAGGCTCCATCTCGCTAGGCGTCCTGAGGGGTCCCTTAAACCAGCCAGCCAGCACAGAGAATGGTGGTCTGTTACCACCTTGAACGGCCGTCCGTACAGGTAGGGACGCAACTTTGTGATGGCCCATATGAGTGCAAGGCAATCTTTTTCGGTCGTCGAATAATTCTTCTCGGCCTTGGTTAGCGTTCTGCTTGCGTATGCGATGACACGTTCGACGCCGTCGTGAAGTTGAACGAGCACGGCTCCTAGACCATCGTTGCTTGCGTCGGTGTGTATTTCTGTTTCGGCGTTTGGATCGAAATGGGCAAGCACGGGTGCGGTCTGTAGACGCGTCTTCAATTCATCAAACGCCTATTGCTGGGCTTCACTCCAGATAAACGTGGATCCGTCCTTCGTGAGGGCATTCAGGGGTGACGCAATTCTTGAAAAGTTCGGACGATGCTCCGTCTACGGAGGGGGCAATGCCACGAATCATCATCGCCAAACTTCCAGGGCAGGCACGAAACGGTACATCTCATCCCTCCGCATGCTGAAGAAGAAGCACGAAGCTTCCAGACACATCGCCTGCTGTCTGGCAAACGCACGTGCTCTTTCTAGACTTTTCGGCGCGACGCTTAAATGCTGGTGCGCTCCAAGCTGGAGCATTCATTCTTTGGACTCAGTTGTGTTCAGAGAGCTACACCTCTTGTGTTTTGCTACCAAGTAGTCTAATAAACCGTTCGCTGTTTATTCGACGACTCGCCGGTCCATTTCGCTTCGTGACAATACATACTAATGCATTCATAATATATTTATAAATAATTTCTGAAAGGATGTATTCAGTCATTTCAATGTTCGTGGCAGAGCAAACTGAATATGTTCTGCATAACCTTGTGCCCAACAACAGCGTGCCCTGGTATCCATTGGAAAAGGATGCCGTTCCTAGCGTTACCTTGTACGAGTATGTTCCTGACAACACCATAATTACCTTCATTCTAGTCACCCGGCACTGTATTCAGTCCACTGAAAGCACACAACTATGCGGCTTCATATTGAAGTCATGTTTATGTAGAAGAAGAAGCGCTACGAGTGACTCCTACCGAAAGCTGATTGACCAAACGTCGGTCGTCTCTTGGACGACAACTGTATGTGTCCGGTGTCCGGACAACCGGTGCCGGCTGTGCTGTCTGGGGTTTTTCCTGGGTTTTCCTCAGACGCTTTCAGACATATGTCGGCACAGTTCCCCTAGAAGTCGGCCCAGGACGCACATTTCCCAGGGCGTCAGTCGTGACGTTGCCCACATACGTGAGGCAGACAACGGCAAGCCCTTTCACCATCACCACCACCACCAACTGTATGTGTCTGGCTAGCAGGAACGCTGCGTGTCGTTCTATGGTCCTTTGCTTAGTCCACCCAGCCTACGCGTGATCGCCTTAGTTCGTGGGGCATCACCCCAACCGATACGTGTCCTTACTGCTGCCAGCGCGAGTCTAACCGGCATGTTCTGTTTGACTGCCACGTTGCACGTACGTTCTGGCATTTGGTCAGGTGTTCAACAGATATCTGTTGCCCTGTGGAGTTTCATCAACGGTGCGCACACTGTCAGAGTGTTCTGCTAACAGCATGCGGGGCGCGGTAGTGTTCTGGACGGCTCGTCGCAGAGCTGTAGCTCGTCGTCAACGCAGCACCCTCCTTTTTCAATTGGTGAGGAATGTGCGTGTTGTTCTGACGAACGAACTCCAACGAGAGCCTTTTCGCTATTGGAGAGGATGAGTTCTCACGCAGGTGGCGAGATCATCCTTCCCTTATCGCGAGACGTGGAACTGTGAGCATCGTTGGTTTACCTCCAGTACCCTCCATGAATTTCATTCGCATCATCCCATCCCATTCTACCTTATGTAAATATTTGCAGGAATGACTGTACATATTGTAACTAGTGGCATAGTACCGACTGTAGATAGAGCTTTTACATATTGTAACTACTGTGGCTGTCACAAAGTTCTTCGCGCATGTTGTCGTCAATAAATTTTCGTATAACAGAATATATAAGTAATAATAATAATAATTGGGGGTTTACGTCGCGAGACAACTGAGATCATGAGCGGCGCAACAGCGGTCGGTCTGTGAATTGCTTTTGCCCACATGAGGTTTCTTTAACGTGCGATGAAAGCTCATCACACGGCACCCCGTATTTAACGTCCCTCGCGGAAGACGGCGTGTCTAAGCAACTTGTACCCCGCCACAAAGTTGCTGGCGGGTGTATTCCAGCTCAAACGTCCCAATGGCGTGGCTCGACCGTGGCCGATTTTCGTGAAAAAAATTTATGTCCTTCTCACTGACGTACATACATTCTGTGTGAAATATGTCTTTCGGGATCCGCACGGAATTGCCGCTAGGGGGCTTCGAACTTCCGCTCCGAACCCAAAACCGTAATGCGTTTGAGCAGGCGCAGAGGCTGAACGGCTTTACATATCTGAAAAATTCAAACGGGACGCGCTTCCGAAAAGTTCAAACTAGTCGGATTTGCAGTCGCCGCGAGTGGAGAAATAGCGAGCTACGCTTCCGCAGAAAGAGGCGCAAAATCGAACGAATTCAACATTTTTCTAAAAAAACACCATGAGCAGAAATTGCTAAGTTATATTTTTTATTTGTAGCGGCATACCAGTACATTGTACCAAAAAAGTTTGACGCCAGAATATTAAACCCTTAGGCTGTAAAAAATGCGAAAGTCGGTAGTTTTAGGAAAAATTGAAAACTTCGCCGAAGAAAAAGTGGCATTGGCGGACGCACTAAAGGAGCGAAATTTCCGCACAAATGTAGCATAGTTTCCCAGTTATAGTACAAAAAATTTCTCCATGGTGTTTTTTGTGATACGACCGCGACGAATTTTTAAGTTCATCTTGGTGCGCCTCTGGGGACGCGCCGCACGTGAGGGGCTTCCTTGCGGCGCCCTCTTCCCCGTTGGTGCTCCTAAGTTCACGGGCTTTACGGACCATTCGTTCTGGTGCTCCGAAGAAGTCCATATCTTTTTCTTTGAGCAAGAGGCAGGGGCTAGGGTGAATATCGATGTTTTCTTAGCTGCGGAAGATTCACTTCTGTACTTTCTCTCGAGTTCTTGCAGTAGTTGCTCGTATTCATCAGCCTGTTCCGTTCTCTCAGCTGAGGGTTCCTCGATGGGCAGACCAAGGCCCCGCGCCATCATGGACTGTGCACGGCTCTCTAGTCGAGACACTTTCTTTTTAGCATACGTTTCACGTTGCGCCATTGGCCTCTTCTTTTTAACTTGTGTCTCCCCCAGTACTTCAAGGGAAGCGTTTAAAATGGAAAGACTCTCACCATCATCAGGGCTGGCCGAAGTCGAAGAACTTTCGATTTGGACATTCGCAGTAGGCCCCTCACCTTTCAAGTGCAGGCACTTGTAGCACGTTGGACACAAGCGATCACCAGGCGCCATGCCCAGCGACGTCAGTCTTCGGGCCAAGGTGACAGGGATGTATTTTGTTCCCTTTACGTTCTTTCGTTCTTTCAGGTACGCTGGTGATAGTTTTCACGTCACGGCGTGATCTTGATGATACAATGAACTGCTCGTCTTCCTAAAGCTCCGAAAAATTTAGGAATGGTCTTTCCTGGTCTGTTGTGCACTTCTGAGTTCCGAACGTACAGGAATGCCGTACGTCACGTTCCTCAAGCTCGGAACAAGTGCTTGATGTCCCTGCCATATGTACACAGATGTTCAGGCGACAAGCGAATATCCGGAGACACCTCTCATAGAACGGTGAGACACTTGTACGGTTCTTGCGTGAATGAGCGATGTCCACCTGCTCTAAGCAGAATCACGCTGAAATGTGAAGTATGTATTATTTTCTCTTTCTTTCTTCTAATCAGCTGTTATGTGACTTGGGGCTAAGAAAATAAATAAAAAGAAACTGGAATCGGCAACATGCTCATTTTCGTTTCCGAAGTTTTGGTACGGGTTAGCCGCCAAGCCCCTTTTATGAGGGCCGCAAATGGTTGTTGGGGAAACCTTGCCAGGACCACCTTCAGTGTCATAAATGCTTAATCGTGCATCAGAGTTGAGTAACGGTTTGAAATTTGTCAAGGCCGGTGTTTCTGCGCTGACTTTTGTGCGGAAAGGAGGAGGGCGCCGCAAGGAAGCCCATCCCGTGCGTCGCGTCGCGAGAGGGGCACCAGGGTGAAGGGGGCACCAGGGGCACGCGGTCGTATAACAAAAAACACCCAAGAGAAATTTTTTGTACTTATAACTGGGAAACTATGCTACATTTGTGCGGAAATTTCGTTCTTTTAGCTCGTCCGCCAATGTCACTTTTTCTTCGGCGAAGTTTTCAATTTTTCCTGAAACTACCGACTTTCGCATTTTTTTACAGCCTAACAGTTTAATTTTCTGGCGTCAAACTTTTTGGTGGAATGTACTGGTGGGCCCCTACAAATAAAAAATATAACTTAGCAATTTCTGCTCATGGTGCTTTTTTAGAAAAATGTTGAATTCGTTCGATTTTGCCGCTCTTTCGCGGAAGCGTTGCTCGCTATTTCTCCACTCGCAGCGCCTGCAAATCCCATGATAACTAGTTGGAACTTTTCGGAAGCGCGTCCCGTTTAAATTAATTTTTCAGATATGTAAAGCCGTTCACCCTCTGCGCCTGCGTAGACGCATTTCAGTTTTGGGTTCGGAGCGGAAGTTCGAAGCCCCTAGCGGCGATTCCGTACGGATCCCGAAATAAATATTTCACACAGAACGTATGTACATCAGTGAGAAGGACATACATTTTTTCCACGAAAATCGGCGGTGATCGAGCCATGCCATTGGGCCGTTGGAGCTGGAATGACCCTGGCGTCCTCGGCCGGGTTCGAACCCGCGACCTCGGGATCAGAAGGCGAACACGCATCCGACTGAGCCACCGAGGCCAGAATATAAAAGTACCGGCATTAGTGGATCATTTGGTAGCATGTCTGACTACTGATTCCAAGGTCGCAGGTTCGATCTCTGGCGAGGACGTCAGCAACTCGGTGACGGGGCACGAGAGTGCATAGACATGCCGTCTTCCGCGAGTGCTGTGTAATACCGTGTGTTGAGCTTCCGGCGCGCAATAAATAACCCGATCTCATGATCACAATTATACTTGCGACGTAAAGCCACGAATTATCATGTCGGAAAAATAAGATATCTAATTACCCAAGTAAGTATACTAACTATGTTAATAAAATATTCTGAACGGACTGCGGATAATTTCGACCGACTGGTGTTCTTTTTACGCGCGCCGGAAATCTGCGACACGGGGTGCTGGAAGCAATGCTTACCTCCCCCACATTGCTACCGTCCTTGGCTAGGATCGAACCCGCGATCTTTAGCTATGCAACCAATAAAAATAGGTGTACCAAGAAGCATGGCATGCTGTGACCAATTGGCAGTCATACCTTCGCAATACAATTTATCTCGTACACTTTCGGAAATGTTCCACGTCGTGCACCCCGTTCCTGCTTGGTATGCACGGTGCCATAGTCATGGACTGGTCGGCTCGACCCTCCTTTTTTTCGGGTGCGAATATCTTGTAAATGTACGTCATTTTTACTTAACGAAAACAGGAGGATATTTGCATGTCGCACACGAAAAAAAGCGCAGAAGCGAAAGGAAACACGAGGAGAGACGGCAGGTAACGCGATAGAGAACCACAAAAATATCTCTCTTCGTTGAACTCTATCAAATATGCGCGCACTTTTTCTGCACCGCCCAGAGCTTGCGTGAGGTGATATGATATGAGTGGCTAAAGCTGAAATCAAGAAAGAAGAAATCAAGAACACTCTCATTTCCGAAGATGAGTTGGAAGAGAGTCGCCTGTACGGAGTAGCTTCCTGTCGACAGTTTCATCTTTTTCTTTCTCTCTACTTGAGATGAAAGCCGTGTTCGTGAAGCAGATGAAGAGGCTCGCGTGTCAGTATGCAGAGTGCCCCCCCCCCCCCCCCCATATATACGTGTATGGGCACGTTGGGTGATCATAAATTGTAATACAAGGACTTTAGATGAAGTGACATGTGATACGACGGGGGACGCCAAAGCGATGCTTCAACTAAGCAATTAGAACTATAGTCGTGCGTGTGGCATAGGTGATCTCGGAAGCGGTGCTCTAGAAGGAAAATATGCGTGAAAGCTAGTTGGGATATTCGTTGCTTTCGTTTTACAGGAATGTATTCGGTAGATTTTTGAAGAACACTAGTGCGGGAGAAGTACGGATTACTGTTTGGTCTTGCCACTGGTCACTGAACACATATTAATTAGCTGCTCCAGATACAGTGTCTACCGTAATGACCTCAGAGCCGCCTTGGAAAGACTGGACCACCGTCCTCTAGACCTAGTGGAGCTCATCGGAGAATGGTCGAGGGATCTTAGACAGCGTGCGACAGCTGCTTTAATGACATTTCTTGTGGACCTTGCACCGCCTCTAGCTTTTTAGACTTACAGAATTTTATTTTCAAGTCTTTTTGGAGTAGCCTACTCCTGTGTTTTGTTGGAACCAACAGCTCCATATTTTTCTTTCCTAATTCCAACTCCAACTCCAACTCTTGCCAGGTAATATGCATACATGTATGTGACAAAAAGAGAGAGAGAGAGAGAACGCAAAAGGATTGCACGAGCGTTCACATGCTACGTAGAGGGCTCCAACCCCAGTTGATATAATATGCGACTGGGCACGCGTGTAGTCTTTTATGGCTCCAAACGCCAACAGTATCCCAAAAATTTGTTTCACTGACTCGCATTCGTCGGTCGATTTGTTCCGTGCTACCCGTCGTTCATCACCGAAAATCCGACGCGAGAAAGTGGAGTAGTCTCTGTTCAAGTTGATGTAGCGCATGGCAAGAGCAGAAGACGGATGTTGAGAGTATGGCGGAATTCTCTCTCTGGAAATCGAAGGAAACCTCACTCGGACAAGGCCAATCTTGGAGCGCCCTTTGGCGTGGACGAGTCCAATCAGAGTGCTACCGGAGGGCCTTCGGTGGCCGGTGGGCGGATCGGACGGCGTCTGCAGGTCGCGGAAAGTATATATGTGATCGGCATGTGGAATGCCACTTCTGGGTTAGCGTCGGACGTGTTCGTACAGCCAGGAGCGTAACACCATGTTCCACGCGACATGGTCGCGTGATAACTCACACTGGTTAGCGAAAGTTGGCGTATTTACCGAAGACTTTTCGATTAGTATATTGTGGTGCGAACGCGAAGCAGACGAGCTCGTAGTCAATCGCCAGCGCTGCGCTTCCATTCGCTTGTCTGGCTTACGTCATCATGGTGTTACTATCGCTGGGGCTTCCTTAGCTGCAGAGGAAGAACGAATCTTTAAATATCGTTTATTTAACGTGAGAGAGAAACATGGCCAAGTAGACTATAAAGCGGTGCCGAACATCACCGTATTGGTCTCATACAAACGGTTGGTTCTGGATGCGGTAGTCACTTTAACGACGACCGCGTTATGTGTACTATTAGAGGAAGTACTTACATCTCGATGACACCTGCAACAAGTGAGGGCAACATACTTTACATAATTTAACGTGCTTTAAAAACTGCACTTATTCCTCCGCCTGCTTGCGACATTACTGTTCATCATCTTCACATTGCACACTGCGACACACTGCACATCTCATGGTCTACGCTATCTGAAATCTCGAGCTGTTGCAAGATTCTTTCTCCAGAGTAACAGAATCCTGTAGCATACGACCCACTTTCAGACATTGATACATCCCCTGCAAAGGTGACAAAACCTAATACGGGCTGTTGAACCACTGATTTTATGTAAATAGTGCTCATTAACATTTCGTCCCCATGTGACCAAGTTGTATTTAGTGCAAAAATACCATAGCCTTCATAATTTTCCTTAAACAACATACTTTTGATGTACTTTGCGTTGTTTGCTTTCGGTCGTTAGCAGCACCGCGGCATCCCCCACTGCGATCAAACTGATGCCTTAAGTGCCGTTCACGACTACCCTGACACTGGTGTACTCCCCACTTGCGTTGTTATTGTATCTGTAGCTCTATCTTTCCGAAACACCGGACATTCGCAGTTCAGCGTTTCAAACGCTCCACACAGCACTCATTTCCTGATGTTAAATGCTCGTGCTTCGAGTTCTAACATCACTTTACGCTTCCAGGCTCCACAGTGTCCAAACCTCGCTCGCTCCCCTTAAACAGCGTTCACGACGCAGATGTAAAGCTGTTTTATGATGAGCGCGGAGCAATCAAACGTGTGGACCTCTTAAATTTTTCGCGAATTGTCTCACTGGCCCACCTTCAGTTGAGCATCAAAAAAGACGCGCTTTTATGAGGGGAGGAGGCGCGATAAACCAGGAACTCAAGTGGAGCATCGCCAAGATCTGAGAAGCTGTACCAAGCGGCATCATTGGCCTCGTCTACGCGTACTTAAAGCTGGTCATCCAGTTCTACCGGAATCGTAAAGTGAATAGCGTGTAAGCGTTCGTATAGTGCAACGGAAGTGAGACTTGCCTAAGTGTATTAAAATCTGTGAGGGCGTCCAATCCTCGCGTTCTTATCCTCTTTAAAGTAGGATTCGTAGGAGGTTAGCGTCCCCAATGGGCAGCTCACTTGACGCATTTGTATATAATGCTTCCAAGTGTGGCTACAGTGATAGTTCGTAGACAGCAAAGAATGTGGGTGCGGTACCAGCTGTCCTTTTATATGTGATAGGAGGTCCAATTGCTAGACACCAACTGGAAATTGATTGGAAATAGAAGCGTGAATTAATATTCATTTGCCGCTTAGAATACGCTCACAGTTTAATCTTTGGGGAGGGGGAGAGGGAGGGGAGAGAGCAAACTTTGGAGAACTCACGTGACGACGTGTCTGTCCACTCACAAGGCTGCAAAAGAGGGGGTATTCACAGAAGAAACGGCATTCCGGCATGCACCTCACCCTGGAAACGTCGCGCCCTTATTTGCGAGAGAGACCAATGAGGTCGCTCCACGGGCAGTAGGGGATAGAGGGAAACTGTGGAGCTGCTCAGGCGGCTGCCCCACCTGCATAGCGTATCCGTTGTCCGCGTGACGAGCCTGGCGCTTCACGGATACTGTCAGGTGGTGATGGCACATGCATTTCAAGACATATTGGCGTCGACTGCAGAAACATTTGTCTCTGACCTTACGTGTACACGGTCACTGTTGATCAGCCACAAAATTCCAAGTCGAATGTGACTGGGAATGCTTTACAAACTTGCATTACTGGCGGACAAAACCGCAGCGTGGTCGACTCAGCAAGAAGAGTGGTGGTGGTGGTGGTGGGTGGTGAACGGGCTTGCCGCAAGAAGAGTAAATTTGTAGACTTGTGATCCGGTGACCAATCACAAATACCATCACTATCAGGCATATACTTCGTCAATACATTATTTCCCCTGTAAATTTTTGCCACTTCTTTATGAGTCTACAGTGTACTACGTCACGCATTATGACCAAACGCAGTGTTTCTCAAACTGTGGGTCACGACCACCAAATGGGTCATGAGCCTTTTTCTGCGGTCATGGCGGGTACAACTTTATGTGCATTCTGCTCGCCATAACAAAGATAAATTTTCAGTCTAGGTGCCCATGCCCATTAAACGCCGACAAAGAGACATATACTAAGCATATATATGGAGGCCGATGCACTGCGTACAACATACAAGAGAAATTCTTGGAACTCATCAACACCGCAGCCAAAGAGGAGTTCTATATGAATAAGAGTAGTTCAACTCAAATTGCTGAGCCAAAATGCTTTCCGCTTGCCCCGAGACCAGCAAATTGACCCTGAAAACTATCCTTCCTTTCTCATCAACTTACGTCTGTGAAAGTGGTTTCTCGACTCTCGTAGTAATCAAATCGAACTCCAGATACAGGTTGGATGCTGAAGCAGACATGTGATGTGCCTTGAGCCACACAGACCCACGTACTGATTCGCTTGTATCAAGAAATCAAATACACATCTCTCATTGAAATACATGATGAAATCAAACCTTGTTAAAAACATTAATAAACGTTTCTGGTAGCTCTCTCTACTGTGGTTAATGTCTTTTAAATTTATTAAAATGTAAATGTATCTGCGTCCTTGAAAAAGTAAATTTTCAGAAGGATTACTAAGGTGGGGGGTCATGGAAGGTTTGGTACTGCTAAATGGGGTCATGTACTGGAAAAGTTTGAGAAACACTGACACAGCGGCTGCGGTAGTCCTTGCGCACAACCATTTTGTTACATCCAACCTCTATTGCATATCTTGTGAAAAGTCAGAAAACATGATATCCCCGTGTCCTTCTTCTGCTCTGACATGACTGACTGACATGTCTTCATCCGACACAATATATACCTCCCCCCCCCACGCCCCCTTCAGTGGCGCGTCGGAAGGGAACTCGTGCGCTTTCTGACCGACACAGGGCTCGCGTTGAGCCTGTGACTGCGCCTCTTTTCTTTCGTTCTTTTCGTTTTTTTACGCGGGAATAGCAAGTCGGGTTTTGGAGCCAGGCTATCCTTTCCCCTCTTCCTTTGTTTTTTTCTTTGCAATAAACCTATATTGCCCCCCCCCCTTTTCGGAGAACCTATTTACAATGGATATCGCTGAGGTGGCCCACGATTCCGCTGAGAACACAGAGGTGGTAACGCTGCATGAACATCTACTACAGATTGCTGTGATGCCGATGGAATCCGAGATACATGTGCAACATTCCATGTGCGTCCATCTGTAAGTTGCCGGTCACAATCTTTCATTGATGCGTACCGGAGGACTGAAAGAGGTGACTCCTTTCAGTTGATTACTTCGGACTATTGATGATAACCTCGGGCCACTTGCTGCAGTAATCTACGGCAGTGATGGCAAAAAAACCATCCTGAAGTAAGGTTGCTGAATGGCCCTACAACGTCAATACCAGTTTGCTTGCAAGGCCAAGTGGGAAATGCTGCAGAGGAGCGAACCACGTGGTGGAACTCCAAAGCGTGAACCGCATATGACACGAAAACCGGCCGGAATCGGGACCGCACTTTTTTCGCCGACAGGGGTTTCGTGCCGAATTCGCTCGGATCTGACGAGGTCAGATTTCTATTCCGAAATCGGAGGTGTTGTAAACCGAAGATGTAGCAAGCATCCGATTGCTATTCTTCCGGAAACAGAACCATAACAACAATGACGTGGCAAACGGGTGGCTGCTGTAAATGGCTCCTCCTGTGAATCCAGGAATTATCCCATTCAGCTTGATCGCTGAAACGCGATGTACCTCGAATTCAGAAGTCTTCGGCCGAACTTCAGCTTCTAGTTCGGTCCCGATTTTGGCTCGGGCAATATTGGCTCGGGCCACCAGTAGCGCATGCGAATCCCTTACCTTGTACGAACCATGCCCGGATGGGACTCATGACTGATCGCCATTATACGTTTCCGGGGGGTGGGGGGGGAAGTAGAAGGAATCACTTTGTCCCCTCCACGAGGAAGACCGTGGACTGATGAAAGTTCCACGGCCAGGCAGGGTTGAACATCGTGCACTTTGTTGTCGTCCCCTGTAGTTTTTCAAAATCCATGTGAGCGCCGCGAAGCAAATGTGGCTATGAGCGGCGTACAGACGAGGACCGAAGGAGAGAGGACACCAGGAAGGAATGAGAGAGAGGGGAGTTAGCATGCGCCCTGGGCCGACATCAGGGGGAACTGTGCCGACATTCTTAAGAAAAGTCTTCGGAAAACCCAGGGAAAACCTCAGACAGCACAGCCGGTGGTGGGATTCGAACACACCACCTCCCAGTCTTCAGCACGACCTTGGGTACCCCCAACGAGCGGGACGCCTTAACCCGCTCGGCCATGCCGCTGGTCTCCTACGAATGCATCTTGTTGTTCATACTGATCATGCTGACAGTTGATAAAACAGGCTGGAGATAGCATTAGCGTGCCTTCCGTGTTGGTAGCGGATACAATCCAGCAATTCATTGATAACTAACGCGAATACTGTTCCGGGGGGGGGGGGGGGGGGCGTTTACTTGGTGCCTCGTTTGCGTGATAGCTTTTTGATAACTTTGTGATAATTTTGTGATTACAGCATGACGGCCTTGGCTGCCACTAGGGGTCGGGTGAGCAGTTGGTATATTTAAGATGTGTCCCTGCCATTAAAGTTGTTTGTCAGTCAGTGCTTCGTCTGTGTTGTCTCTTTGTGTCCTCTGCACCGGGGTTTTATCGCTTTTAGGATGTTCATACTCAAGCAAAAGGTAACCTCATTCCAAAGGGGTCGCAGTAGGGGTTCCAACACAGTAGGAAAATGAGGAACGAACTTAAGGGAGTAGCTTGTAAGGCCCAGGAATGACCGAAGTGTTGTGACATCTTGCGGTCTAGGGGCACACGTAATGGCTTCAAGAGTATCCACGGAAGGCTTCAAGGTGCGATTCAACAACGCATGGCGAAGAAACTGTACCTCTCGAGTGCTGAAAATGTACACACACACACGCATAAAGGTACGATGATGAGATGGGGTTGTTGCCGGCCAGCAGGCTGGGCGCTGCCCCTGTGCCATTTGTAGGTAGTGAGAAATGATGATGGAGATGAGGATTTCAGTAATCAAACCAGGGTGGAGAGGCCTGTTGATGACAGGAAATCTCAAAGGTAACGGAGACCTTGGTGCATATGAACGGTACTGGACCATGGGCCCAGCACCTTGCCTATGGTAAAGGGGCGGTGGTCGATTGCATGCAGTCCGTGCTACAAGATCTCGCGCTCCCGCTGGTAGTCAGGGCAGGCCATAAGTAGGTGGTGCGGGTCAGCGCGCACATTGCATGATGCACGAAGGTCTGATGGCGCACGGCCAAGACGCTGCCTCATAACTGTGGTAAATGCAACATTCAGCCGCATACGATGAAGAAGAGATGCGTAGTGTCGCGGAAGGCGATGAGGAAGAGACAGTGAGAGAGACGGATCCACTGCTTTGAGCAGAGAGTAGGGTGTCATGTCATGCAGCCACTGTGATCTCGTCTTGTCTGCAAAGAGGGCACGGACAAGGGCCCGACGGTTACCTTTGGGCAAGATGATAGAGTGGGCTGAAGGTACCTGATGACCCCGTAGAGCAACCCGGTCAGCCTCTTCATTGCCGGGTATGCCGACATGACCAGGTACCCACTGTAATACTATGCAGTGGCCCAGGTCCAGCAGCTCCTTGTAAGATTCAAGCACATCAGCAACAATGAACATGAGAGGACCGCGAATGCCCATTGTTGCGAGGCATTGGAGAGCAGCCTTTGAGCCTGTGTAGAAGACCCATGGTCGAACTGAACACTGCAGAATCTTGCGCAATGCAAAGAGCAAAGCATGCAGCTCAGCACATGTTGACGACGTCGGATGCGAGAGACGGGAGATACCAGTTGCTGAAAATGCAGTTCTGCTTGTTCAAGCGCAATCCAGCGTGTTCTAGCCGTCGAAGAACCCCGATGATTGTTGTGGTTTTTGTGTGTTTTGCCAAATATGAGTATGTCTTGCAAGTAGTACAGAGTATCCTTGGAATCCGGTAGCACAGTGGAAAGCATATTCTGAAAAGCAGCAGCAGCTGAAGCCAACTCAGCGCACTCTCTTGTAACGGAATAGGCCATAACGAGTAATAAACTCTTTAAGGTGTCCTGTAGATGAGGTCCGAAGAATCAAGCAGCAGCAACCGTCCTAACTTCTGCTGCACCGAGCGAACGGAAAACTTGACGGTGACCTTATGAGAGCATCCCGTAGCGAGGCCCAATCCATCGGAAAAGTGGGATGGAAACTCTTCATTAAAAATGTTTGGTGCCCGTGGACTGGACTCGGAAACGTGGAGAAATCGCTGTTGATCCACTTCCAACTTGATATCCAGTGCATGCAGAATATCGAGGCCCAGACTGGGCATGCCTGATTGCACGACGCAAAATGGACGTGTCTCGGAACGACGAGAGGAACTCACTTACATAGTAACCTTGCCATGAACTGGAATCAGTTCTTATAATAAGTCTTCAGCTCCAAACGTGTATCTTGCACTGTTAGGTCCTGGAAATGTCGCTTGTAAATGAGAATAAGCGGTATTAGAAATACCGAGGCCCCGATGTCGAGTAGTATCTCTACTGTAGTGTGATCCACTTCTATTACTGACAGTAGAGAGGTGAAACTGCAGATGAGGTGACTGCAAGAACTAATGCGTCGAGCTGGCGTATAGCCTTGGGGTGCGAAGCTCTTCCGCTTCTAGAAACAGAGCGGAACTTTTTTTGCGACACTTTCGGCGTGCCTTGTTTTTCGCTGGACAGGAAGGATTGCCTGCCCTATGGCCCGTAGATCCACAACGGTAACACTTCCCATTTGAAGGAATCTATGCATTCTTGGCTATTGCAGCCACTTGCACGGACGAATCAGAACCTGATAGTAAAGCCGACCCATGCATTGCTTGTTCCACTTGCGGAGCAATGGGTAAGGCTGAATACAAGGTCAAGTCCGGTTCCAAACTCCCAATAGAATACGATCCCATATTTCTTTTCTGGAAGTCTTCTCGACGAACTGGTCGCAAGTAATTCCACTTGTAAGACTCCGGAAACTGCGAGCAGAAGCAAGTTCCGTTAGGGCTGATACGTACTCGTCCACGCTTTCTTCAGAACGTTGAGCGCGCGAACGGAATTTGTAGTATTCAGCCGTCCTGTTGATGCATGGAGAAAAACGAGCCTTCAGCCTGGTGACAGCTGTGACGTATGGGTTCGTCATTGCATCGGCTGAACTCGGAGATCGCTCGAGGTTGGTAGCTTCAGGCAGAGCGGTTAAATGACAGTACTGCTTTTGTGCTTGGTCACCCAAGCAATTGAGCTGTATGCAGACTTTACGTTCTCTGCTGAAGCTGTCGCCGCCGCAAGCCTGAAGATAAGTCTCAAAGATCATGTACCATTCCTCTCATAATATCGAAGGTTTGCCAGGAGTAGGTAGGAATGTTGGTAGCGGATGTGAGTTCACGGTGGAGTAGTAGTTGGTTGGCGACTGCACCGAATTGTTATACAGTCATGTCTCGATTATCCGGACACCTCGGGAGTCATCCCTTTTTGGTCCGGACAACGAATTTCCGGATAACCAGACCAAGCAGACAACAGACCGGGGAAACACGAAAAATTTGGGAGACCCCGTCACAGCCCCAGAAAAGCAAACAAGTGAAAGATCGTTTCTTCAAAAATGTATGCCAAGTGAGCTGCTTGAAATTAGTAGCATGCCTGTGACATATTGTTTTGTCACAGCAACGGCACCCCCTGCGTCGCACTGCTGTTTAAAGAAGGGCGATGTCTCAGTCTCAGAAAGTTGGTCCCGCGCACATGTTTTTGTCTTTTTGCAAACGCCTTTGACATAGACCAAAAGACAGGCGATGCTCAAGGACGGCCTGGACATGACGTTCACATGTGGATTCCTTGCGCCCGGTGGGAACAGGGCATCTCTTCCGCTTATCGTGTGTCCACATACACCAAAAGGGAGTGACCTCTGAAGAAAGGGGAGTCAAACAGTACAGAATGCCAAGGTGAGATGTGACCCTTTTCCGGAGTAGTGGGAATACAGCACATGCCAGGGACAGAGGACGTTGACACTTCTCCGGATAAAGGAATCAGAATGACCTGTGTCCTGGAAGATTGTTCCTCGTACTTGCTGTCCGGATACGGATAACGAATTCCGGATAACCGAGGCAAAATCCAATGGTAGCAGGTTCGTTCCAGGTAATATAGACCAGAAAACGAGTTTTCCAGATATCTGAACTCCGGATAAGCGAGACATGACTGTATTCAACCTTTATTCCACGTGTCGCGAAAAGTCACAGCGCATGATGTCCCCGTGCCGTTCTTCTGCCATGGCATGATGTCGACACAATTGCAGACGACATTTGCGGAAATTAAAAGCAGAAACTCCTAGTGTGCTGATTTTCATGTATCATCGATCACGGGCACCTAGATCATACATCGGTGAGACGTCTTTACGAATTAGCCTGCTACGCGTGTTCTCACGTTAGCACTTTCCACCGAACCAGATAAGCGGCAGGAAGAGTAGGTGCCAACCGGCAAAGAGAACTGAACCGTAGGCTACAAATGGCTTTTGACGCAGCAGCTCAGCGGTGTTTGCGCCCAGTAGGGCTCTGCCGTATGCTGACGCAGCCATCGATACTGTAAGGCTGGTCTGGCTCCTATTAGATCGACGAAGACGCTAATTTTATTAGCCCAGCCGCCTGGAGGGCTTCGTTGCCTGGGTCCTGCTACTACAGGTTTTCGCTTTCCGGAGAACTGATTTCTTGCTCCCCTACTCTTATCAGCGATGCAGAGCTTTGGTGGAAGGAAAGCCTACCGAGCGCACCTCCACGAGTGACAAATTGCTTGTGGCGGGATTTTCGGTGAACGTGTCCTATCTCGTTTGTGTTTGCGAGAGCTTTTGTGGTTTGCTGTGGCGGGATGTACTGGATTGATAAACATGTCTTGGTGTCGGATGCCGAATGTGTCGAGATTGAGTTTCCCCTCGTTTTTATTTTGTTGGTGCTACTTTAGTTGTACCATTAATTAGGGCACGTGACTGACGGAAATAATTGGGAAGCGGGAGGGATGCAGTGCGAGGAAAATTTGAAATTTTATATCGCTGGCTTTACAGTAAAATTACAAAATACCGGGATAAGCTAGCTGCAGAAAATTACAGCAAGAATTGATGATGTCTGGTTATAGGAATGCGTGTCGGGAGATGCAAAATTGTGAATCAATTGGAATCCACAATGACAAGAATAGTGAAGTCGAAGTGTTTGTTCGCGAATGTGAAGAAAAACAAAAAAGAAAGAGAACAAGAATGTAACTACTCCGTATTTCAATTTCAAGGAGGACATCACAGCTCTGTTTCATTCATTTGGTTCGTTCGTTTCATAGTTTCTCAATTCGATGCACCTCGTTGTTTATCAAAACCAACAATGACTTTTGCGCTATAAGACCGAAACAGTAATGTTCGTCACCGCTTCACAGTCAATTTGGCCATGTTTCTCTTCCGAAAACGCCTTGCATATTAAATAGTGGAGTTTTAGAGATTCACACTCCCTCTGCAGCTAAGTATCCCAGCGATCCTAACATCATGATGACGTCAGCCAGGCACATGAATAGCAACGCAGCGCAGGCCATTGCCTCCGAGTCGCCTGCTTGGCGTTCGCACCCTAATACACTAAGTGAAAAGACATCGGAAACTACGCCGACTTTCGCTTACCAGTGTGAGTTGCGTAGAACATGGTGTTACGCTCCTTGCTTACGAACTCGTCCGACGCTAACCAGAAGCAACATTCCACAAGCCGATCACAGATTCTCCGCGATCGGCAATCGGCAAGGTTGACAACGTCCCTCCAACCGATCCCTGATTGGACTTGTCCGCTCGAAAGGGCGCTCACTGATTGGCCTTGTCCGAGTGACGTTTCTTCCAATTTCCAGTAAGGGAGTTCGGGAATACTCTGTGTCCGTCGTCTCCTCTTGCCATACGTTTCATCAAACTGCACAAGAACAACGCCACCGTCTCCCGTGGGACTTTCGCCGTTATTATCGGTGATGAACGCGGAGTAAAACGACACTAGTTTCGGAATCGACTGCGATAGTCCCTGTAACAACAAACTCTAGCTGTTTGTTTATTTAGCGCTGTAAGTTCACATTGCACAGTTTTTTTTCTCCTCTCGCTCTTTTGACATGCAAAACAACGATATTCACGTGAATACGCAGCTGTAAACGACCGTACGATCGATTGCCGAACGGTGCGACCCGCAATCTTGCCTCTTCGCTGTTGTCGACCCGTTTACAGGGTAACTGGTGGTTGGCTGATAAAGTGGGCCAGCTATCGCGGCAGTCTAGCTATAAGGCAAGAATGTGACATGATTTATGGCGTGCCCGGTAATCAATCACGACTTAATTTGGACGGTACCTCCGCCTGTCGTTTACAGACAATCACCCCTTTTTCCTCAGTTTTAGTTAGCTCACTTCGTGCACGCGCAAGAAATACACGCATATATATACACACACACGCAAAAGAGAAAAGAGAAAGACTTAATGGGAGAGTTACGCTCTTTGGAAACTCAGCCGCAATGCGAACTTTCGTGCACCGACGCTCGAATTATGTAGAAAAAGGCGATTTTCTGATGGTGGGGGTCTTCCGGAAGATTAACCTGTAATAAGTCGGTCGTTTTTTTTTTGTTTTTTTTTAGGGCATGACTACGGCCAGCTGGGTTGGATATGTGGCGTGTGTTTCGGAATTGGGGGCCTGGACAGTTTTTACAGGCGGTGTATGACGTTGTTGCGAAAAGAAGAATGGGGAAGATATTTTAGCATTGGATAGATTATTACGCGATATGTTATAATATGCAAACTTATTTTAATCAGTGGCGTGATATCAGTAACGGGCTCTGTTTTGTCATTGGCCACACGTTGAAATTGCCTGGCCACATGCCAAGAGTCGCTGTCCATACGTTCACACACAGCACCGCCAGTCGTGTTATTTGATGCGTTAACCAATAGAGCTGTTGGTGTACCGGGGCTAAGGATGTGAAGTTAGCGTAGCGAATGCAGATGCATGATTCACTTGCTGGAAAGCCCGGCACTTCATTCGGCTCTTCAATCCATGGCAGGGTGAAGCACTTTCTTATAGTGTGCCTCAAACAATTGATGGCGCACGGATGATGTTCAGAAAACACTCGTCGGCGACGACGCACTTAGCCACATTTGCCTGCTTTCAAAATAAACACCTAAATTTGCGCGTGACGGGAACATGATGTTGATGTTGGCGAAAAAAATAATAGGGAGAGATGACGAGAGCATGCGAATCAGTTTCCCCGTCGTTCTGGCTACATTTTCTGCTGGTGGAGATACACCTCTGTGAATATAGCTCGTATGTTGTCTCTAAGCGTGGGCGAAGTCACCACGACGAAGATAGTGATTGGGTAAGCCTAAGGTAGAGGAGAATCCGCTATTGCCTGAACTTTCGATGGAAGAGTAGAAGCACGGTCTCTTTAAACTCTCTAGTAGAGACAAAAAGTAGAGGGACCGTGGTAGAAATGACAGAAACAGGTACATCCTGCATGTCGATTACAATGCCGTACTGTTCCAGGCGAGCTTGAACTTAACGGGGATGCTTAGCGGCTTCCTCAGGCGTCGGGCTGAAGAAGAAATGGGCCGCTATTGTCACGATGAAGAGTACACATCGAATGAACCCCTCGAATATTTCGTTTTCGGTGCGCTGAATTTCCGATACTGATGACGTACGCGATCCTGATAATGATTTTGTTCTTACGATACAAACGCAGCCTTAAACTGTGGTAAATGAACGGACGAATAAAAACTAAAGGTAAATTATTGAGCTAAGAGAGACAGCGAAATCAAAATGGCATACGCAGATATTCGAAATGCGAAACGATGTGGTGATGGCTGGTTTGTGTGGAGCGACTCGTATTTAATGGTACGCCTTATCGGATAATGTTGGGCAGCAGATACCGGCTGCGGCTGGTGACGACGGTGGGTGCCTGATAAGTGCCCGCATGGTCCACGCAAGGTCTTCTTGTAAACCACGTGCAGAGCTGACGACTAGTCACCGGTTGCAGTGCCGTTGTCGAACGTTTGCAGGAAGTCCTTCTTGGCTGCCGTTAGTTCTTCAATTAGTCACCTGCAGTTGCAGGTGATTTTTGAAATCGCAGGGTTATGGACCTTTTGCAAAGTAAGAAGGTGCGGATGCATACATAAGACATGGAGCATGCGGACAGGGTTGAAGATTCTATTATCTTATCCGTCTAGGCAACCAACCTTTGCACTGGAGGCAGAAGGAAGAATCATTTGAACGTCTCGGTATCGGCCGTTGAAATAATTACTTCGAGAATGCTGCATGCCCGTTTGCTCTGCAACAGCGACGTGAGCTGTTCGGTTCAAAATTGAATATATTTGTACAGCACCATGGCAGTATGAAACAGCAGCAACAAAAGATTACACGCTCCGCTGTTCTCGACTAAAGTGCCACTCGGTGTTTACTCGTTTGACCCTCTTTCTCGGGAGTCCACTTATCGAAACCCTAGAGAACGACATCAGCTGTCACGTGTGAGCTTTAGTGTTTAACAGGCTGCGTAAGCGCCACCTTTCTTATACACAGGGACCCATGTAAATGTACACGAGGCCAAAAATAAAACAAGGATTAACCGCCTCGGAGAGAAACTTTTCCACCTGCGTCGCACAACACTGAATTCACGGCGACATTTTAAATCTCTCGGCACGAACCCCACTACGGATTTGCCGTAGTAATTAGTCAGCTAGCAAAACGTTCGGGCGCGAACGTGGTGCGAATTCTCCTTCCTAAATTGGTTCTCTGAATTCCGACTGCGTTACTCGGCAGCATTTATTGAGCAATACTTCTTATTAATATCGATTCCTCCATCAGAGGTTCGCTTCAAAAATACCAGAAGAGGCGAAGAAGGAAAACGGAATTGGTTTTAAAGAATCCGTAAATGAATGCACGCGAGGAAGGAAGGAAAGAGAAGTTTGATTGAGAGCTGGCAAAAGGGGAAGATTGCTTCTCTTGTGTCGGCGTCGAGAAAAAGTCATTAGTGCCAACAGACGGATAGACTGACGCGGTACAGTTTCAAAAAAAAAAAAAAAAAGAACAGAGGAATAAGTAATAAATGACGTCCTTGCCTTAATTCTTCTCTCTCTCCTCTTTGTTTGTATGTTTTCCTTCCTGCGAAAAGCTGAATGAAGTAAACCTTAGATGTTGAATGCGAAACACTTGATGGCATATGTTCCAGTCTGGCTGCCGCCTCGATGGCTGCACGTCTAGTGCGAAGTCCAGGATGGAGCATAACGGCGTGTGGGTGATTATGGCATGCTGCGCTGGAGCTATCCAGCGTCCTGGGCCGGCTTCGTATGGAAATGTCGACATTTGTCTTGTAGCGTCTGAAGAAAACCCAGGAAGAACTCTCAGGTATCACATCCGGTGCCTGGATTTGAACCCGGGTCGCCTTCCATGTCTCGGCACTGGTGGCAGCCTCCGCGTGTTTCTGCAGGCTTGCCTTCAGATAGCACTGGCAAAAGCAGGATGCCTATATCCTACTAACGGCACATTCAGGGCGAAGTGTCGATTTCGTGACCATTCTGGTATCTCTATGTTCTTGAGCAGTCTTCCTAGGAAATTCCCCAGAAGAAGCGCTAAAGATGCACACAGAGCTTGGATGTGTGGCTCGCGGTTTTGTAAGAAGCTTCACCTTGGGTCAGACTGAGATTGCGAGAACACCCGGCCAGAAGTAATCTACGTTGTGATTGTTTAGATGACAAAATACTTCGACGGGCTCGGCAAACTAGATCTCTTTGTGCTTATCCTTCCTATAGATAGACTCCTCATATAGATTCCCTTTCTTCCCTTCCTCTGCCCAATGTCCAGGGGAGGAAGTAGTTACACAATCGTATACCTCCCCTAACATCCATTTAATGTTATCCTTGCGCTTCAATCTGCACAGATTCCCGGATCTGTGCTTCATTCACTCTTGTCGGTGTTATCAGCTTCCTCAGACGCATCAATCCAATCCCGAGGTCCGCTTTTTTTCCCCAATCCAGCTGGCTAAATCAAGAAAGGCCAAGGAAAAAGATGAGGCTACAAACGAAGAATGAAGAGCAAAATGAGAAGAACAGGGATGAAAAAGATTGCCGAAGGGGGGCATACAGTCCGAGCCAACCGGTTGCATTATTCATTGGAGAAGCCTCGCCTCGCGAATCACAAACAGTAGCAGCATTCGATGGGCTGCCGCTTTCCAAATTTTCCACACTCGCCTCTGAGGCATTGTTTAAAGTCAAGCCGCCTTATTTACACACAAACTATCTGCCGTTTCTTTGTAAAACCTTTGGATGTGTTGTAGCTACTGCCTCGAAATGGTTTTATCAGTAATCCGCTCCCGTTCCGCGGTGTGTAGCGCAGAGTTTCGCGTGTTAAAAGACTTTTGTCGGAAGCGACAGCGGAATTCGAAAGGTGGTTCAGCTACGCGGAGTTGGGCTTCGATTTCCTGTGCTTGCAGATTAGTATATGTGCGCGGTACCTGTGGCAATGTGCGGATGAGTGCGTAGCTCGTTGAAATGTGACTGCACGTACCTCCTATAATTTGTCAATATGAACGTTGCAGAAGTTTTCAGCCATACAACGGTTTAAACCAGCACTTAACGCTAGAGTTAACTAAAACATAGTTGCGTTCTATTGCGTAACGTTCAATGTCATCTTCAATGTGGGCTCCTTGTAATTTACTTTGGAATTAAGTGTTTCACGTTGCTTGGCCAAAGTTATGCAAATCAATATTGCTCAACCTCCTTTTAAGTATTACCGAAGTACAAAGCAGGGGGGGGGATATATTTATTAGACCGAAGGGGGGAAAAAACGGGGGGAAAGGTCAGCCAAACGGGACGTCGACTTGCTATTCCGCAAAGGAAAAAAATATATGAAAGAACAATAAAATAAAAAAGAAAAGCAGGCAGGCAGGATTTGATTATTAAGATTCGATTTTTCAGCCATTCGGTGTCCGAAAGCCGTGTTCGACCTCTTTGCTCGGAGTTGGTATTGAGTCATGATTAACCACATGGGCGAATTTATCAGTGAGGTACGGTAGAAATGCGAGGACAGAATAACACTTTACATTGGGCGAGTTGGTACACATCCGAGGACATGTTGTGCGCCACAACTTTGGAAACACGAGACTGACAAAATGGAGTATGGATGCAGGCTAGCTGGTGGTTAATAAAAATTAGTTCCTGTCCTCGTGAACTTGCTGTGGCGCCAAAACTTTGCAAACACGAGACGAAACAAAAAGAGAGAGATATAGAACAGCGAATGGTTCATTATCGAACAGAAACAACTCACGACAACAAATAATCTCGTCCCCTCTCGGTCAAAGAAACACTGGGATGGCTGATGGATGACATTGTATGTATCTCTCTTTGTTTGGTCTCGTGTTTCCAAAGTTTTGGCGCCAAAACAAGTTCACGAGGACAGGAATTTATTTGTATATATAGATTAAAAATAAATAAAATCGGGGCAGGAAAGACTCGAATGAACCATTAGAGCTTGGAATTGCCTTCTATCGGTCTATCGATTATATGTCCTTTTTTTCCTGTGTAAGCCGACGCGGCTTACGGCTCTATACTACCCGCCATGTACGGAGCAAGAGACATGAAGCGCATGTTTTTGTAATGTTCCTGACATGTGGTCTTGTCGTGTGCGGATCAGTGAACGCTCGTACTAAAATTGGCTTAATAGCGAAAGCTGAGGTCGCATTAGGAAAGCTAACATGACTGAGAGGCGTTTCCCCGGCGTGAGTGGGTCGAATGCAACTTACCCTGCTCTTGCACGCAACTCACTCTGACCATTCACCTACGTGCGTGAAAGCAGGACATTTTCCATGTTAGTTTGAAGCCATTACCTCACGCTATAAGTACGCTGATGTTAAGATGATATCCACTCGCCTTGTCGTTCTTGCAGATGCATGAGGACAAACATACAGGCAAAGCAGGAAAGGTCTATACTTTTTCATAGTCTCAGTGTCCGCGATTGTCCACAAAATGATTTCCAAGCAATGTAGGAAAAAAAAAAGTGTTCAGGGCAAGCTATTCATGGCATAACCACCACCTGAAAAAAGAAAAATATGTAAGCTGGACTAATTCACCGACCCAGATTTTCTCATAACGAAAAATGCACAGGCGAAAGCTAAGGGGGAATAAAATTCTGTGTAAAGCTATGTAACACCCACTGCATCCTATGTTATACCGTTCATGAATTTCTGCGTGGAATTTCACAAACTCATCTCTATCGGCCTTGGTATGCTGACTTTTTCTTCTTTTTTTTTTAACGAAAAGTGGCAAGTGTGAATTGCATGCCAAATTCATTGAACGATACGTCCAGCAACTATAGAAGAATGGAAGGCTGTGAAACATGCGGCACTCCACACACACACCCCTGCGTGATACAGCACATTTATTCTCCCTTCTATGCTTATTCGCCCGAAAAAGGGGAAAATTCTGCTAGGCTCGCCTTCCAGAGCAACAAGGTTCGTTCGCATATTTCTTACACAAAGCGCAATCGACACAGTGCTTACAAATCGCACGCGAGTCGTCCAGCGGTTGCTCATAACTGTTGCCGGAAGGATGATTTCATTCCTACATTATATATTATTAGCGTCGAGAAGGACCGCACTTCGTGAGGACCTCGTTTAGACTGGTAAACCATATCGGGCCGCCTTTGCGTGCGGGGGAAGCCAGACTGCATTCGACACGGCATTTGCCTATTAGGACGCTGCTACTGTTGACTCGCATCGGCTACTTTCTAGAGTCGCGTGCATTTGTTCCCCGCGAAACTCACCGGTGCTTTGCGTGAATATTCCAAGGAAGAAGCAATAAATAATAAAGCGAAACCTGGAAAACAACGTGACACTGTCCTCGGCTAACAGCTATGATGAATCGTCATGCACTCTGCTTGCGCCGTCACCGGGCGTGCGCAGCAGTCAGATGTCCTGGAATGAGTATATAGATCTCGAAGAACCGCTGCTCAGACCTTGCATTATTTATGCTACTTAATATAGGGTAATGATGGCATAAGGAGAGAAGGCAAAAAACACGAGACATATTATTGGGCAGCCGTGTGGTAGGCGCCGTAGATCGATATTTATTGCAATGGATCTACTCTGGCGCCGTTATAGGTGGCTAAGTAAAGTCACTTACGTTGGTTGGTTACCAAAAATACGGAGACAGTTGTCGATACTTCCTTGAATTGCAGGCGAAATGTTGTGCAACAGCAGAACTCGTCCAATCATTACAGGCACATGACATGTGGCGCAGCATCTCAGGTCTTGAACATGCATTAAGTACCGACGTCCAGTGTTCACCGAGGACAGTGAAGATATTGAATGCCAACGGTGAGGACAGACGCGATTAATCGTGCGGTGGTCGGGACCAAGTACCATTCTCCCCTTTCTCGAGATGTTTGAGGACGCGGACACAACAGCACGTCAGTGCAGACATTTGTGCCGGATCTGTGCTGTGCAGTGTATATAGTTGAAGCTGATAACGCATAAGATGTCGTAAGAGGACGCGGGCAAATGGCGGATGGAACCTCGCATTCCTGCTCATTTCATCACCGTGCTAATCTTTGCTCAAAGTTAACTGAGAGTCTTGAAAGCGTTGAAGCCCGATCATACTCCTGGAGGGAGTCTCTATAAGTTAGCAGCCGTTTCGCCGTTTCTCTAAACGTGCTGTCCACATTGACTGACACACGCAACTCTCACCACCACTGACTGCATGACATGTCGCATGCACTCTAAGAGAAAAAAGAGAGTAATTTTAGTCCTTTCAAGGACTAAATGCGTTGCAACAAAAAAATTGTCCCTTTAGGGAATAAATGCATGGGACTAAATGAATGTCACAGACTGGGGGACTGCATTTCACGCTCGGTTCTAACACTCCCAGGTACGTAATTCATGTGCATGCATGAAAATACTTTGAATTCAACCGTAAACCGTGATATGTCGAGTGATATAAAATATTGCGACGTGCATAGGGTACAATTTCGCAAGAACCGCCGACTATTTCTTACTCTGTGCGGGTGGAAAATCGCTAAGTTAGTTAAGTTATATAGCCTTATTCCATCAAGTTCACGAAGGCACATATTTACGTAGACTGCTGCATTCAGGAGACCATTTGCGAAGTTCAGTGACTATTTGCGGTTCTGGGGAGTAAATTTCGGAGCCAGGGGACCAAACAGGGAGTAATTGCAATCTAGGGGATTAAAAGGTGCAATCACTTCCCGTTTTACTCAGTTTTTTTAAAGAGTGATATTACGTGACACTCGGCGGCCGATACGACGTGCCGTGTGCTGTCGTTTCGGCGCGCGCTAAACAACCCTCGGGTGGGCGAAATTACTCCTCAGATCGCCTACTCTGGCATCTTTGCTTGCTAGCTAATTTCCTGAACAATAATTTATTAATAATATTATTAATAAATTTGACCAACTTAATCATCCGTCCTTTCCAAGTGGGAAGGCAGACAATAAAACGGAGAGGTTTTGCAGGGTGTCTATACGGCTTACGTCAATATGGAAAACATAAAAGAGAATAAAAGCAGCTTTCGGGTATGGCATTTCATATCGTATCACGGGACCGACAGTAAAGAAAGGGAGCGATATTTTCCGAGAAAAAACATTTTCGGGTTTCGAGCATATCTGCGTTACGTGTATTCTCCTTTGTCAATTTGCCATCTTTTTTCAATTCGGCGCAAGAGGCCTAATGTTGTGGATAGCGTCATTGCTCTCTCTCTGTTTGACAGAGGCGAGGAAAAATGCCTGACACGATTCAAAAACGCGGTATCAATGCGAAAACTTCATTTCGCTTCAGTTCGATATATTGCGGGACGAACCCTGAATTTTAAGCAGGCTTCGCTGCGGAGGTATTAGGGTTCCTGAACAGCGCGAGACTAAGGAAATATTTGCGCCTTCCATCCAGCTCACTGGTGTAGTACAAATTTTTATTAATGGTTGTGCGCGTTCACCAATAATATTTCTTCCACGCCCCTTTCCCCTGAACTACTTTGTTACTATTCCTTCTCGATTGGATCTGCCAAGTATGCATCAGGATGGCGCGTGGACCCTCGAAAAAATATATATGATTGACATCATGGGCAGGGGCGCTAATATGTATAGCTGATTTCATAAAGTACCTCCTACACGCGCATTCACACGACCGTTTTGAAATGGTTTCAGTTAAGAAAAGAAAGGAAAGACTTTGTGGGACGCAGTGACCTAGCGCACTTGCAGGAGGTGATGTGATGTGATATGATAGATAGAAAAAAAAGGGGGGGGGACGGAAGTCACGACGAAGTCAGACTGGCTACCCCAGACCACTTAGCCACAGTTAGATATAAAAGAAGGGGGAAAGTCCAGTAGTTGGGGGGAGGGAGGGGGCAGACAAACATTCCGAACCAGTGGGAACACGCGTCACAAACGAGGGACCAGACGGTGGTACAAAATGTCAATCAGATGCGGTTCTTCAAGGAAATGTAGGAACGCTTTCAATTTAGCCGCTTGATGATTGAATGGCTGAACACTCAGGAGCTTTACAAGGTCAAATGGCCGAGCGTCCAGGCGAGCCAGTGTCCCGCGACTGTCGGCATACTTGGAGCACCTGAGGAGGATGTGCTTTGTGTCCTCGACAACATCGCACTCACTGCAGTTTGGAGATGGAGACCTGTCCAGTTTGTAGAGCAACCGACCGCTGTACGGGACATTCAGCCGGAGCATATGCAGGAGACACGCTGCTTGTCGAGGAAACGACGGAGGTACCTGGTGGTATACCTCGGGGTCGACTCTGTACAATTGCGAAGATCGAGCATATCCTGTCAGCCAAGAAGAGTTGCACGTTTGTTGTCTCAGTCCACGTATCATCTTCTTGGCCTTGGCCGTAAATGGCCTTTATTTGATCGTGACCGTGTTGAAGTGCTTGGTGTGCAACAGCACCCGCAGCCTCGTTACCGACTATGCCGCAGTTACCAGGAATCCACTGTAATATGATATGATGCCCCTATGATACTGCGGCATCATATAGGTGCAGCACATCATGAACAATTAGGGCGAGAGACCCTGTGATGAGCATAGAGGCCAACGACTCTAGGCCACATCTTGAATCACTGTACACAGACCACCGAGAGCACGTGAGTTGAGAAATGATGAAGCTTAGAGGCAGATGGATCCCGTGGAGCTCAGCTGCTGTAGCCGAGGTGGTGTGTGGTGGTCTTGCAGGAGCTTAAAGCATCCTTAATGTATTCTGCGCTTTCTAAAACAAAATAAGACAGTATTGCAAGGCGGTGTTCGCAACCCAACTGGGAATGCACGCGTCCACATCACCTAGCCAGCGTGATTGACAAGTATCAGATGCTGCAGAGCAGCACGGGTTCATAGCCATTTGGTTCCGCACATAGAGCTAAACCCACCTTCTATAGTTATTTTCTATAGTTTTTCTATAGTTATTTTTGCACTGTCATTGCACGCGGCTTCCCAAGGGGCTTCATACAACGAACATGGACACGCCTCACTCACTTCACATTTTCTCCTACATGTTCCTCACACGCTCACACATACACACATCGAACACTCTACGAGTGAACCGCATCTGGTGAACATGATGGAAATGAAATCTTTCATGTTCTTAGGTACCGTGGGGCTTGTGCTGTGTTCGTTTGTTTGTGTGTTCCAGCCTCAGAACAGTTACTTTTCATCATGTTGATCAGATGCATGACACAGAAGAAAAAGAAAAAGATACAGGACTGTTAGGATTGTGTAACGCGAATTTCAGCGATAGCTGTTGTGTGTGGATGTTGACACTTTTATTGCTGACATATTCACAACTACTTTAGAGTGACGAGTACTGCCTTGTGATCTTTGAAGTCAGTGGTGATGTGTAGATATGGGATTAGCGGGGCGAAAATATTACTAAAATCCGGACGAAACCGGGACAGGAAACGCTGAAAAATGGGGACACTTTACGGGACAACGTACCCATCTCTGAGTATGTCAAGACTGCTTTAATTAGCTTTAGATTCTTTTACCTTGTTTTGAATCACCGAAACCGAGGGTTTTGTGATACAGCCACAGCGATTTTCCGAGACCTTCCCGTTAACAGCTACCGCTGTAAAACATGCTTCTTCTTGTTCGGGCAGTACCTGTACGACATTACACTGTATTTGCTTTGTTGCACAAGTTACTCGGAATCACCTGCATTGCTAGATGAATGCAGATACGTCATCCTTACCGTTTTAAGTTCGGGATTACGACCACTGCGTCAGAATCGTGAAACTACACCGTACATAAAAAGTCCGACACCATCCAAATGTTCATTACGCGGTGAATGAATTTTCCAACGAGTCCCTCGCGTGGATGCATTCACGCGAACCAACTGATTCCCTATATGGCACCGCAAGCATTTTTCGGCGTCCTTTATGCAGTCATGAAAGGCGAACTCTAATGATTCTAATGATGCAGGCGATATCGCTTCGTGATACGCAAATGACGTGCTCGGCACTTCACTTTTTCCCTCCCGACTTTCACTCGGTAACGAGGCCAACGACGACGACGCCAATTTTCGATTCATCAACTCCTGCCTCCTTTTTTCCCCCTCTACTCTCTCGGCCATGGCTGGAGAACGGGTGCCGTCACTAGATGATTGCACGTCCTCCTGAGTAGCGACGCCAGCAACGTTGCGCCTGACTGAAACTCTTTTCCTCGTCAAACGTGAGCGCAAAGAAAAACCGTTGAAATTACGCAGCTTTCAGCACGCTGTTATGAGCCACCATATGTCTGATATTTCTCTCTCTTTCTTTCACATTCGCTAGTATATAGTGTAGTTTAATCTGCTGATAACATGCTAGGGCGGAGAAAACTATAGTCGCAGAAAGAAGTGAGATAACATTCATGAATTTGGAGCCACGAAGGAATATCTGGCCATTAAGGCACCAGATGGGCTGGCTCCCGGTGACTAATGGGAACGAGTCCATCATGGAAACAAAAGAAAAAGGAACACGAGACTCGAACGTCGCGTATCGAATGTCGTAGCATCCTCCAACTATGAGATCGGCAGCTTTTCTTTCTTTCTTTATTTATTTTTGCATTCATTGTGTTTTTGAACATTAGAGATAAACGTAGGCCCATCGGGTGCTATCTTTTTGAACTGTTACGTCCTTACTCGACAAAACTCCAACCGTTCCTTCTCGGATTGTGATGGTGATGTCGTTACTGTGAACCTGTTTACCTGCTCGATATGGCGACATGCTGCTCTTCGATGCTCAACAGAGAATATCCATGTCCACTACGTGTGTGCTATAGTCGACATGAGCCCCTACTTCATCGACTACGTTTCGCCGCCGCGCAAAGCATGCTGGTGGGCATTACCAGCTTTATCAACCTATCAGGCGACGCATTTTTCCCGCTTCTTGCCCACCACAGCAAAATTTAACCTCGAACCGGTGTTGTCGTGACGTCGCATGTTTATAAACGCAGGGTCGTCTATTTGTGAATTCGGGTGGTCATTTCGCGGCAACTTTTTTTGCCAGATCCCGACATGCGTCATGGTCAATGCGAAGCAATCTCGCATGAGAGAACTAACGTTCTGAGGCTGGAACAACATAGAAGGGACAAATGCATACAAAGCCTCAAATTGCCTAAGAAATTAACGATGAAAGATGAAAGTCACTGAAAAGGTTAGCCAGCTGTAGGACTCGAACCCACATCTTCTGGATTACCGGTCCAGGGCTCTACCAATTGAGCGAAGCTAACACGGCTTCTCAGCGACTTCCAGGGTGCGTCATCTGAAAGGACAAACCAGTCACTCTCTCTCACTCATCCTCCTTTCACTCTTACATTTTTGCTCACTCATACACGCATTCATACGACAGGGATCGACACAAGCGGCAACTGTTGAACATGAGAGAACTGATGTTCTGAGGCTGGAACAACATAGAAGAGACAAATACATACAAAGCCTCAAATTGCCTAAGAAATTAACGATGAAAGATGAAAGTCACTGAAAAGGTTAGCCAGTTGTGGGACTCAAACCCACATCTTCTGGATTACCGGTCCAGGGCTCTACCAGGGTAATCCAGAAGATGTGGGTTCGAGTCCTACAGCTGGCTAACCTTTTCAGTGACTTTCATCTTTCATCGCTAATTTCTTATGCGATTTGAGGCCTTGTATGTTTGTCCCTTCTATGTTGTTCCAGCCTCAGAACATCAGTTCTCTCATGTTCAACAGTTGCCGCTTGCGTCGGTCCCTGTCGTATGAATGCGTGTATGAGTGAGCAAAAATGTAAGTGTGAAAGGAGGATGAGTGGGAGAGAGTGACTGGTTTGTCCCTTCAGATGACGCACCCTGGAAGTCGCTGAGAAGGCGTGTTAGCTTAGCTCAATTGGTAGAGCCCTGGACCGGTAATCCAGACTATGTGGGTTCGAGTCCTACAGCTGGCTAACCTTTTCAGTGACTTTCATCTTTCATCGTCAATCTCGCATATTCGCGTGGCGTTTTCCGAGCGCCCGGAAATTGCAAGCTAGCACTTTTTTTCGCTTGGTCTCGAAACGACCGAGCAGCGGGTTGCCCAACTATATCAGGTGTCGTCACATCCGCCCTGCAACGGTGTCAAGTGCCTTCATTGGCCGGCACGTCGAAGTTCACGTAGTTTTGCAGACGACGGAACCCCAAGACGGGCGACCGCGATGCCCCTAGCGTGTTTCAAGCGACTAGAACGGCTAGATTCCTGGCACTCATGTTCGGGTGGCAACGGTCACGTGATCCAGCTCGGGAGCCGATCTAGCAATTTCCGAGCGCTAGACCGTGTTGTCATGAAATGACCGCCCGAATTCGCCATACATTTCAATTCTTCTCCTTCGGAGTAACGCTTCTTTCGCTTTCCTTTTGCCGACACAACATTAGGTGTGTATACAATCTGCGTCCCTAGGCAGTTTTAGCACACCGTTGGTAAGGTTATCGTGCCTATCGGAGCCAATCGCACTCGCAATCTTATCCAGTGATTGGTTCCCGTTGATACGGTTCGAAACCAGCCACGTTATCAACGGTTTCCTAAAACTCTAGTATTACATGGACGAACGAGACAGGTGATAATAGGGATAACATGGCAGATTTGAAGGAATCCCGTGACAACCCCGGTTTACATTTTTTTATCTTCTTCTTAGAGTGAAGGTACAATCCTTGGTTAAGATCTTAATGATGTGCGTCTAGCGCATGAAACAAAACACGGTGCACCTTCATCTGTGTGACGTTCTGATGGATATTAAAGATACGAGGGTTATTCCCTACTCGCGTCCGCACGAATGCTGCTGGAGCACACCGTGTTCACTTATCGCGTCTCATATCCGCTCTCACCTAAGCGGGCGATTCGACAGGAAGGCGCATCGCCATTCAACTCACAAAGCACATCATGTCCACAAACTAATCACATGAGAGTATTCGCTGTAATAAGTGAACGTGATGCGCTTCTGTGAGTGGGTAACAGCATCCGCTCCTTGGTGGTAGTCAAGGTCGTGCTGAAGACTGGGAGGTGGTGGGTTTGGATCCTAGCACCGAGGTTTGACCTGGATTTAAAAAAAGAAATGCTTCTGTCGTATTCATGTAACCTGACCCACTAATGGTCCGTGTAGTTCCTAGATCCCGCGGGCTGTCTTCCTCACTGCAAAGTCCAAGCAAGCTGAGTAGTCAGTATCGAGCACAGCGAGCGCCAGCTACATACGGAAGGTGTGCCTCCCCTCACGGCTTCGCCACGTGAACATACATGACCATGTCGTCTGCTTCAGCGAGTTGTTGCAAGCGATTTCAAACATAGACTTTCTTTGGCTTCCAGTGGTAGCCCATGCAGCTGAAGGTGGCTTGCCTTCAGTGATACGACCGCTGTAAGCACGTCGTCATTGACGGACTCTTGAGCCCAACCTGCATGGAGGAAGTTTGCTCGCGATTCGCCCGCGTCAGCGTCGATGCGACGAAGGTTTGACGCGCGCGCAGGTTTTCGCTGTAGAGGGCTGTTGCAGCGAAGTTTGCACAGCGCCATTTCGGGCCCGAGCCGCCACGGATCCAACAGTATGTAGTTTCATCTGCGGGTTCTGCATGATGTTTCAAGCGGTGCGGCGCAAAGGAAAGCTACAAAACCTGTAGAAAACACACATAAAAAGCGGTGCATCTGGCCAAGTGCGAACAACTCGAGGGCATTTATTTGCAAGTGCTGCCGTCGTCTGCTAAACTACCGCGCATTGCATATTTTGGGGCGCTGACGTTGCTGCTCGCTCGCGCCACCTGGCTCGCAGAAACAGGGCTATATCCGCTATCAAGGAGAGCTAGAAAAAACGCTCGGCGTCGCGACGCTGCCGGAAGTCGGGAGGGACATTCGCCAATGGGAGCTGGCGGAGTGATCACGCGACTGCAAGAGCTTCCTCCTTGTCTCCTTGTCTGGTTGTTGGTAGACACACTGGAGACACCACAAAACATGCGAGAACGGACAAGCGCTTGTCCTGGGGGGGGGGGGGGGGTCTCGTCTGTTTCGTTGTGTCTCCAGTTGCACTGGTATTAGTTTCTTATGCCTGCTTACCAACTAACCCGTATTACCACCATTTTGCTGTGTCACTGTCGCACCAGCTTGATAGATGCAAGGTATCAGGATAATATGTTACAACACAATGCAGCTTTAAAAACGATGCTACGTATTAACTATGTCCACTTTCCTGTGTTATTTCTGTCGCTCTCTTCATGATGAAAGGCAGGTTAATTTCCTCTTGCGTGGATCAGCAAAAATATGTCGTGCCAAGCTTGTATGACGCACTTATCTTCTGCAGCGCTTTCCATTGATTGCCTAGGCTGTTAATTGCGAGAGATAAGCCCGCCGCTTCCGCATTGTTACGCGGCAGTTGAAAACAATGAGCAGCACGTTGGATGATGAATAAACAGCGCCCACTCGCGCTCCGCTAAGCTCACTCGCTGAGAATAGGTTTCTACGTAAAAACTCATAAAATAAGTACAGGATGAATGGCACTTCGGAGTTTTAAGGCCAATCACAATGGCCGTGGGCAGAAAAAAAAAGCGATAAAGAATGCAGGAACTTTCCCTTTTATAGCGATGCCCAATATGCTGCTGTATGAGATGGGCTGTGTTGTGACGCGAGAAATAGAGAAAAACAACGCAGAATCCGAAAGAGCTTTTCAGCAGCACTTTGTTACATGCTTAAATACCCCATGCAGCATATAATCCGGCAACTTTCAGATGTTGCTGGTGTGCTTTGGTTTTTCCAAGAGGAGGAGCAACAACAGCAGACAACACGGACTATGTTTTTACCCCCCCCCCCTTCCTGGAATATGTACCGATACCAACACACCCGTCTTTCAATTCTCAGTGCTTTGGTTTTCTGTGGTGCGTCGTTGCGTGAGCGGCGTTTGACAGAGATGACGAAGCTATTGTTCAACATAGACGCGCTCGATGCGTACACAATGTTTAATTCGCTGCTTTTTTAAAAACTATTATGCTTTAAATGACTACGCCGCCGTTAGGCATAGTGCTTGTGTGTCTCTATAGAACTGCCAAGCGCCTTACCATTAGAATATAGTGACGGAAAATAAAAGGCACATCAAGCTTTTCTCATGCGAAAAGCAGTACTGGCCACTGCAACGTTCGTCTCAAAAGGGAAGCAAAACTGCAATTTGAGCAATTCGTGAGGAGCAACGTAAAAACATGCGAGACTGTAGCTTCACCTGGAAGGGTACAAATGTGACGAAACAAGAAACATACGAGCAGAGAAGCAGGCGTGTTATAATCTGAGGGATCTTGAAGCGGAGGCTCACGAGATTTTTTTCCTCTGCAGAAGGAAGAACAGCATTGACAGAATGCGTAAATGCAGGCTAGCTGGTGGATAAATTCCATGATAGGCAAGCCTGAGCGATGGGCAAGACACGTAAACAAACACAAACACGAGCCTTCGTGTTTGTGTTTGTTTACGTGTCTTGCCCATCGCTCAGGCTTGCCTATCATGGAAGAACAGCATTTCGGTAACGCACTATTTTTCTGAGTTTATAATGGCAGATTTGTATTTCCACGTGAGCACGGCTCTGCTGAACTCACAGGTGAGGCGTGCTATACTTGTAACCTTTTGACGAAACATAACTTCCTAGTGCAAACGTCTGAGAGTCTGCTCACGGACGACACCAACACGAGATTCTTGAGACCAACACAAGACATGGGTCTCGTCTTGGTGTCATCTTTCTGTTTGCGCCCAGACTCAGGCTTTTGACATTATGGAGTTTGTCAACCGGCTGGCGTGCATCTCCGCCATGAACTGTCGATCATAACTTCCCTAATAGGGCATCCCTAACGCAGACGCAGATGAACGGCGCCGTGTTGCACGACAGGTTATGTGAAGATCTTGCGAGTGCACGTACTTGGTTTGATATTTCTTTCCCTCTTCGGGGGGATGCTCGCGTATAGTTTCTTTCGATGTAGCAAGCGTGAAGTCCTCGCTTTATGTGTACGACTCCCCGTGTGATCTAAGGATTATATCCGCTCCGTCTCTTAGGGCTCTCCAGGAGAACTTTGGATCGATTGGCCCTCGTGAGGACAATGCTCTCCAAGTTTGTTCATGACTGCTCAAGCAAGGAGACAGATGCAGGGAAGAGTCTTACTCCGCATCTCAAGTATCCGATGAGGCTTTATTGTAGTGGCATGAGGGCAAATCTTCCTTTATTCTTTTTTGTTTGTTTGTTTGTTTGTTTGGACGCGTTGTGCTTGTTGAAGATTATGGCAGTAAAAGCCTCGTCACTGATAGGTTACGAAACATGCTTACGAAAGGATAGATTGAGTGGAAGAAAAAAAAGTCTACATGTTAGTCCCAAAAACGCTCGGGCACTTTCCTGTATTCATCGTTTTCAGAGCGTTGTTTGTATTTTTTTAATACCTCACGCATTCTCGATCACCTATTCACATCGTATTTCGGGAGTATACTAGTAAGGGTTTTACAATGTCCCGATTGCTCTCATACCCGTACGTGTTATGCCGTTCTGCAAGTCAGTGAACGCCATTTCGACGATCCTTTACGACATCGTTCTTGTCAGTTGAAATATGGCAGTCATCGAAAGGCCCCGGCAACCTGAGGAATGTGCTGTGTTGTCCCTTTGTATGTTCCAGTTTCAGAACAATTACTTTCTTTCTTGCTGTATCCTTGTTGTCGGCAGAAACAAATAAACGCGAGTGCAGTTCAATACCTCTATACGTGCAGAAACTGTGCACATGGATAGCATAGAAAGCAATGACTGTAAGAAAAAGGGTCAACGTTTCTGGGAACCCAGAACCGTTTCTAGGGAGAGTTTGGCCATTCTTTGATCTTTTGCCGCCACGAGGGAGGAGCTTGTTGTGGACGTCAAACGCGTCGTCTTTCGGCCCCAAAGCCGGCTAAGGTGAGCTTAAGCCAAGACAAGTCATGGCCGTTAAGAACGACTGAGGAGGAGACGCCATTACGCGATTTTTGGTCGACGGGTGTGTTGCGTTGCATCGTGTAGTTTGCAGTCTTACAGTGCGGTGTCTCCGATCTTTGGCAACCGAAAATGGCGTGCTGCGTTGCCGTGAACTGCAGCGCAAGGCTTTCGCGTGTACAGCTTCTCGAGAGACACCAAAACAAAACGTATAGGGCTGTTGCAGTGAAATTTGCACAGCGCCATTTCGGGCCCAAACGGCCACGGATCCCAACAGTAAGTAGTTTCATCAGCCGGGTTTTGCATGGCGTGTCAAACGGTATGGTGCCAAGGAAAGCTACAAAACCTGTAGGAAATCAAGAGAAAAGGCGGTGCTTCTTGAAAAGCGCGAACAACTCGAGACCTTGTATTTGAAAGTGGCGCGTCGTCTGCTAAACTAGGGAGTGTTGCATGATTTGGGGCGCTGACGTTGCTGCTCACTCGCACCACCTGGCCCAGAGCAACAGGCCCATACGGGTGCAAAGGACAAGACGTGGTGGCGGCGGTAGACCTAATGCCAACAGCGAACTATGTGAAGTAAGACATTCATTTTACAGCAAAACAAGAAACTAAAGCAATGACTTGGCGATTATGGCTGGACAAGACACTAGCGAGGACGATATACTTGGGCGATGAAGGAAAAAAATACACAGTCCACTCTGGTAGTAGTGAAAACACAATAAGTTCAGGGAATGAAGCATATTTGGAATAAAACTTTAATAGTCACAAGCTTTCGTGCAGAACCTGCACTTCATCAGGCGAAAACACAAAACAAAGGAATACAAAAAGTTGCATGTGGTTTTCTGGAATTTTATACTTTATCTTTCTGCAGCAACGCCTCTGTTTGTTTGTCGGCAGGCAGATGTCTTATACGCAGTGATGGCCAGTAGTTAACTACATGTAGTTAAACTACTAGTTAAACTACCAGACTGTAGTTAAAAAGTAGTTATCAACTACTTGCAGAAATGTAGTGGCAACTACTAGTTAAACTACTATTTTAAGTAGTTAACTACAGTAGTTAGGTTACTGAAGGCGCGAACTACTTTGGCCGCAAGCTTTGCGGCACGATTGTGCTTCCGACTTTTACCTTGAGCTACTTGCTTGATGAGAACGGTGTCGTGCATGTGTACTAAATCTTCACTTTTAATGCTTGTCCAGCAGTGTTGCGGATTTAACGAGTCAAATCGGATTTAAATCAAATCCATGTTTTTCGGAACACCGCAAATCAAATCCAAATCAAGTCTGGATTTAAACTTGAGGCGACAAATATCATTTTAAATTCGGATTTGTTTTTGGTGTGCTAAATCAAATCCGGTTTTAAATCAGGATTCATCGAAACCGTCAACGAATCCGGGGGCTAAAGTTCCCGAAATAACTGTAGCATGCAGCTGACCATGTCTACAAGGTACAGTTACTGAATGCATTCGCTGGATAATACCCGTGACATGGTATAAACACATATAAATCTCACCTGCAGCGAATAGTATGAACAGCCGACATAGCGATGCGAAGGTTGACACTGACATTTTATTTATTTTCACGTGGATATCGGAGTAACATATTTGTCAAATACGCTTACTCGGCACATAACATAAAGCCAACTGCCGGGAATTATGTTGTGTTAAATGTGACGGCTGCGTGCTGCACACCGCAGTTGTGTTATAACAAACTCAGTAGTGCATCCGCCCAACACGCGTAAGCAGTCTTATTCTCTCAAGTTCTTGTTTAGAAAGACCAGCTGCTCCAATGTAGTTTGGTGCAGCCTGTTTCTTTTCGCGGTCTTGATCAGGCTGGCTGCAGAGAGCACTCGTACGACTGCTCCAGAACTTGCAGGTACTGCAAATACATGTTTCGCTACTTCCGAAAGCAGCGGGTAGCGGGCCACTGCGGACATCCAATAGCAGAGAGAGGAAACAACATCATCCTTTACTGTACACTCGCTTAAATAGAGGATTTCGTCGTTCGCTTTTGCGGTAAGAGTTCTGCGGTGGCACCGAGTTGACCATAAGCAAGCCTCTATGAAAAAGGGCAACCAACATACACATTCCTGTTCCTGGGCACAATGACCTCATACGACTGGTTCTCATGTGGACATTTCGGGACTTATTTTAGCAATCTCTGGGACACCAGAACGCGACATCAGTCGCAGTTCAGAGCAAATAAAACAGGCAAAATACGTGTATGGTAGTCCTTTTCGAACGTACATTGTTTGAGCTCAGTGGACCAGTGGTGCGCTTTCTCCAATGCGTTCCATTTCTGAGAAATTATAGAAAGCTGTGATACCGTTGTGAATAAAACATCGAACTGCCCATGTGATTATATATGAGAGTATTGCTTGACGTACCTTTAGTGCTCGGAAGGGAAGATGGCTATATGCCTTAGAGGTGATCTGTCTGACAGACAAACCACCTCTTAAACTTGAAGCAGTCTACAAACAGTATCCGTAGACTGCTTCACGCAATCAAAAAATCGTGGCATTTCTTTTTAAACGAAACACAACTTTTAGCGGGACATTGGGAACCGATATGGCGGGATGCAAGGCAAGCCATCTCAAATCCAAACACTTTTTAGACCTTTTCCTCATTAAGAGTTGCATTGCATCATGTGTAAACATATGTGAAATGCAGTCAAATCTCTTGTAAAAACGTAATTACAGAGACGGCCTCAGATACGACTGACAAAGAATCTGCCCGCCCGTCAACGTCAAATTTCGTAGCAGTCAAAATCCAACCATTTCCCTTCAGAAGCTTGACTAAATACACATCCAATTCCGTCGAAAAAAAAACGTGATTTAATCCAAATCATCTGCCAAAATTGTGATTCAATCCAAATCCAAATCATGTGTCAAAAATGTGATTCAATCCAAATTCAAATCGTCGTCATATTTTCCCCGTCAACCAAATCCCAAATCAAATCCACGAGCCCTTTGATGGATTTAAATCCGCAACGCCGTTGTCCAGTGAAGCCTCATTTGCTGTGAAATAATTATGCAACTCAGTTTATCGAGGAAGCATAGAAAGAATCCCGCGGCAAGCTTTGTATTTCACGGTCGTAGCAGTGGCTTGAGCCAAAGTTTATCATTGCTTGTGATTTATATTTAGGAGTCCAAGAACACTACAAGGGATTGGTGGTGATGGACAACGTTAAGTAGTTATAGATGTAGTTAAACTACATTGAAGTAGTTAAAGAAGTAGTTTTAAGTACTCCCCTGAAAAGTAGTTGAACTACTAGTTAAACTACTCCATCACGAAGTAGTTAGTAGTTATAGTTAAACTACTGTACAAGTAGTTAGCGGCCATCACTGCTTATACGTGCCTGGTATAACGTAGTCAGTGTGATAGTTTGGCTGCGAAATGTGTTGCTTTTTCACGTTTATAATCCGCCATTTGAGAAAAGATTGGTGAAGTCGTGCGTCCAACCCGCAAAATAAAGTGGTAGGCACGAGCGGAGCGCGTGAGAATGTTCTCTTCGTATCCATGATGGACATGGAGGGCTATTTTGGTTCTAATATCAAGATAGAGCCCCAGGAAGCAGCATCGTCCACTTAGGACACTCTTTCTTCCATCACAAGCTTGAGGAAGATCATAAGCAGTTTTCTGTGACCCAGCAGCGTGCAAATACAGGACTCCCCAACAGCACACTGTCATCCCAGGGATATCCTAAGACCATCATGAATGGACGGGGGTGACATCCCCAGGACGGTGAATCTGATCCTCAACATGTCATTTTGGCACTATATAGCGTCCCCATGGTATCCTCAGTTCATCCACAGATCCTATGTGAGGACAACTTGAGAACAGTGCTAGATCATTTCTAGGATGCACCATTTTTTATATTCATATCCCTTTTTGCAGTATGCACACTTGTAAAATAGCCCCAACTAGCCTGAGAACCCATATCAATGTTTTTTTTTTTTTTTAATTTCACAAAAAACAGTTGCATACTGATTCCATACATTTTGGTTAACTGCCGCAATAAAGTTTGGCTGTTCGTTTCAAGTACATTCCAAACGTACAATAAGCAGTGAGAAATATAAAAGACACAGAAAAAGTCCGAGAAACCCACTCCGAAAGGCAATAGAATTATCTTCTGAAGCAAAAACAGATACTATTTATTGCTTATTACGCGACCCTCCGTAAATTCGAGAGTATTGCTCGTCTGCGACACAAAACAAAGGGAGAGCTGTCCATGTTTCCTTCGATTACATAAAGAAAAAATACTAAAAGCGAGTAATTGATTGAAGTATTAGCTCTGTACTGTAGCTCACTGCAAAGTCACTGTTTCTTACTCCTTTTGGTTCGATACATTAAGGTAAGACTTTTGAAAGTCAAAAGCAGTGCGACAGAATCGCGCGTTCCTGTCTTTTCCACGAGAACTGCTCCATGTATCATACACAGTCATCCTTTTCGGAGGCAGATAATTTTACGCTGGACCATCCTTTATTTCAGAAAAATGTCAATCGGGTCAAAGGATCGGCCTCAAAAACAAAACAGATGTGTTTAGGGAGTCTGAGCAGGTAAACTAAGCAAGGAATATTTCTCGTCCCGCTATCTACCCACAGGGACGGGCACAGGACGTACCTGAATGACTCTTTACGGACAGTCCGCGAGTGTCATCCTCAGGACATCCTGGAGATACACCTCGAAGGACGAGGACACGATGACACTGTGGGGACATCCTGGGACCGTGTGTGTCCTGCCACTTTCACGGCAAGCGAAGAAGCGATTTCCTCTTATGACGGAGGAATACAGTGTCAACATTGATGTCAGCGAGCTGTCATATAACAGTAATGTGCGACTTTTTGAAGCACTTGCCACTTTTTATGCCTGCAACCGATGAGGAACTGCATAAACGGTATGTTGCCATTCGACCTGAAGGCGTGCGAAAACGTGCCAAAGTCAGTTGAAAAAACTGTTTCACGCGAAACACATGTGTGCCAGGTTGCAGATCAAGCCTCATAGAGGCTTGTGCAGTGACGTCATGTTTGGTCACGTGACATTGGAAAACATATTGCCGCACCAGAGTCACAGTATAGGAGGGCATGCGGTGAGTTGTTGCGTGCGTGCAATTACGAAACGTAGATAGCAAAAACACGCACTGCTGCCTCATTCGGCCCGCAGTAAGACGCCTGTGACGCATACTCATGTTCTCCCATGTAACGTGGCTCCAAGGCGCGCAAAAGCTGCGCGTGACGTTATGTACACAAGCCTCATTTGAGGCTAAAGTTGAGGATAAGTGTCGTGGGCCCGGCATGCGCCCAAACGCAAAATAACTGTGAGATAAGAATCCAGCCTGCAGGCTCCGGTTTTCTGGTGTGGGGCACGTTCCCAAACTTTAAAAAAATAAGTGCCTGACCCTGATCTGCTAGGGCTCCGGTTTTCGGGCCAGTGCTGTCCGTTGCAGCACCCTACTGGCTCTACTTCGAATGCTAGCTTCTGCTCCACGTGCCTACCAATTTGCTTCCGCAAATTCCCGGCAAGACCCGCCACCGTCTCGCGCATGCGTCGTCATATTTTTTCAAATGGCGGATTGCGTTGACATATGAAGCACTGATTAGAAATTTTGACTGTAGCGCGCTTTCACTGCAGCTAATTCAAGACCCATCGGGCTGACGACTGGAGAAAACTGAAGCCGATAGCAGTGCCCGGCATTTTTGTCCACACTTTCGTTCGAACCAAAAAATCAGCACTAAGGTGAAGGACATGGGCAGCACGACGACAAAAGTGACACTTATGTGACATCAAATTCAGTTGATTCCAAAACTATGACACTTAGTCTGTAGCCTCAATACAGTGTGATATATAAGCAGACAGAGACTGCAGTTTTGTGTTTGGCTTCGTGGCATTAGACTATTAGCGTGGTGTGTAGTGAATGATATGTGTGATTGATTTTGAGCAGTATGATTTCGACTTGATAATGACATTTTGATGCGGTATTGACTGTAAATTATTATACTTTGTTCGCAACTTTAATGCAATGAAAATTGTACTACTTGTGTAGTGTGAGCTTAGTCTTCTCTAATTGCATTTTTTGAAGTGTGTATCGTATAATATTGTGTGCTGTCTGTGTACTGTACGCTTCCGCGAATTTACACTGCAGTGCAGTTACACAAGTGTGCTGCTTATACCAAAATGATACTTCTTTTCTGCGTTGTTCATCAAGCCATGTTGTTCAGGCCAGAGCCGCCGTTGTAGCGATACGGTCCCTGCCACAAAAACACCACGCAAGAAAAGCGGGGATAGTCATTCCCTGTCCTCGATATTATCCCATATATGTAAAAAGAAATAAACAAGATAGGGCGCAACAGAGGTGCATCAATCATATGTATGCTGTACGAAACGCGCCGCTTTGTAATTAAGATGCCGTGGCTCTCTCGTACATCGCATTAAAGCTGCGTTTCGTTAGCAGTGTGCTCTATCGTCACTTCGGTTGGAGTGAACTTAACGGAATTCGATTTCGTTATGTTTAAACGGCTGGCGTCCTTGTGAATCGTCCGTTTACCCACGAGCATATAGCAACACTATTGCTGCGCAAAATTGCTGCTTCGCACCCATAGCGCATTTCCTGGTGGACCGAACTGAAATATTACCACGGCTTGTTAATTAGGAGAGCTTATATTCCCAAACACAAAACTCGCAGCTGAAAAACCGTCCAGAAATGCGCTCGGAGACGTTCGCAGCCATGCAGCTGCACGACACCGATTCTCATCGTAGTCCCACAATGGTGGAACATCCGCATTGGAGCAGACGACGGGTGTCGCAAATGACGCGGCTTCGGCTAGGCTCCTCCCTGTGGCCAAACTTTCCCTATAAACGGCTCAGTGGGAACCCACCACCAGCAATGGGGTAGAGTATCGCCCCTGGCGATGAAACTCCCCATTCACCACCATTAAGCAAAGTTGTTGTTGTTTCTTGGAAAATTGCTGAATGGTAGTCGTATTGCAAGGACAGTTTTAGTACATCGGAAGGAATTCTACGAAAACGATACGATAAGTGAAGTTATCAAATCGTAGCTTAGCAATGTGACGCCACCCACTTCAAAGAAACAAGACGATTGCCTTATCATGTTCTCGGAACTGTTATAGCGAACACTTTCTGATGTAACTAAAACTCGCTGCTATTGAGTGCTAAAGGAACGATGGAGTGGGTAGAATATCACTGTCGTGAGACAAGTACACGAAGAAGTTGAAAGGTAGAGAAAGGATATTCGACTGATTTAATACTGAAGTCAGTTTATTCTTGGTTTTTTCCTGTTTCTTTTCGAGGCTTTCATATTTGCTGTTCATTCTCTATTGTTCCCCCGACCACGATTACTGGAGTAGCTAGTCCTTATCACCGTCGGGACTAGCAAGTTCAAGTTCTTCTTTCTCCATCTAATCTAGTATAAGTTAATGTAAAGACTCACTGGAGCAACTTTTATTACTGTGTTTACTATGCGTTACCCAATTTCTTCCGTCGTACAACCTCGAAAGAAATTCTGTTCACGTCACCGACCGCCCTTTCCTGCTCTTTTTTTTTTTTTACTTTCTCAGACACTTTCGTCAGTGTCTCGGTGGGGCTGTGAAGTTGATCAATCGAAACGACGTCTCTCCGCGACTTCCAATATTATCACTCCCTGGCAATACGCGGCTCCACGGAAACAATTTCACCATAACGATAGCCCGCACAGACGTTACAATAATAACGGCGCTGCAGTCGATAAAATATGGCATTAGAAACATCAACAAAACGAGGTCGTCCTCTTTCTACAAATAATTCCAGAAAGGGTCGACTTCTTCGTAATAAAACCCATTACGGGGGCGGCTGGGGCTGTGGTGCAGAATGCGCTTAGGCACTTTATTTGCTCTTTCTTCTTTCGAGTAGACGGTTTTATTTTAGCGAAGGGATGGAGCTCAAATCGGAAGAGGGGAACGTCTCTGCAATAAGGGAACAGCCAAGGAGCTTTTCGTCGCTCATTTTCTTTTACTTCGTCGAGGGTACCAAAACGAGCTGCCCTCCCTTCCAAGTTCTTTTCTCGTGCTTTCTATCTGCAGTTGACAGCTTTTGGATTTGGTATTACAAGCATGGAGAACGAGACAAATGGCAGTCGAGCGTTCATTTGCATAATATTTCATTGGATGGGAGGAGTGCTTAATGCAGCCTCTGTCACCACACTGCTCTCTTCATCAGAGTAATTTCTTCGGAGAGATGAAATTGTACTTCGATGATGAGACGGTGACCACATCATTGAGTCGAGTACCCGAAGACGGGTGCGGCATTCATCTAACCCTGCAGTAGGATATAGAGTGTTCCAATGTGTGGCTGGCCTCCTTCTCGATGAGTGGTTCACTCCTGGAAGACGCAGTTAATGGCGATGCGGCTGAAAGGTTCATGTGGACCACGTCAGTATGGGTGCCTATTCCTTACGGTCCACACGGCTACGGTGCATACAATTCACGCAAATGAAACTAATGAGTATATATAAGCTATCTTTCGTGGATCGTATAGATATAAAATGTATAAATATAACATATTATACGAACAATTGTCAGTACTAGTGCCAACTTGATCATACTGAAGATAAAAGCTTCCTAGTTTTAATTAACACATTCATTCAAGTTTCCAGGCTCAATGTAACAATAAAATTGACGAGGTTGCTTTAGGAAATGAACGACCCAAGCAACTGGCACGTCCACTAGTATAACTTGTGAGCTCCACTTTCTCGGCCAATATAGTTTAGTATCAGCTGTAAGAGAAAGAGAGCGGCGTTTATCGCTCCCCACAGCGGGGGAAGGTGAGATTAAGGGAGTTTAAAAGACGAAACCACCCAACTACTGAGCGTGGATGGCTTTGATTGTTTGTGCAGGGATTCCGCTCTGCTGAGTCTCTCTTCTGCGGCTGTTCTCGATACATCTGATTGATATTTATGCAGCGCTTGAAGCGTCTTTCCAATTTCCCGAAAGAAAGGATGTTTTTGATGTTATTGATGGCTGCGACAGCTTCGTCTGACGTTGGGTGGGACGAAAATTGCGTAAATAATGGTCAGATTGCTCGGTTTTGAAGCCCCGATACATTGAGATGGGTTTTCGCTTTGACGTTCTTTATGGTTTGGGGTTGAGTGTGTGAGTGGGTGAGGTTCGTTAGCATAGATATGAGATTGAATAAAGGTTTTGCAATGAGCTCGGACGCCGGTTCAATGCAGCATCGAACCTTGAGCTTGAGCTGAAAAATCGACAACTTATGCTGTTCACTTCAGAACAGAATTGGTTTAGATTCCGTGGACGTAATCGGGGGTAGCACGTCTCTGATGTGGCGTGATGTGTTTGTGACCTACAAAAGAAAAACGCCGTCAAAAATTAATCTAATGTACACACTACACATATTTAGCCCTTTCAAGCAGATTAAAGAATGGTGTTTGATCATAGGGCATGTGGGGTCGTACGCAGACTTGTACGTATTTGGAGTATTGTATTTAAAATACTGTATTTTAAATACAATTTGCGGTATTTTGGTACTCTACTCAATACATTTTGTTTTGTGTATTTGTACTCTATTTAAAATACATTTTATGGTATTTTCTACTCAACACTCTAATTACATATTTTGGATCTCCCTCTCAAACTCGCTGTGTCTCGCCTTTCCATTATCTTGCTTGTTCAGTGGAAATTTCCTGAGTCACTCGGACTTGACCTGGACATTGGCCCTCCTTGGAAGTCATCTAGATATCCTGCCCCTTGTGTCCTAATCCTTGGCCAGTGAGGGTTCTATTATGTGCGCTCAGACGCGGTGACGCCGAATTCTGACCTCGCCGAGCAGTGACCTGCTAGAAGTTTGCTTTGTTCTGGGTCACATATACTTAGTGGAGTTATGTGGTATCTCTTCGTCATCTTTTTGGGACTTGTGTTTAGATTACCCCTATCACACAGCGGCGGCTTGCGTAGTGCGCGGGGTTTTGGTGATTCATGTCACCTAGCGGCGACTTGCCGCGTTGACCAGTGACCGGTGACTTTTTGCGTTCAAGGATAAATAGTATCTTAATTGTATTTCAAATACTTTTTGAAGTATTTTGTACTCTATCTTAACTACTTTAATTTTCATGTATTTATACTCCATTTTAATTACATTCTAACGTTAGTATTTATTATCTTATCTTAAATACATTTTTGAGTATCTAGTACATGTCTGGTCGTACGAAAGGCACACTGCACGCCCGGATAAATAAGTGCTTTTTTTATCGTAATAACGAGACCCGATATGTGCGCTATAAAAAATTATATAAATATATGTATATGCTGAAAGAAATGGGTTCGGGCGACCGCGCAATGCATAGGTACTAGAAAAAAACGAGAGGCAGACAACGAAGGTATGGGAAGTAAGAAAAAGGGGGGAAAGTTATTTATTTGCAGGTCAATAATAAATAAACAAAATTTTAAAAAATTACATGTGAAAAGTTAAGGGACACGTCGACGTTGCGCTGAAAGCTCCGCCTTCGTCAGGACTAAGTAGTATATACAGGGTGTCCCAGAAAACGTGTCATTGAATTATAATAAAAAAACTACGCCACCTAGAATCACGCGGTCAACAGCATTTGTTCTTATTAGGTTTTTGCCACCTCCTAATGTGAATGTCATGTACTCCAAGTTTAATTATGTAAATATTTGCGAACTTAACTCGGAAATTTGCCAAGTAAAGGTCACTTTTTACCCCACCAATATGAAGAGCGTGCCGAGTTCACTCAAATTCATGATAATTCGCAGTGATATTCACGAGCTATCCCATCGGAAAAAATAGCCGAATATCATACTTTTCGGAGCACCGAACCATAGCGCGCGATGACTTTTTGGGCGCAATCGCTCTCAGTGCGACGAAAGGAGGTTCCGAAGCCAGCCCACAGAGTGATAGTAGAAAAAGTAACAATTCCTAAAATTGGGAGAGGGAAAGCATTATCTCAGCGAAAGTCGGACGTGATAAGCCGTTCCTGTTTTATCTCTTTCTGCGATGTCGGGGAGGGCTGGGTTTCCAACCTCCTTTCGTCGGATTGACAAAGATTGCGCTGAAAAATTCATCGTGCGCTATTCTGTGCGACCTCCGTAGAGCATGATGTTCGGCTATTTTTTCCGATGGGATAGCTCCTGAATATCCCTGTCAATTATCATTAATTCGACTAAATTAGACACGCTCTTCACATTGGTGGGGCAAAAAAGTGACCTTTACTAGGCAAATTTCCGACTTAAGCTCGAAAAAATTTACTTAATTAAACTTACGTTACACGACAGTCACATGAGGAGGTGACAAAAACCCAGTAAGAACAAATGCCATTGACCGCATGACTCTAGGTGGTGTAGTTTTTTTTATTATAATTCAAAGACACGTTTTCTGGGACACCCTGTATGTAGGCTAAACATCACGTTTGAAACACCTATGCTTCCAATGCCGTGTTGGCTTTGTAGTGCAATACAACAACAACAACAAAAAGAAAAAAGAAGACAAGCAGCTCTGCATGAAAAATAAAAACGAAAACTTCATTCTACATCCTCGTGCATAGTTTTAACTGACCACACTCTCACCACTGTCCATACATACGTACTATAGTTACAATTTCACCACTGTTTTGTTATGTCCTTTGGCGTATCGCCTTGTTTTCCGTGCTACTCCACTTATCATCGTCATCATAATAATTCCACACACAACGGAAAAAAATAAACAAACAAAAACACGATGCTTGGGACATTGTCTTCAATTTTATATTAAACATTACTTAGCCTGGAGGCTACGGTATGTAACTTCACAGCATTCAAAAACTATTTGCGGCTGTTGCGACATGGGTTCCGAGTCGACGTGGTAGCGAGCCGACACAGCCAGGGAAGGAAAACTATACAGGTTTATTTACAGTGACATGTCAGTATGCGAGTGAGCAGTACAAAATGGCGCGCAGCGCTTTTAAAGGCTTGAACAAAGGATCCACCGTTGACCTTCGCTGGATATGGCACCACGGTTTCCCAGAAATCCCTTGGAGCTGTGGAAGCACTTAGACTGCGTCCCTTTCTTTCCAACTTGGGGTAGGCCTTTGTTCCTGCGTTGGTTTGGATCGTGCAGATTCCTCAATGGGGATTAAAAGCGTCTGGCAGGTGTGCGTCCTTGTCGTCTGGCCGAAGGTTCGAAGGACCTCTAACTTCTATTCCTTTCACCTTGGCTCTTTCGTAACATCACCCCGCCGCCGGGTGGTCCATCAAGAGAAGGAGCGATCTTGAGTCTTGCTCCTTTAGATTGATGCAGAATCGCAGAAGCGCACTCTAATTGCCAGGACGTCCAATCGTGGCACGAAGTACTTGGATGCTCTGATGCCGTGCTTTCAATTTGCAGAAGTGTTTGGCGTCGAATAGGCCAGACCAAGAGACCTCCCTGCTGTTTTCCTTCTTCGAAAGGTGACCCACTTGTATAGTAACTGCAGGTAGAATGAGCACACAACAAAGGTAGAACAGTGACAGAATCGACCACTCCAAACCACAATCCCAACACAGACAAGTGCCGGTTTTGTCGCATCGTCTGCCAGACTTAACAACATAAGGACAAACCCTACGATTTATTCCCAGCTATCCCCAATAATCAAGAATATGTCCCATCAGTGCAGATCACAGCCAATCCTCCCAAAGTGAGACAGTTGTCTGTCAAAGCGCGTCCATGCGGGATCCTTTTCACGCAAATGCAAAAATACAAACATTTCCCCAGATATTTACAGATTTTGGTCCACTTGGAGCACGTCTTTTGAACTAAAAAGAGCGACTAAGCCCGTCAGCGTTACCATTGTCAGCTCCCTTCTTATACTTTATCTCAAAATTATAAGGCTGTAACGCTAAGCTCCAGCGGAGCAGTCGACCATTCTTCGCGGACATGTTTTTCAGCCACGTTAGCGGGCAGTGGTCAGTCTCAATTACAAATTTGGACCCGGACAGATAGCAAGAGAGCTTTTGGACTGCCCAGATCAAGCATGCGCACTCTTTTTCTGTGGCGCAGTAGGCTTCTTCTCGCCCCGTCAGTTTGCGACTTATATACAGAATTGGTCTTTCACGACCGCCTTCATCTAACTGACAAAGGACTGCACCAATGCCACTATCGCTGGCGTCACACTGCACGAAGAACGTGCGGTTATAGTCCGGAGCCTTTAAGATAGGCTTGTGTGTGAGTGCCTCTTTTAACTCGCGGAAGGCCCTTTCCTTTGTGTCATCCCACTTGATGACATTCGGTTCAGTCTTTCTCAAAGCATCGGTTAGGGGACTAGCGATACTGGAGTAACTTCTGATATAATGCTGGTAGTACCCCGCGAGTCCTAGAAACGCTCTGAGCTCGGTTTTGGTAGTTGGTCGCGGGTACTCTGCTACAGCTGCGATCTTCACGTCGGCTGGACGGCGATATCCCTGTCCTATCACATGCCCTAAATACGTGACCTCGGCCTTCCCGATCTGACATTTTTCCGCACGCACCGTGAGTCCTGCGTCGCGAAGCCTTTCCAGCACGGTTCGAAGATGCCGAATGTGTTCTTCCCAGCTGTCCGAGAAGATGGCGATATCATCTAGATACGGGAGTGCGAAATCTCCCAGCCCTTTTAGCACGCGGTCCATAAGGCTCGAAAAGCAAAAGGGAGCGTTCTTTAACCCAAAGCTAAGCATTTTTGGGCGAAATGTTCCCAACGGGGAAACAAAGGCGGCATATCTGCTTGCGCGCTCCGTTAAAGGGACTTGCCAGTACCCGCGAACGAGGTCTAGGGTGGAGATGTACTTCGCCTTACTTACGACTTCCACCCTTTCCTCGATATTCGGTATCGGATACGTTTGATCACGGGTAATGGTATTCAACTTCCGATAATCTACGCACGGCCGGGCGTCCTTTCCGGGCACTTCTACTAGTATCAATGGGGATGTAAAATCGCTTTCCCCAGGCTCGATGATACCTAGATGTAGCATTCGTTTTATCTCGCTCTCTATGATCTCTCTTTGCCTCGGGGATACTCGGTAGGGCTTGGAACGAACCAGCTCATTACTAAGTAGCTCGATGTCGTGTTCCACCAAATTTGTTTTTCCCGGTCTGCTCGAGAATACGTCCTGGTATTCTGAAAATATCTGTTTTACATCTCTCAACTGGTCTTCAGGAAGCGTCCCACTGTTCACTATCTTTCGGAGGAGTTCTTCAATGGTAAATTCTGGGCTACCAACTGCCGTGGGTATGTCCTGTGACATCTCCTCTGGCGCGTTCAGAGTTAGATTTACCACTGCCTCGCGCTCCCGGTACGGTTTCATTAGATTACAGTGAAACAGCTGGATGTCCTTACGCTTGCCTTCCATTTTTACGGCGTAGTTGGTCTCAGAAAGCTTCTGTACTACGCGAGCTGGGCCTTCCCATCTTACATCCAATTTGTTTTGTTTAGACGGTTTCAGAAGCATGACCCTGTCGTCTACTTGAAAGGTCCTTGCTTTTGCCGATCTGTCGTAGTATTTCTTTGATTTCTCCTGAGCAGACTTCATGTTTGCTCTTACTACTTCTCTAGCTCTGTACAATCTATCGAGCAGATCTAAAATGTACTGGACTACATTTGGGTCTTCTCCTTTTCCCTCCCAAGACTCCTTCAACATTCGCAAAGGTGTTCGTAGCGAACGCCCGTACACAAGCTCGGCCGGACTAAATCCCGTGCTCTCGTGTGCTACAGAACGCAGCGCAAACATCGTTGCCGGAAGGCATGACTCCCAGTTAGTTTTGTGCTCGTAACATAGTGCTCTCAGCACTCTTTTGAGGACGGAATGCATCCTCTCCACGCTGTTGGATTGAGGATGATGCACTGAGCTATGGATTATTTTCATGCCACATTTCTCTAGGAAGGTAGTTGTGAGGTTGCTCGTGAAAACACTGCCATTGTCGCTCTGGATTTCTGCGGGGAAGCCCACCCTAGCAAATATGGAGAGGAGCGCGTCTACCACTTGCACGGAATTCAATTCCCTTAGAGCTACGGCCTCGGGGAACTTCGTGGCTGGACACAGCGCTGTTAGAACGTAGCGATGTCCTTGCTCTGTCGCGGGTAAGGGACCGACAATGTCAATCACCAGCCTGCGGAAGGGCTCGGTGATTATTGGCACGAGACACATTGGGGCCTTCCGCTGATCTGTCGGCTTTCCCACGCGTTGGCATGTATCGCATGATTTCACGCAGTTTTCGATGTCTTTCCAGCAACCTGGCCAGTAATACTCCGCAGTTAGACGAGCCTTAGCCTTTCGAACGCCTAAGTGCCCTGACCACGCATTGCTGTGAGACAAATGCAGGAGATCTTCCCTGTACTTTTGTGGAACGACTACTTGGTCAAACACTCTACCGTTTTTATCCCTGTATCGCCGATACGGCAAGTTCTGTTTTTCGTAGAATGAGATGTCCTTTCTAGCAACGCCCTCTTTAACGCTATCACACAGGTTACGTATCGATGGGTCGCTCTTTTGCTCTGCTGCCAAAGCAGCTTGATCTACTTTCGCCAGCGATTGGAAACTGTTAGATACTGGCGCCAAGATCGCCCCGCACTCGTCTGAATTTTCAGTATCTTTACTAGACTGCATGTCCGAGTTTTTCTCGCTAACTTCGATATCGCTGGTCTGATCTGACTTCGGCGATTCGTCTGACGTCACGGCGTTCGCATTTGTCTCAGGAGCGCCTTTGTCGGAGCTGTACGTCATCTGTCCGGCTAGCTCTCGCGCCTTGGAGCGTGTCAACGCCTGCACTAGTTCTAGGGAAAAGCACTGTCCCCTATCCCGCAGCAACTGATCCGATTTGTTGGAAAAGAGGTACGGATAGTGCGAAGGGAGGTTCGCGGAAACGGCTGCTTCTGTTGCAAGTACTCCGAAAGGTCCCTCAATCGTCACTCTGGCTACAGGAAGGCATACACTATTCTCCTCCACGACTTGCTTAATCCACGCACAATCACCTGTTAGGTCGTCGGGGCGAATGTACGAGGGATGGATTACGTCCATCGTGGCAGCGGAGTCACGAAGTACTCTGCATTCCTTCCCGTTTACTCTAAGGGTTTTCGTGTACGGATCCAAGAGCTTTATGTTTTCCTCGCTCTCGCTCACATAGGAAAATACCATCTTTCTCTCACACTGGGCTGCTAGGTGACCCGGTTTCTTACAGTTATAACAAACTTTAGGCTTTCTAGCTTCAAATACCCTGGTGTTCTCTCGACTGGGTCTAGTCTCGACTTCCTTTTTCGTGGCTACCGTTTCGTCCGTCAATCTCTCTTTGCTTGACGATCTACGCCCTTCTTCTTTAGCACGCTCTCCTCGTTTGAGAAACTCTGTCCGGTTCTCCCTACTGTTTTTAGACCGAACAACTTGGTCCTCTTTAAGACCTCTCCGAGTCGCGTATTCCTCTGCGTATTCGGCCGCCGTTTGGATATTAGGTTCTTTTAGCCTGTCCTGAATCCAAAATTTGGCTTGCTCCGGGATGCCACGGTAAAATTGCTCTAAAGCAACGCACTCGACCACTTTGTCGTGATTCCCGTAGGCTTCCGCACTCTTGAGCCATTCGACTAAGTTGGCTTTAAGGTTGTACCCGAACTCTGGATAGGACTCACTCGTCTTTTTCGTCGCGTTACGAAACCTTTGCCTGAGCGCTTCCGTGGACAAACGATACTTCTGTAGGAGCGCTGACTTTGTCTTATCATAGTCGGCTGCATCCTCTTTACTCAGTCTGGCGATCACATCGGCCGCTTCGCACGGGAGTAGGGTTAGCAATTTTTGAGGCCAGCAATCTTTCGAGAAACCGACTTTTTCGCACGTTCTTTCGAAGTTGACGAGGAACAATCCAACGTCTTCGCCTACTTTAAACGGTTGCATCAAGTCTTTCATCTTGAAGCTCTCTGTCCCCCTCTCACTAGACGGGGTGGTAGCACGACTACTCCCTTGGACCTCCAGACGTTTCATTTCCAAGTCTATCCTTTTTGCTTCGAGTTCCTGTGCCTTTACTCTTTCCTCGGCTTTCTGCCTCTCTACCTCAGCCTTCTGCCTCTCTACCTCAGCCCTCTGCCTCTCTTCCTTTTCCTCCCGCTCACGCTTCTCTACGATTAGCTCCCAACATTCTAATAGCTCAATATCCTCTACGTCCGATTCGCGAATGAGCTCTATCAAATGTGGTTTTCTTTTGACCTTCTCTGTGTTGATTCCCAAATCATCACATAGCGCTAGTAGGTCCGGCACTCGCAGCTTATTAAGATCCATGTCTCACTCAGAACTGGCTACACTCCGCACTGTACTTTTTCCCAGTGATGGCCGCTAACTACTTGTACAGTAGTTTAACTATAACTACTAACTACTTCGTGATGGAGTAGTTTAACTAGTAGTTCAACTACTTTTCAGGGGAGTACTTAAAACTACTTCTTTAACTACTTCAATGTAGTTTAACTACATCTATAACTACTTAACGTTGTCCATCACCACCAATCCCTTGTAGTGTTCTTGGACTCCTAAATATAAATCACAAGCAATGATAAACTTTGGCTCAAGCCACTGCTACGACCGTGAAATACAAAGCTTGCCGCGGGATTCTTTCTATGCTTCCTCGATAAACTGAGTTGCATAATTATTTCACAGCAAATGAGGCTTCACTGGACAACGGCGTTGCGGATTTAAATCCATCAAAGGGCTCGTGGATTTGATTTGGGATTTGGTTGACGGGGAAAATATGACGACGATTTGAATTTGGATTGAATCACATTTTTGACACATGATTTGGATTTGGATTGAATCACAATTTTGGCAGATGATTTGGATTAAATCACGTTTTTTTTTCGACGGAATTGGATGTGTATTTAGTCAAGCTTCTGAAGGGAAATGGTTGGATTTTGACTGCTACGAAATTTGACGTTGACGGGCGGGCAGATTCTTTGTCAGTCGTATCTGAGGCCGTCTCTGTAATTACGTTTTTACAAGAGATTTGACTGCATTTCACATATGTTTACACATGATGCAATGCAACTCTTAATGAGGAAAAGGTCTAAAAAGTGTTTGGATTTGAGATGGCTTGCCTTGCATCCCGCCATATCGGTTCCCAATGTCCCGCTAAAAGTTGTGTTTCGTTTAAAAAGAAATGCCACGATTTTTTGATTGCGTGAAGCAGTCTACGGATACTGTTTGTAGACTGCTTCAAGTTTAAGAGGTGGTTTGTCTGTCAGACAGATCACCTCTAAGGCATATAGCCATCTTCCCTTCCGAGCACTAAAGGTACGTCAAGCAATACTCTCATATATAATCACATGGGCAGTTCGATGTTTTATTCACAACGGTATCACAGCTTTCTATAATTTCTCAGAAATGGAACGCATTGGAGAAAGCGCACCACTGGTCCACTGAGCTCAAACAATGTACGTTCGAAAAGGACTACCATACACGTATTTTGCCTGTTTTATTTGCTCTGAACTGCGACTGATGTCGCGTTCTGGTGTCCCAGAGATTGCTAAAATAAGTCCCGAAATGTCCACATGAGAACCAGTCGTATGAGGTCATTGTGCCCAGGAACAGGAATGTGTATGTTGGTTGCCCTTTTTCATAGAGGCTTGCTTATGGTCAACTCGGTGCCACCGCAGAACTCTTACCGCAAAAGCGAACGACGAAATCCTCTATTTAAGCGAGTGTACAGTAAAGGATGATGTTGTTTCCTCTCTCTGCTATTGGATGTCCGCAGTGGCCCGCTACCCGCTGCTTTCGGAAGTAGCGAAACATGTATTTGCAGTACCTGCAAGTTCTGGAGCAGTCGTACGAGTGCTCTCTGCAGCCAGCCTGATCAAGACCGCGAAAAGAAACAGGCTGCACCAAACTACATTGGAGCAGCTGGTCTTTCTAAACAAGAACTTGAGAGAATAAGACTGCTTACGCGTGTTGGGCGGATGCACTACTGAGTTTGTTATAACACAACTGCGGTGTGCAGCACGCAGCCGTCACATTTAACACAACATAATTCCCGGCAGTTGGCTTTATGTTATGTGCCGAGTAAGCGTATTTGACAAATATGTTACTCCGATATCCACGTGAAAATAAATAAAATGTCAGTGTCAACCTTCGCATCGCTATGTCGGCTGTTCATACTATTCGCTGCAGGTGAGATTTATATGTGTTTATACCATGTCACGGGTATTATCCAGCGAATGCATTCAGTAACTGTACCTTGTAGACATGGTCAGCTGCATGCTACAGTTATTTCGGGAACTTTAGCCCCCGGATTCGTTGACGGTTTCGATGAATCCTGATTTAAAACCGGATTTGATTTAGCACACCAAAAACAAATCCGAATTTAAAATGATATTTGTCGCCTCAAGTTTAAATCCAGACTTGATTTGGATTTGATTTGCGGTGTTCCGAAAAACATGGATTTGATTTAAATCCGATTTGACTCGTTAAATCCGCAACACTGCTGGACAAGCATTAAAAGTGAAGATTTAGTACACATGCACGACACCGTTCTCATCAAGCAAGTAGCTCAAGGTAAAAGTCGGAAGCACAATCGTGCCGCAAAGCTTGCGGCCAAAGTAGTTCGCGCCTTCAGTAACCTAACTACTGTAGTTAACTACTTAAAATAGTAGTTTAACTAGTAGTTGCCACTACATTTCTGCAAGTAGTTGATAACTACTTTTTAACTACAGTCTGGTAGTTTAACTAGTAGTTTAACTACATGTAGTTGACTACTGGCCATCACTGCTTTTTCCTGACTTTCGGTTTCACACAGTAATTACCACACAGGTACTATCACACAGCTATCACAAAGTTACCACACAGGTATCACACAGAAAGTTTCCAACTGCCGCTACAATTTCACACAGTCTATGCAGCTAACAGCCTGGCAAACGAGCGCATAAAAACCAAGCACTCACCCATGCTAGAAGTCATGGCCCGACGAAGTCAATCCCGACGCTGCCAACCAGTTGTTGCGACATGGGTTCCGAGTCGACGTGGTAGCGAGCCGACACAGCCAGGGAAGGAAAACTATACAGGTTTATTTACAGTGACATGCCAGTATGCGAGTGAGCAGTACAAAATGGCGCGCAGCGCTTTTAAAGGCTTGAACAAAGGAGCCACCGTTGACCTTCGCTGGATATGGCACCACGGTTTCCCAGAAATCCCTTGGAGCTGTGGAAGCACTTAGACTGCGTCCCTTTCTTTCCAACTTGGGGTAGGCCTTTGTTCCTGCGTTGGTTTGGATCGTGCAGATTCCTCAATGGGGATTAAAAGCGTCTGGCAGGTGTGCGTCCTTGTCGTCTGGCCGAAGGTTCGAAGGACCTCTAACTTCTATTCCTTTCACCTTGGCTCTTTCGTAACACGGCCCACCACAGTGCAAGACCTTTCCGACGTATTCCTACGTCTTTTTTCCGCGTGCTGGTAAGGGGGGTACGTACGGACTTGTCTGTCTGTGTTTTGCAAGAGTGTGTCGGAGAATATCACAAGCAAGCTCTTGCAAACATACCATGTAATACAGTGCACGATGAAACAACCCTGAGCGCGCATGGTGTACACTATTTAGACGAACATACACAACGAAGCTCAATCCAGCATAAACGGTGTGTCCCCACCTTGGTGACAAGGCCGTGTTGCTGAACGACAACATGTTTATACCATCAAAATTAAAAATAAAAAAAATAAAAACATGTTTACCTTATTGTTTGACAGGGAGGTCAGAGCCAGAGACATTGCCTAGTGAGCTCCATTGCCTAGTGAGGTCTGCGTTTGTAACTTAAACGTCGCTATACGAGCACTGCATGGAAAGCTATTTCGGCCTTATTGTGCCATCGTCAGCATTGCGCGCGCAGTGGTGTCGTCAGTGAGATGTGGTTATTTTACATACCACGTTACGTCCTGCTGCCTCCGAGGAGCATACATATTGATATTACAGTCATACACATTGACTGTCTTGCACATTCTATGTCTAAAGAAACATGATCTTCTCTCTGCATCTTATTTGCTCGTGTGTACAGATGGTCAATGCGTCAAGAGAGCCAGTGCGTTTTGTTTCCCTGCACATGTTGCACATTTGTTCTACGTCCGAAGGGGTCACCATGTTTCTTCCACGACCATCTATATAATACACGACCATAACACTCGCCCGTTCGCCTATGGGACTTCCGTCCGCGCCTCGAGGAGCGGAAGTGTGCATTTACGCGCGGAGCGCCCGCCAGGGGCGCCAGTTGCGGTACCCAGAAGTGCGCCTGTTCTAGCTCAGGTGTGTGCAATATGAGTGGTCCTTGTGGTTAATTATTCGTTCGTACACGTTTGTGTATTGTCGCAGGTTCTCTGTTCATGTAGAGCTAAGAGTTCTGAAACCAAATACTCAGAAATAGGCTGTGCTCTGAAGCGTAGGTGGCATGTAAAACTGTGAAACTCGCGCACTATGCAGGCAACTCGTTCTGTCCTGAGGCAACTCCCTTCCTACATCTCTACCGGTTCGCTGGGTTTCTACCCATATTCGCGCACTATGTGTACTACATCGTACTGCACTACATCGTACACATAAACTTGGCAGCATCACATTGTGTGTTGGGCCAGTTATCATGCGTTTATGATTGTCAGACGCAAGCGCGTTCAGACATTACGTTTCACGTGAGAGGCGTTCCGTGTTAACATACAGGGCAGTTACAGAGAATGGGTGAAGGCGACCGTAAGAAGAAACTGTTCCTTTTTCTTTCTTTTTGTTTACCCACAAACGCGTTTTGGAGTAGCCAGTTCTGACTGGGTCGGGACTAACCTCTCCGTATTTTTTTTTCTTTTCCAATCCAATCCAAGAAACTGTTCCTGGCAAAGAGATGACTGACACCAGTTACGACGTCCAACAGAATTTGTTGTATAAGCAAGCACTTCAGTTTAGATCAGATATCAGTTGTTTTGTTTTCCTACTTATTGCTCCCTTTTTATTTTACTTCTACACTTTTTTTTTCTTTCTTTTGTGCTTTGCCATTACAATGCTCTGCTAACCTTTATTATGCTGTTCGGATAGAAGCCACTCTGAGAATTTTTCGTGATGGTGGCTTTTCTGCGACGCTACCTTGTGGTGCCTTTTTTGTGTTCGTTTTGCACTCCTGGGAGGTGCAAGGCTGTGTAAACTTCGTGATCACTAAACGTAGGTACCGTAACCACGGTGTCACGTCTGAGAATTTCGCGCTTTGCGCCGATGCTAAAGTCTTCCGCCTTGAAATTCCGAGAACACGCAGAGTTCGAGCTAGCATGCAGGCGAAAAACGATTTTAGATGGTGAGTTTTTCGCTGTTGTTGCAGACAATGGTCGCGGATGATAACTTTGTTGTACGAAGCATCTTCATCAAATTTAATGCAAGCCTTTGCTCATCGGCACCAGTGAAGATGCTGTTCTATATACTAGACACCCTGCTGTTCGGGGTGGCTGGACTCTCTATGGCATGGGTACATGGTCAGCAAAAAAAAACACACACACACACAAAACAAGAACGATTACACGCCTTACACTGTGCTCAATCACAATCACACAGACAGTCGAGACTGCGGCATTTTTCGGGAGTGACGCTAGTAGTTAAGGCCAATGAAACACGGAAATCAGAAGGGCTTGTGCCCCAGTGCTTGTGCCTCTTCATCAACCAGCGTTCTTTAACAAAAATATGCAACTGGAGGTAGTGAGGCTCAAGTGCTCTGTTCGTCGTTCTGTATTGCATTGGTCTCAACTAGTACCACGTGGTTTTCGAGCAGGACTTTATTCCCCCCCCCCCGATGGATAGGGGGATATATATTTATTATGAAGAAAAAAAAGGAGGGAAGGGTAACATAGGTAACATAGAATACAACCCAGGGATCGTATCCTCAGTGAAGCGCTGGAACAAATAAGAAGGACGACAATTACACAGACTGGCCGCAATCGTATCTTGTCTAACTTGTGTTCGAGAGGTCTGGTATTGTGTCAAGTTAGGCAAGAGGCGATGCAAGGTGGACTGAATAGTCTGTGACTGATTGAAAGCCACACTGAAGCCAAAGTTCAAAGTAATCTTGAGCAGTACCGAATTCCTCATATCTTTCATAAACCAGGAATTTTCAAATCATTTCAGTTCATTCAGTTTCAGTTCATCATTTCATCTACAAATCGCAGTTTGTAAAACGACATTCTCAATCTAGGTAATCCTTTCCTGTACCCATGCCTAAATCCCTTTTGAATCACTCACCATGTCACCAGCAAAAACTATGCGAATTAGTCGCACTCGGCGGCAAATTCACTTTTCACGTGCACTGTGCTATTCAGTGCCTACTCTCTCTTTGAATGAACGAAACTAAGCTAGAATCCCAAGAGGGATTTGAGTCAAAGAACTTCTAATGTACTATCTGCTCTTCACAGGTGGACTCCTGCATGTCGGAAGACCAGAAAGATCCTCTTTGCTCACAGTATCGAAGGGCTCAATTTCGAGCTCCCTTTCCGTGCACGCCCACTTCTGCTATCAAAGTTGTTTCCCATAAGAGCATTATTTCCTTTTTTGTACTTTGGGCTCTGGGGGTATATTCGGCACATCTAAAATTAAAGCCCGCTGTCGGATTGAAGGAGGGTAACCGATAAGCCGGAGATAATTACGTCAGCACCGTGCGTAGGGCGCAACAGATGTCCCTTCGAATCTAATGGAAAGTCGACTTGTTGCATTAGTAATGAACTTTAAATTGGCTGTCTCTTTGTTTTTCACTTCCCGTCTTTAAAACTGTGCAGCCGCCGCCTTCAATGTATCGGCGCACGCGCCCCAATTATTCCAAGATTGGTATTGCGGTGACCGGGCTGAAATGTACTGCGGTTATGCAAATGTGGACACCCGGGTAGCCTAAGTACGTTACAGTCCCAGTGGGTTTCTCATTGCGGTTGGTAATCGTGGGAGGGTTCCGAAGTATTACGTTGCTACACTGAATCGGGTTGCACACCGCTCGAGTTTCTTAACTCCTAACTGAGTCGTATAATGTCTGAAGGCTACTGGTAATGTTCGCAAGAAATTATCTCCTCGTTTCTGGGTGAAGTGATGCCGCCTTCGCCGTACCGCTTCTGCGAAGAAACAGTAAACATCCGGGAATGTCATGTGGGGTCGAACAAGTCGGGAAGTGAGACGCGTTGCTCTTATATGGGTGCACGTGTGTGGCCTCAGCGCGAACATCCTCATCCAATGGTTTTAAGAGAGCGTAAAACTACGAGTGGCTCTCTCTCTCTCTCTATTTCTTTTTGAAGGGGAGGGAGAGAAGGATCTATAGATAGTTATCATTATGATATTTGTGCTGTTTGTCATCTAAGCAGCACGCCTGTGGCAGGGTGGGTCCCTGTGCGCTCTTTTACGAAGAACTGGTGGTCATGAGTACATTTGCGGTTGCTGTTCTATAGCACTCACAAGACTCACTGCCCCTAGAAGCAGGATCCCACCTATATTTCTGCCGTTGCACATCCCCGCTACTGCAGCCTCTTTCACTTTTTGAGCGATAGCGAATCACTGTATGCTTTTATTCCTTTCATATTCGGTTCCTCAGTCATATGCTTGTAGATACACAAGTGGAAATCATCCGAACAGCCGCATTTTCCTTCCCTTCTCCAATCACTTCTTCACTGCCTACGACTCACTGTTGTTCAACTCAAGTTCCCCAAACTGCACTGTCTGTGGCGTGGAAGCTGACATCCCACACCGACTCCTGTATTGCCAACAGTACCTTCACCATCGGAACACCCTCCGTTGCTATCTAGTCCAGATTGGCTGTAATGACTTTTCCTTGGCCACTCTCCTTGGGCCCGTCCTGCACCCCAACCAGTGGGCTGTAACTGCCGAACTCCTCCGTTTCCTCGGTGCTTCAGGACTCATGAACTGCATGTGACTTTGTCACGTTGTTATAGTGTTGATACGTGACTTTGTCACGTCCTTATATTTTTTTCTTCTTTTCCATTGTTATAGTGTCTCTTTTTTTCTTTAAAGGGGTTTAAAATTGGGCTGTTTGGTGTAACATTAAAATCTAAAAAATCCCAGTGCAAGGCGACACTTAAAAGATGATATAGGACACAGCACTGATGAAACAACACAGACTCAGTGTTGCGTCTGTGTCGTCTTTTAAGTGTCGCGCTGCACTGGGGTTTGTATCTTTTTTCTTTTCCTTTCGTTCCTTTTTCTTTGGACTAGAAAAGCCGTCTCTTTGCCTAGCTGACCTTTCCTTTTCTTTTTTAATAAACATATCCCCCCTCCTCCCCATTTTCCTCTCACAGATCCACCAGGCTGCGCGTCAACTGTTGTCTGAGCTTTCCAGCAGCCGTATATGATGCATGCACTATGCCGCTCTCAGAAGCGGTTCGCCAAAGGAAATGCAAACACTTCCACTCTGCAGGGAAGCCCAATCTGCAGCAGAGATACACTTGGCGATGCACGCAATCTTTACTGGAACGGAAGGCGTGACTTACCATGCACAGAGATCTCGGCCTCCGCGCTAAGCCTCGCGGAAGCCGCCCTCCAACTCCAGACATGACGGGGATTTCCTCTGCGGATTCTCCCTTTTTATTTTTGTCGTTCTGGGCCTTTCCGTTCTCGAAGGCGTCACTTCCATCTAATATGACGCGAGCGCCGTTTTTTCTCTGGCCACTTGCAACACACACTTGTAGCTGATACGGTCAACAAGGGGTCCATCTATCCCAGTAGTGAGGGGACTTCATCTCGAGATGTCGCGATATTACAAGCAGGAAAACCCAGCCAGATTAGAGACAGCGGGGGGAGAGATATGGATCACGGGAGTCAGTGAGGGGACAACTACCCGAGCTGTCATTTGGCTCAAACTGACGGGAAGCTTTGAAAAAGAAGAAGAAGAAAAAAAGATTTTATTTTTTCGTCCCACAGTAAGATCGTCGTTTGCTCTTCCACTTCCTGCGTCAGGCCAAGCGAGAATCCTCGATGAGATAAAAGTCGCTTTAAATTGGATTCGCGGACCAGAAACTGACCGTCATCGAGATCATCTCGATGGACATTTTAGATCGTCTGTGGGAGGATCGGAAATGGAATTTCAACTTTCTCTCTGTAAACGCCCCTCTGTATACCCTTTATATTTCCCTTTGTCCCCTCCCGGTTCTGTGTATCTATGCTTCTGCTGCTCTTTCTATCTGTGTGCTTTAACAATCGATAAGATTAATTCGACGAAATTGTATCTGTCTACTGTGTCGTCTCTCTGTGTGGCAGCCGTCCTTCCCCCGTTCGTGCTGCCGGGGACTCCATTGTTTGTTCTATAAGGGAAGAGTGGATGGCACAGTCGTGTGGTGTGTGCAAACACCCGGGAGCTTTCAGGCACAGTAGGATCGAGTAACTTGTCGTTCTGTCGCTGAGTTATTTCCCTCTTTTTTGTGTATATTGCATGCACATTTCTTTCTTGTGCGCGCAGACAACAGGAAGTAAAGAAAGAAAGAGGAAATGTCAAGCTGGGAATAACGTACCTCTGCTGCGGAGGTGTACAGGTAAACGTCCCAGGGACTGCAATGAAAGCAAGACTTATAAAGCTTCTCACATCTTCATATTAAAAAAAAAATCTATCAATCAATCAATTTGGCAGTACGGCGTTTTGCCCTCTTAGCACGTTATTTGGCGACGAAGAGTCAGCTTGTTCAGCTGTTGTTGTCAGCTTGGCGCCGTTCTAAAGAAGCAAGGTTAATTTTAGACTTCAGTGCAGTTAGAGACGCGGTAGGAGAAAAATCGTCATTGATGAAGCTTGCCGCTCCCCGTTCTGGGTATATTCAACATTATTCGCTAACCATTTTTGTGATTCCGTGTTGACGCCGCGAAGCAATTGGAGCTATGACTGGTGTACAGACTTGGACAGAGGAAGAGAGGACAGCAGGAAAGAGTGGTAGAGGCGGCAGGGTTAATAGTCCTGGGCCGACTTCAGGGTGAAGTGTGCCGTCATACGTCTAAAAAACACACACGCAAAAAACAAGCCCGTTGACATTTTCTCATGAGATCCAACTTGTCAAGTATTACTGGCAGAATATCCAGGTCTAAATGTGTCCTGGCCTGCCCACTGAAGGATCAACTGTATAGCGCGCTTTTGCTATCTTATGTAAGCTATCGCCGTCTTATCTGAGGAACGACAACATCAGATCTAAATTCATTGCAGGTGATCCGAAACAGGCATTTGCGCACTGTTGTAGTAATTGAAAAACGCAGCTCTGAAAACCGGATGCCACCCTAGGATTCCACCCCACCACCTTCCAGGTGCCACCACTAAGGGGGTGGTTCTACCGACTCAGTCACGCGGCTGGTTTATTTTCGTTTCGTGCACCGGTGCTAATGAAATGAATAGTGCTTCTAACATGGGAGAAATATCAAGACTGAAGAAGTCTGCTCTTGGTGATGGTGACGCGATGAAAAAAATGGGGGTGTGAGTTTCGACGAAGTCGAACAGGCTACCCCAGTTAGCTACACACAGAAAGTACAAACAGATGATACATCGTGAACAGAGATGATGACGATGATGGTGGTGGTGGTGGAGTTAAACATGTAGTTCAAAAGTTTCGACCAAATGAGTGTAAAATGTTCGAATCGCTGGGGGCACACACAGCACACATTCAGCGAGTCATAGAATGTCCATAAGCCCGGTTGTATGTAGAAAACATTAAAAATAGAAAATATAGACGACGCAGGACATAACAGGTTCGCGATGTCGAAGGCTCAGGAGTCCACACGAGAGAGGCTCGCCTCTAATACCCTTCGAGCATCAACGTATTACCTACACCTGAGAAGGATGTGTTCTACGTCCTCTACAATGCCACACTCACTACAGTCCGGAGAGTCTCGCTTTCCCAGTTTGAAGTGAAGACGTCTCGCTGTATCGCATATCGTCACATGCTCTCTGCTGTGTCTCTGAGGCTGCCCATTTTTTTGAAGTATGTTTTATCTCTTAACTTAAAAGACGGCATTTGATAAAAAGTCAGCGAGTGCTAGTAGCGAGAATTGAACCCACACCTAACTGACTTTTCAGTAAGATCGTTGCCTGAGCGTTGACGTGGCTTAAAGGGACTATCGCGTCCGGAAAGGTGTGTAATGGACCGATACGGTAATTTTCGATATGGCTTCACAGTCTACTTGGCACAAGTTTCTTTTCCGCAAACCCCTTATATATTGAATGAACGTGTTTTAAAGGTTCACACTTCGTCTGCAGGTGACACCATGATGACGTAAGCGGGGTACATGAATGGGAGCGAATCGCAGGTGATCGTCTCCGAGGTCGTCTGCTTCTCGTTCGCGCCACGATATACTCAAAGGCCTCGGTAAAGGACAGATTGCTTTTTAAGCTCTTTCATATTAATGGCGAAATATCTTGCGCGGGCTTCCCCGTGCACAACAGTATAGAGTTCTGCAGGAATGGAGCTGCCTTGAACTATACCTCACGCACCGGAACAATTGACAATGGACCACAGGCATTGTTCCCAAATCCCTGTTTCACAATACAGCGTAAATGTTAATTTACTGATCCAGTTATTGACCGCGTGGAATTACTGACTCGCCTCTGAACTGATGCGTTAATTCATGAGGCTTACAAATTACAGAGAGCTTTACGAATGGAGGATTACTATAAGAGAGTCCTCGGAATATTCAGGTGTAGGAAATTGTGACGCGACGACCCACAGAGAGGAGAAGGGCGGGAAATACAAATATAGACTGACCATGGACGCACAATGTCAGACGCTGTAACTGTTGTACATGACGGATAGATCCTTTATTTATTTATTTTTTTCGTTACGCTGTGTGAGAGCACCTTGGCGTCAACAATATTGCTAAAACAAGGTCACTTTGGATTTATTCGAACACCAACCTACAGGTTTGCATTGAAGACATGTTCGCGTACGTTTGGAGTAAGCATTTCTAGACTATGTTATCTCATAATGAATTTAGACGGTAGTATCTGGTCGTAAGCGTTTCTGACTAGGCATCCTTATAACCTTATTTTAGTTGTTGAAAGCATTGAGTGACTTTCCTCGTCACTCCTACAGGAGCAGATGCATCTTGGGACGTGTCTTCCATCTCGAGACACTTTCGTGTTTTGAGACACTTGAGACACTTTGGGACAGTCATTCGCACAGATATTCGCAACAAGGTACTCAAACGCTAACTACATTGCTGTTAAGAATATTTTATTAAAATAATAATCTAATTACACAAGTCGCTCCTATACATGAATTGGGGAGCTACGCAAGGGGGTATTCCGGATCTTCTTCTTTGTCGAATACCTTGACAGGCGCTACGTGCTCGTCTTGTAACGCGCATCACTTCCATTGAAGTGGCAGACCTCCCCGTGCAAGAAGGGGATACAGTCAACGTGGCACGCGGATGTGCGGATATATTGAATACCAGCGCGAATACTGCCACGGATACACGGGTGGGGATATGTTTATGAAGAAAAAAGAAAGGAAAGGCGGATACACGGATCTCAAGTAGCGCGGTTGCGGATGCCACCGCGGATCTTACGAGCGTGCAGATGTAGATATAATTATGGACTGTAATGTCGCATGGGTAGCATCCTGACTTTGACTGTCGTGCATGCATTGAGATGTGCACACTTTTTTAAATGGCACGCTGGAAGATGTCCTGCATCCCGGAGGTTGTTTGTCGGAGGATATGCGAAGCAGTCGAAGTCTACTGGGCTTTCTTGAAGAAACATTCACATTGCTGACGTCCCCTGTTGATATTGTTTACAGGCTTCCTCTGTCGCTTCCGCTGTCAGCATTGATCGTCCTGCATTATCGTCGACTTTCAACCTTCGTTTCATCTCATCTTGCCTACACGACAGGTCAACAACGGCATGTTCATTACTCCGGTCGTCATGAGTTTGGCAACTGGAATGCAAAAAAAAAAAAATGATGGCATCTCTACAAATATGACACTCCAAAAGAGCAATACTGTATTGCACCTCTGTCGGGTTGCTTTTGTGTGAATTAGATTGGTAGCGATGCCCAGCAGGATTTCAAAGAGTTAACGTTCTTGCAGGGGCTTTGTGGAGAACAATCAGCGGCTTACGATAGCCGCAATTGACTAGACTGCGGTCTAATCGATCATCTGCGGGGATGGTCTGTCCTTAAAACATTATCGTCATGATCCCTCTTGAATGAGAAAGTTGAATCCACTCTCGTGTTTTACGAGCTTTTGCACGGACATGTTGTGCCATGCTCTTACTGTGACATTACATAGAGCACGGTGGGGTTGTGTTATGGTGCGCAGGAAAGAAGGGAGAGCGTGCATCCAAGCTGGTATAGACTCATGGCAGGGGACCGAGAGACACGGAACAAGAAGGACGGACGACAAATTCTCTGTCCGTCCGCTCGTCCTTCTTGTTCCGTGGCTCTCAGTCCCCTGCCATGGTTCTCAGGATACGACAATTACTTCCTTTCGATTCGTGTTTCAAATCCATTCCTCCTCTAATGTTTCTTTTTCGTTATTCCTGTGTGGTATCAAGCGCCCTTTCAATTCTAATGCGCGGCAATTGCAAATAATGTTCCACCTCTGCGCATAGAAAAACATCCGCTGCATTTCTCTCTGTCTTCACCATACAGCTAACCGTTGTTTCAGCGCTTTGCGTGCTGCTCGCATATAATTACCCTAACACCCGCGCTGTCTTCTCCTTTATGGTTCGAGAAAGAAGCTTCATCACTCAGCACAGGGAAAGTTTCTTCAGAGCCGTCCTTAGCTGCGTGATAGGCAACCATCTGCTGCCTGGCCACTACACGTTCGGCCTTTCTTGTGCCCTCGAGCTTGCCAACATTCTGTACCTCAGTCTTTTTGTTGAAACGGACGTTACGCATTTTTAAACCTCGCTAATGGTGCCATAAGTAAGGCCTTCAAACATAACGACCATTACCGTATGATGTTACGATTTACACGCTCGAAATAATGCAGACAGCGGCGTTTATGCGTAACTTGCGAGGTGCAAACAGGCACGGTCCGCGACGAAAAGTATAATGTTTTCAACTGAAAATTCGCATAAGGGTGTCGTACATGTACAACGGAAGACTTTCTCGCGTGACTACGAGACGCGTCTACCGTATTTAGATTGCGGGACTATTCGGGAATAGGTTCATCGATCCTCACAGCTCTCCTTTCAAGATGGGTTCAAGGCTACATCGCTTTTCGCGGCTTTAGTGCTATTATTGGGGGAGGGGGGGGGGGGAGTGGACGCACTTTAAATAATCATGATAATAATGATAATACGCGGACTGGTACGAAAGTAGTTGATAAGTTTTATTCGAGGACAGGTTCGTTGCTACAATTATGGCGCATGCATGAAGTATGTCTGAGTGTTTCATGAATATTCTATTGCATTATTTCTGCACACTCACCGTAATTTTCGTTGCGCTTCCGCCATCTGCGCTTGAGATTCTGGGCTGCAGTCCCGTAAAGTTTCTTGCTGTGATGACTGCTTGATTGATTGGAAAAAAAAGAAGAAGAAGATACTGTCCTCGCAGAGGTTGTCACGAAGTTTTTCAGATGGCCAGCTTCGTCGCCGCCGATGCAATCGATGATATAGCACCATCAGGCTTCACCGCACATAAAGTTGGGCCCTTGTCTGTGAACCTCTCAGAAACAAGCAACACGTCGAACTGGGTATGCCAGCGTTCAAAATCCCAGCTCTCAAAATCCACAATACCACTGAAATCACAAATTTCACAATCAAAGCTTATATGTATATCCGCGAGGTCTGAGAATCACCGTGTTTCAAAGTAGAATATCACTGAGCAACGTGACATCTTCGCGTGTTTTTGGTGTTCATCGTTCAAGTCGTTTTAGAGAATGAAATGCACATTTTAGCGACGCGCGGACAGGCGCTTTAACAGGGCGGACGCGCTGGAACGACACAAAGCGGAGCGAGGTGCGTTATTGGTTAGTTTATGGTCGCGAGACATCTACATATAGTGGGTAGCGAGACCAAGGTTACTTCAGGTCCACAGGTATCCGCGCGAGTCGATAGCAAGGTTCAGGGTGTTTTACATAGTCATAAAAGATTCTAACTAGCCACGTACTCTCCGGAGGACTGTCTGCTTTCGACAAATATCTTATGGAAAACTTGTGCCGACATTTAGGAAGGCTTTGAATGATTTTTAATTGAGGGATTTTTTTTTTTTTACCAGCGAACTTTAAATCTTGCCAATTGAGATACAACGTGGAAGTTGGTAATACGTAGTTCACATTGAAAATGCACCACGGAGACAGAACTAAAGATCGCGAGTTGCAAGATCGTGTGTCCTTGTATGTTTTAATCCCCGTTAGTCCTGCCTCCGTGCTGCATTTTCAGTATGACAATTGCCAAGTCAACCTCACTTTTTATACAGATACTCACAGAACAGATGCAGAATAGTACTCACATACTGGATTTTGACAGAGGCGGGTGTCCCTGTGAGCTGGTGCACTGCGTTAAGACCCGGGAGCTTTTGACAACGTCGTTATATAAGACTGTACAGTAACGCATGTAAGAGTAGACTACTTTCTTTTTAAATCAATCATCAAAATTATCCTGACGATAACGAGGCGTGAAAAACAATCAAATTCATCGATTCGAAACTATTCTAACCTAATGAGATTTCCAAAACCCAGTTATCGCTCCTTGCAGGTGCATCCCACAAGAAGAACAAAGTCTTTGATTTCGTCAAGATTTCTTAGAGAATGGGACCGACAGAAGCGTGCATGGCACGCATTCCCGAGCAACCTGTCCACCCATGAGAAGCGTTTTAAACCAAAACATAGCCGCACCTCCAGACAACAAACGTCTATGACACGGACGACGCAGGAAATGCTTTACGGCTTTCTGTCGTCCGGAACACTCGCCTCACGGCGAGTAAAGTCGATTACCTTGCGTCGCAAGCAGGGAAGGTGCGCGTGATCTTGAAGTCGAAAGAGCCCGGAGCTATAGCGTCCATCTTCGTGTTCCTCGACGTGTATTTACTATTGTCCCGTTGGTCGTAAAAAAGGCGCGCTCTTCACATGGTAATGTGCTCATTCGAATGCACACGAGTCCTTCCTTTCCGTCGCTTTTCATTCGCTGCCAAATGGAGTGCAGGAACGACGAAACGGGCGCATTGGAAATTGAAACACGGTGCGCAATGAGGCTTGCTCGACAAAAATGCATGCAGCGGTATTACGCTTTGCTGGGATGGATGGGCTGCAGCCAGAATGAGATGTAATCTTCTCTAATAGGGTAATATGTCAGAGCGGAAAATACCTGCCGCGGCACCTCTGCGACGGGAGAACCTGGTAAGAGGGACATCAGCGGTAGCAATAAGTCGAGCTTCAAATGAGCCTCGTCCTGTTGCGGAATGGAAGGGTGGGGACGTTTCATGGTAAAAGATGGATGCTCATTGCTTAGGTGTAGGACGACGTCGACTGGTCAGTGTTGCCCTGTAATGGCGGACATCGGCAAGGAAAATGCGTCCTTCCATTTTTGCGAAGTTGCTCCTCTTCCTTAGTATGTCCGGGGATCAGAAACGTAATGTGGCTAGTGTGGTTATCGGCATGTAGAGCATACGGCATAGTATTCATGAGTGGAAACAGTGCGCGCCGTCTATAGTAGCTTGGCATCTGGATGTTAGCCTACGTATTGCTGGATGGCTGGAATTTGGACAGGATCGGACTTCATTAAAAGCCGTAAGGTTTTCTGTAGGTTTAAGGTGCACCGCAGTTTCTTGCTTTGTGCAACTATGTACAACTGCATGTATCAACTTACTATTCGTGTGATAGTGTCGACACATGGCGTGTTCCAGGGTTGCGGAATAGGGTCACCCATTGCATTCTAATTCAATGCCCAGGAATGGGGATTTGTGATAATTCCATTCCTTTCATCTCCTCGGAATGAAAAGGTATGGTCAATTGCCACTCCTGGAATGGCGTGGCAGCCCCATTCCATTCTTTTAATTCCATCATAAAAGAAAAAGGGTCCGGAAACCGTAGTGGCTAGCCCAGCAGTGCTAGAGGAGATTGACATTGCCCAGCACGGAGAAGACAAGGGTGGGGTTAGGGATATGTTTATTGAAAAAATAAATAGAGGAAAGGATAGTCAGGCGTTGGCCGACTTGCTATTCCTTTAAAAAAGAAGACAAATAACAAAAACAAAACAAAAACCACACACGCGCGCACACACACACACACACACAAAAGGAGGTCTTAGAGGCTGGTCGAGAGGCCGGAGGCATGAAGAAAGCTCAAGAGGGTAGTCGTAACCGCCCCCTGGTTGACTGGGCCGAGCAGAGTGGCCCAGGCGTTGGGGTAAACAAGTTGTCCAACCAAATGCAAGGTTGTTTGCTCTTGACTGTGTGGGGCGCCAGTGCAGAAATCAGCGAGTTGAAACGAAAACTACCACCGGCGCACCCAGACCATTCCATTCCAATTCCATTCCAATTCCATTCCTATTCCATTCCCATTCCATTCCCATTCCATTCCTATTCCATTCCCATTCCATTCCTAAAACAGTTTCCGCCATTGCATTCCAATTACATTCTGCGCTCTATTAAACCTGGAATCATTCGTGAATCAGCATTCCAACTCCGGTATGGCAACTCCGCACACTCGCTGTGTTCAGTACATTGTTGTTCGATACAACGAAAACAAAAAAATAGTGCGAAAGAAATACGTAATTGACGGATCACAACGTGGACGTGATATTAACCGACATGCCGATTAAAGCCGATTTGCCGATTAACCGAACTGCCGATGCTTCGTTACGAAGCATCGGCAAATAGAACATGCAACGTAAGAAAAGCATGAATGTATGCGCTTCGTCCGTTGATGGTTTGCTTGTTTGTTTGTAAGGAAAAAAAGGAGAACAAATTCTCTCCCCCCGCCCCCAAAAATGCTTCTCATGTGCTCTACTGGCAAGTTCGCTACTTACATGGTCGCTATTCAGAAGTGACGTTCTTTTTCCTTAGCTGGGAGCAATACCACCAGAGAAACCATTGCAGAGTGGGCAATAATCCTATTGACATGTGAGACACGAAACGTCGTCGAGGTGCGCTCTGTGTCAGCTTCCCAATAAACTACGACCATACGCAAAAGACATAGCTTCAGTGTCCCCCACCCTCTCCCCTTCCGCTGGTCGCACATGATATGGTGGATATCCTCAATTGTAATGTAGCGCCCGGATGTGCACATTTCACGTCTAAAACACGACTGTCAAGGCTGGACATGCCGTTGCCACGTAATGAAGCGCCATATGGCTCTCAGCAATCTCTGCTAATAATCCGCAGAGACACTGGCACACGGCGGAGGATCAGAGCCAGAGTGAGAAAAATCAGCGACATCAGCAATCTGGTCGACGGGGATATTTGAACGCGCCAGACGGGCCTCGAAATGAATTATGGACGCTGGTTGCCTCCGTGACACGGGCGCACGCCGGGTGGCGGGGAAGACCTCGCCCTCCCCGTTGCTTTGTTCGCCAAGCCCTTCACTCCCACGATGACACAAAAGACGCTACGAGGGCATGTGGCACCACCGACGCACCGGCTGCACGTACGACGTCGATTACCTGCAAAAAATGGCATTGAAATTTGCATGCGCGAAGCGTATTCTGTTCAAATTAATCAACTCGAGCGACGCGCGTCTGACTCAGCATTTGGGTGAAGTTTTGCTTTGAATTTGTCACTTTTGAGCGCTTGTTGTTTAAGAGCACTTTTTTAAATATAATGATGATGATGATTAGGTTTTTGTGGCGCAACAGCGACAAGGACTAAAGCGCCAAAACGATGTATTAATAAGCAAAAATTGTTATCGGGTAAGACCAGAGTGATAGGTTGTTTCAGTGCGTGGCACAAATTCAAGCAAGTAGTTCGCTTAAAATGACGAGGCATTTAAAAACACGGTGTCTCTAATGAAATTGAATGAATTGAATTGAATGAACTGTAAATAAGGCACAGCGTAATCTCAGTATGAAAGATGTCATAGAATTTTGTGTGCTTGACCCACACAGTCGAGTATTATAAATCGGTATATATATATATATATATATATATATATATATATATAAAGAGGGGGAAAAGCCATTAAAAAAGTATGTATATATATATATAAGTGAAAAAAAAAACAGCCTAGGCTCTTTGGCTGCACGTTGAACATATGTTTACAAGTCCCAAACGTCGCCACACCAGCATTGGACAGCTGTTTCGGCCTTATTGGGCCTTCATCAGCAATGCGTAGGTGGGCGACGTTTGAGCGAGTGGCGTCGGAAGGTCACGTGGAACGTGATGTCCTCCCGTCAGAGTGGGAAACTCACCTCTGAAAACCCAGTGCGAAGCCAGTAAAGTATTAAGTGAAAAAAAATAGCCTAGGCTCTTTGGCTGCACGTTGAACATATGTTTACAAGTCCCAAACGTCGCCACACCAGCATTGGACAGCTGTTTCGGCCTTATTGGGCCTTCATCAGCAATGCGTAGGTAGGCGAGGTTTGAGCGAGTGGCGTCGGAAGGTCACGTGGAACGTGATGTCCTCCCGTCAGAGTGGGAAACTCACCTCTGAAAACCCAGTGCGAAGCCAGTAAAGTATTAAGTGGAAAAAAATAGCCTAGGCTCTTTGGCTGCACGTTGAACATATGTTTACAAGTCCCAAACGTCGCCACACCAGCATTGGACAGCTGTTTCGGCCTTATTGGGCCTTCATCAGCAATGCGTAGGTAGGCGAGGTTTGAGCGAGTGGCGTCGGAAGGTCACGTGGAACGTGATGTCCTATATATATATATATATGCCGTCGAAGGCCAATAATAGTGGGAAAAACGCATCAACATTGTGTGTCCAGAACCTCGCAGCTTAGAATCAAGCACGTAGCGTCAGGTTCAGAAGTCTCATAAGCGCGACACAGCACTGACGAAAGTAATAAAACTTTACCATGAAAGTTTCGATATTTTCCATTTTCTATGCATAGTTCCACCAAGAACGAAAATGTACTCTATCTACTAATCTACTCTAAGCTTGCAGCCTCAATGATCTGCACGTTCCACGGCAACTTATCTGAGGGGAGGATAAGATCACGCCCTTCTGGGTGATCCAGGCGTACTCCGTATACATCGGTATACACATCGCGTAACGGCATACTGTTTCACACAAAAACGAAAAAAAAAAAAAGTTGATCGGTTGCCATTTGCAAATCACGAGCTTTGACGGTCGTACACAAGAAGTAGCTCACCAACACACAGAGCACGCCCAGAAGCTACAGGAGCAAAAGTGCAGCTGCTTTGCTTTCTGGATTAGGTTTTGTATATTATACCACCCTAGAAGACGCATTTTTCAAGCACAATAAATAAAAGATTCCCCGGGAAATAATAGGAACGTAAGGAAGTAACAATGAAAGTCGAGAACGGTAGAGAATAACACACAGTACACTTTGCGTCTTGTCTGCGTATAATAATAAAGCTCTAAAAATACTTAGGAAGGGAGTTGCCTCAGGACAGAAGCCGCCGATATTTCGAACAGAGACTGTTCTTCTTCTGGGCACCGTCCTCATCATTGGCATGGTATTTAAAGGGTTAGGTGTGACGTGTTTAAAGGTTCATGCGAATTGTGGGTCAACAGCCCGGAGGGAAGAAAGGTCCGTACGGGTTTTTACGGCGGGAGTGAATGGCTGCTTTGTTAGAGTGTGGAGGGGATTATGTGAACGTAGTGATCTAGGCTACAGACCGGTTGCAGAAAAATGGAAGGTTCACGAACACGTGGACGAAACGGGACAACAGGCAAGAATTCGCAAGCATAACCACTAACCTCCTTATCTTTCGCTATGCTTGCGCATTCTTGCCTGTTGTCCCGTTTCGTCCACGTGTTCGTGAACCTTCCATTTTTCTGCAACCGGTCTGTAGCCTAGATCACTACGTTCACATAATCCCCTCCACACTCTAACAAAGCAGCCATTCACTCCCGCCGTAAAAACCCGTACGGACCTTTCTTCCCCCCGGGCTGTTGACCCACAATTCGCATGAACCTTTAAACACGTCACACCTAACCCTTTAAATACCATGCCAATGATGAGGACGGTGCCCAGAAGAAGAACAGTCTCTGTTCGAAATATCGGCGGCTTCTGTCCTGAGGCAACTCCCTTCCTACATCTCTACCGGTTCGCTGGATTTCTACCCATCTAAAAATACTTAGTTATCTATCGCTATGCCATGCCGCTACACCCAAACCACTAGTGCTACACTGTAGTGCACTAGTGCTCTTTTTTCCCAAGGAGCTTCCCAGAACACGACGTTAACACGGACCATCCTAAACAAGCATAATGTCTACTGCATTATAAATGGCAGAGCAGCATGTTATGGTTGTTCGCGCCCCAAACAGGAAGGGGGGTCGTATATAGAACATACCCACGTTGTCGTTATGTCATGAGCAGACCGAGGGGGGTTACACGTGCGTGGGTGGCACAGTTTGCACCGTGCGTAACATCAGCGTCGTTTATTTTCTTTGCAGCGTGCTAGATGGCGATAAAGCTTTTTCTTCCTGTATTCTTCTGCTCATTTCCCGTTGGGTGACGCTGGTGGTTGTGACGGATCGTTCACCAATTATAGGCACCTCTGCGTATCACGTGGCACTCCCGCAGGGGAAACGGAGGTGGCTACTTGGAAGCCACTTGACAGGGGGAACAGACATGTCGATGGCCTTCCTCTGTGTGGGTGTGGAGAGGTGGAGCGACGGCGGTGTGTCACAGGGCGTACTATAATCCTGCGGGACGCTAAATAGGTTTAAAAAAAAAGGTGAATAGAAAATGGATGGTTGGTGATCTATTCTACTAACTTAATAAAAATGCTAATTGTGACGACTGGAAACATGCACTTTTACTTGCATGTTTGTGTCTCAGCCGCCTGGTGTGGCAGAGGGCGAGTGGGAGACCAGAGCACGTTACTGACGTGGCAGCTACATAGCGGATGGCTGCAAGGCAGCCATTTAATATCGTGCACTTTCGTATCGTACCGTTTCGTTCATAAACACACCTGTAACAAGCTGCGTTTTTTTTGGTTAAAAAGTCAGCTTCGAGTTAAAGGAAATTGCTCGGCGGTCTTTGGTGTTCTAGAGTGAGGATGGCGGTTGCGAAATGTCTGAGGTGAACCAATTTCATATCTATAAATCGTTCATGTGAATCATTGTTGTCAGGTGCGACAGCGGACAACCTGGGCTGATGTCGAGCCTTGAACACTGTAAATATATAACTAAACACAGCCAAACTGGTGTTAGTACCTGAACGAGAAAAACTACCGAAAACGCACGGCCTTTCCTATTAATTTGGACTAGTAAGCACCGTAGGTGTCACGTACCAGTTTGCATAATGCCTTTTCTGTCGCTTTGTTACTGGATAATTCACCCTCGTGTATACTCTCACGCATACTTTTGCGCACAGGTACAGGTTGGGTCAAAAGTTTACGGAACACGCGAGCGGCGTACATTTTCTTTGATGCGACACCCTAGCAGCCGCCGGAAGTGGGTGAGTTTACTGTTTCGGAGGCGTGGAAGGGTGCGCTGTTAGCGACACACAGCGGTAGCTTCCACTTCCCAGACAGACCAAAGATCCCAAGCGACACCGGAATTACCACTAACAGTAACAGCGCACGCTTCCACCCCTCCGAAGCAGTGAACTCGCCCGCTTCCGCTGGCTGCTAGGGTGTCGCATCAAAGAAAAAGTACGCCGCTCGCGTGTTCCGTAAACTTTTGTCCCAACCTGTACGACTGTCAGCTGTTCTACTTTCATAGCAAAATAACAGCGCTGTATTTCCTTTTTGTAAGCAATCTATTAACAACACCCGCACCATACTTTACGCTAAGAACGTATCCAATGGTAATGAAAGTCATCATGCGTTCGAGGAACACGAGCCTGTCGGTTGAGAATTTATCGTCACTCCACTCTCCCGTCTCCCCGATGGGCACCTGCGGAATTCACCTCAGCTCAGTCCACTGATTGCGAAGCAATTTGTGCAACGGCAGGCAATAAATTCAATAATCGGTGCGAGGCAGCCAGGACACAGGAGGCGCGTGACGTTTCCGCTTGCGATTCCTGTAGGACAACGATAAAGGCGCACGTATTACGTATGTACGGTGGTGCTCGGCTGTCCTTCTTTCGTTCTTTTTTTTTTCTTTCTTTTTTCCCTCTCCCTGATAGATTGTTCCTGTGTGCGAGTCCGAGCAGCCACTGCAGCCGCGCGCGCGGGTTGCACGCCTGGCTGGTCCTGCCAAGCGGTGGATTGTATCACGGGGCTCTCCAGCTAATTAATTGAAACCGAGCGCTGTTGCTTGTTTGTTGTGTTGGAGCCATAAATTTCACGCTACACCGTCGGATGGTGCGATGCCATCTTCGCAGCTCACAACTACACACCGTAATTAAAGACGCGAGCGTGCTTGTCACTTGTCCAGTCCGCTGTGGCGAACCTGTAATTAGGGTCCGTCTCAACCCCTTTCTGAGTTTTGGTGCAGATATCCTCAACGCGCTGTGAGTACATCACTGCGGCTAAATTCTGCGCGTCGTGTTCCTATACTGCTATGTTAAAGCAGAAGATGTGTTTGCTTTTGAAGAAGTGCGTATTACCTTAACGGACACTCGCTGGAGACGGGGCGTTTCAAGCAGCACCTCACGCACAGGAAGCATTAATGGTTCTGTAACTCATTTCGCTGAAAGTATTGTGTTACTAATTATCACTATCGTAATAACACCGTCGTAATACACTCTAAAAACAGAACTTCGCCGCATAGCACGCTGTGCGCCAGCCATTGCCAGATATGGTTGTCGCTTTCGAAGAGAGAGGTGGGCGTACGCCTTTTTGTGGCACTTTGAATATATGCAAATGCAAGAAATGGAAAGGTAGAGTATTCTCCCAATACAAATCGACCATGAGAAAGGCCATGGATGACAAAGAAGTGAATTTCGATCTGAGTTCTACGTAACCATTACTCAAGCGGCACAATCTACCAAAAGTGCTGACATGGATGGGTAGGTCAGGAATATTTTCTGCAGCTGTGCAAAAGGAAGGTCCGCATTGAGAAGACACTTGCCAGCCACAGTCACGTACATTCACTTTCAACATGGGTTAATTCACTATTTCACTTTCTACAACCGCGCTTGCAGCATAGATACTTACCTACCACGTGCCTTCCTTTTACAATATGCTATGCTGGGGCACCCGTGAAAGAATGGCTTAAAAAAAGAGAATGTCTCGGTATATCTGAAGATTGCTATACCAACACAAGAAGCATATGCATGTATTTACGTGGTGTATCATGAGGAGGGAGGCGAAAGGGAGCCGGTCCTTCATATTTGGAGAAGGGCCCCCTTGATAACGCGGTCCGCCCCTGGGTGGGCCGTGTCTTTGAACGCGCGGCCGATAACAAGGGCGTCGGGGCAGTACCGCTTGCGGTGCTGTTCCGGGAAGATCTTTTCCTGGTCATGAGGAATATTCAGGGACATTCCCTCTGAACGCTGGCTTCACCTTACTTCAGAAATGCCTTGTAAGATAAGCAATGCCACGGATCACAACAGCTGAAAGGAGGAACTGTTGGGTATTGCGGGAGAGTAAGCCGGAGGCCGCGTGAAACGACTTATCATTGTTGCGCTATCCTTCTGCCAGCGCGGTTATCCGTTTATTATTTTTTGTTTCCCTAATTTTTTAACCAGACGCCTACTAAACAAGCTGAAGAAGCAATCTTGTTTTGTCGTTTCGGTTGTACGCCGATTTGAAAGCTCGCCGTTTTCAGGCCGTGGGGAGTACAGCTTAGGAAAAAAGCTTCTGGAACGCTGGGATTTTGTATTGAATTTCTCTTAGCCTCCCCTGCTGCTTAGTGGAACACGCCTTGAGCAGAATCCTTGGAATAAATCAACTCACGGATTGTGTTCAAGAAATGTTCCCCTAGAACCGCAGGGGAGGCTGGAAGAATTTAAATACAAGATCCCAGCGTTATAGAAACTTTTGTCCCAAGCTGTGTTGGCGTCATAGGTGTCTAGAATACAAAAAGCCCATCGCAGGCCTAATCATGAACTGCGCACAGCAAGCGTTATCGTTGTTCTCAAAACTGGCGCGCGCAGGGCTGCATGCGCATTGGCCGTCGCAGTGCATAATGAGGACATAGCGCATGTTACCTGGCCCCTTAAGTCACCAGCTCCCGTGGCTCAGTGGTTAGCGTGCTGGCCATGTCACGTCGAGAGTGGGAGGTACCCGGGTTCGAATCCCGGTGCCGGCTGTGCTGTCTGGGGTTTTTCCTGGGTTTTCCTCAGACGCTGTCAGCCATATGTCGGCACAGTTCCCTTAGAAGTCGGCCCAGGACGCACATTCCCCCAGGGCGTCAGTCGTGACGTTGCCCACCTACGTGAGGCCGACAACGGCAAGCCCTTCCGCCACCCACCACACACCACCACCACACCCCTTAGGTCATGTCTCAGTAATCAAAAACAGTCTTTAAAAATATGGATAAAAAAACGGAGATATTGAGTTCGTCCCACGTTGCAGCAAGCTCATTTGCAAGCGGCCTTTTAAAAGCGATATCAGGTGGTCGTGCAACCTTCAGGACGCTTACCGAACAATGCGGCCTTCCTTCAGAGTTCGAGGTAACTCGTTACTGTAACTAAGTTCCTTTTTTTTGGTAACTTGTAACTTAACTCGGTACTTTTGCGCAGTGGTAACTTGCAGAGGAACTCGTTCCTTTTTCAGGTAACTTTGCCAAAGTAACTTAAGTTCCAAGTTATTTTTAACTCGCTTTTCCACTCATGTCCACATATTTTCTTACTTTCTCTCCGGTTCCTTCATGGCATTTTTTGCCGTAAAACGTGATATTCAATCAATGGCAGTATTTTATTCAGGAAGTAAGAACCGCTGCCATTGAAATGAAGCTGAACCATTGTGCGCCCACAGAAAGTGGGTTCCACGAACGGGCACTTGTTCGCTGTCTCCCATTGAAAGAAAAGCAGGACCGAGTGTCGCGTGCCTTTAAGGGACCATATCGTGATCCCCTCAAGACCGTGGCTTTCGGGCGCACCTTGTTCACCTCTAGCTTCGAGCGTAGCTCAATTCTACCATATTTGTGGCGCTGTCGAACACTATGACATCATTTGTTTACAAACAGGGAGAGGTCTATTGTTGGACATAAACGAAAACGATCTAAGCGTGTTGCACTCCACCGTAGGCAACTCAAGGTCTAACTCAACTGCTCACGCGCGCTGTACCTGCGTAATGCTATTTTGTGTCCGAAGTAACTTGGAAGTAACTCGTCCTTTTTTTTAAGTAACTCAGTAACTGCGAGTTACATTTCAGGCTGAAGAACTTCGTTCTTAACTTAGTTACATTTTTCACACGGTAACTTAACTTGTAACGAGTTATTTTTGACAGGTAACTTCTCAATCTATGTTTCTAATACGTGGCTACAATTCTGCTATCCTCGTGCTTCCGAAAATCCACTAAAGAGAAAGCTAGTGAGCTAATTTTGGAAATATTCATCTGACACACGTGTACTGTTGGTCATGGAATTTGCACCACGCTGCGTTCGTGTGTATACGAAAACAGAATGAATATGCTACTCATAATTACGGAATCAAAAGTGTGCAATACTCGATATGCTATTTTACCCACACAGTGGCTATCTCTTCCTTTTATCAATGCTGCTTAAGTGACCAAGAGCAAAATAACAACTACGTTCTTGCACACAGTATATACGTATACAGGGTGTCCCAGAAAACGTGTAATTGAATTATAATAAAAAACTACACAACCTAGAGTCATGCGGACAATGGCATTTCTTCTTACTGGGTTTTTGCCACCTCCTCGTGTGAATGTCGTGTAACGTAAGTTTAATTATGTAAATTTTTTACCCCACCAATGTGAAGAGCGTGTCTAATTTAGTCAAATTAATGATCATTGACAGAAATATTCAGGAGCTATCCCATCGGAAAAAATAGCCGAACATCATCCTGTACGGAGGTCGCACAGAATAGCGCACGATGAATTTTTCAGCGCAATCTTTGTCAGTCCGACGAAAGGAGGTTGGAAACCTAGCCCTCCCCGACATCGCAGAAAGAAATAAAACAGGCACGGCTTATCACGTCCGACTTTCGCTGGGATAATGCTTTCCCTCTCCCAATTTTAGGAACTGTTACTTTTTCTACTATCACTCTGTGGGCTGGCTTCGGAACCTCCTTTCGTCGCACTGAGAGCGATTGCGCTCAAAAAGTCATCACGCGCTATGGTCCGGTGCTCCGAAAAGCATGATATTCGGCTATTTTTTCCGATGGGATAGATCGTGAATAGCACTGTGAATTATCATGAATTTGAGTGAATTCGGCACGCTCTTCATATTGGTGGGGTAAAAAAGTGACCTTTACTTGGCAAATTTCCGAGTTCAGTTCGCAAATATTTACAGAATTAAACTTGGAGTACGTGACATTCACATTAGGAGGTGGCAAAAACCTAATAAGAACAAATGCTGTTGACCGCATGATCCTAGGTGGCGTAGTTTTTTTATTATAATTCAATGACACGTTTTCTGGGACACCCTGTGTACTGCTTTGTTGTATATCAGACTAGCAAGGCAGCCTGGCTTCGCTTATGTCTTCAAGGATGTTTTTTTTTAATTGCTTCCTGGTGTGCACCTACACGACCTCAGGAGCGTGTGTGCCAAATTGCGTCCTTCTTGGTCCAGCGGTTTGGACTGTGGCTGCATGATCGTTTGGACTGTGGCCGCATGACAATAAAAAAGCGCAAACAGCAACCGGTGCTAAATGCATAAAATACGTAGCAAGGAGGAAATAGAGCAAAATAAAAAGTTCGAAGGAACGAAACGCGGGGGATTCGAACCCGGGTAACGCAGAAGCGTTACCGGCGACGCCAGCATAACACAAGTGGGATCCGCGTAGCACAGCATAAGCTCGTTCGGAGGCCTCGTTCGTTGATTGAGAACTTTGTACGCCCTGGGCAAAAAAATGACTCTACTTTGGGTGGCGCTCTTCGTCTCAGTTTGAAGAATCTTTCATCTTCACGTCTTATGGTGGACATTTTTGGGGAAGTTTAGCGTTTCGTAGATATTTGCAAGCAAAGACGTACGGCCAGCCGTTACTCCGTGGAAGAAACGCGAATAGGCTGTGTTGGTCGGACAAAAAATTCTGTGGTTCTAGAGGCGCGATCTTGGTATCAAAATGCCGTAGGCAGTCTGATTCGTTCATACAGACGTGGACATTTTCTGACAACACTGGGTTTATTGAAAAACATGGTGCAATACATTGCACCTATGGGATATGCAGGTATAGCCGACTTTAGGGAGGGTGTTCCGCGATTCTCGGAATGCGCTACCACCCAGAAGAACTGAATCTGGAGGCTGAAGCAAGGTTCACCCGTCGTTTGAATTCCCTTCCCAACTCACAGAGAACAATAAGATTGTGCTGGTCATGACGTCTCCTTTTTTTTTTTACTTTCTCTTTCTCAGTTATGTGGGTGCGCCATTGTGTAATTTGCACATTTGTTGGCTTGACAACCGTCGTGAACTGGCCCGTCTTCGATACGCAGCTCATAAGTATGAAGAGCAGATGCAAATAATAAATCTACCCGCGCATTGTAATGTGTGGTTTCTCGAGCTCGAAGCATTTTCAGTCAGCTTTGATTATGCATGCCAAGTTCATCAAATATGGAAAGTGTTCTTCTTTCCCTCGAAGGGCAAACGGGGGAGCTTCGTTTCCACGCTATGAATAATTCTGCATACACTTCCACGTTTATACACTACACCACTCCGTTTTATACTTGTTCATTGATATGTTCTTTTTACGAACCAAAATTATTCCTCTGCCGGGTTTCAACAGCCCAGAAAGGCGGCCTCAACAATAGCGGTTATAAAGTAACCGGGATGTCGGAAAGCCGACGCCAGAAAACTTTCACGCTTGAATGCAGTTCTATGGAATTCTCTTCAACGCAAACATTTCATACACTTTCACGGGATCGGCTGCAAACATGGTAGAGAAAGCGTTTTGTACCCGCGTTCACAAATGTTAATGAGTAACAGTATATGCGGTCGGCGCTGTTGCACCGCAGCGTCGTACGTCACGTTGTTATTTTCGTAAATTCTAATTTAAACTGCTACCGGTATGCAGGGCGGGTTTCTCTTCGTTACTTTCAGCTTGTAAAATAATTAATAATGGTTAGATGAGAGGGAGAAAGAATGAGAAAGACTGAAGAAAACATGGGAACTTTTGTATTGTTTCTCTACGAGATGACCCACGGAAGATTGTGTACTTCGAAAACACACAACAACAACAACATGAAAAATTCGTATTGCCAACTGTAGGACACACAACAGTACACAACATGAAAAATTTGTATTGCCAACTGTAGGATGGGACAAGCGAAAAATTTGTATTGTTGACTCTATGAGATGAGCCACAGAAGATTGTGTACTCATCTTCCTAAGCTTTCCCTAACCATTTATCCCGCTTGTTACCCCACTTGTTATTCGTATCTCGCCTATTTCTATCCTTGAGTCAACAACTGAGACAAGTTATAAAACATTGCCACATTGCTATCGCACGGAAGTGCAGCATCCCATCGTATACTCTCGAGGAGTGCCAACACCACTGTGCTTCACAATTAAACCGCCCCGCATATCTTACCAATTCCCTCCCCTGGGAAGCTTTCAAATGCTCGGGAAACATAATTTCATTCATAGTTACTCGCTCAAGTGGAACTTGATGATCCCGTCCACCACTCTGAAGCCTTTGCACTGCCACTGTTTGAAGAAATTTCGCTGCCCCAAACGTAACCTTTCCCTCCCAAGCCACATGCGGACATAATAGCTCACAATATTTCTAAATTTCGCCTTGCTCCAACAATCACCTCCATGAACAACCCTACACCTATTAAGCCACGTGGTGGTGGTGGTGGGTGGTGATAGGGCTGCCTATTAAGCCACACTTGATAGACAATTTCTTCGGCGACCAATAGGTAGAAGCTCTGCTGCTTCTTAACTACTTGCCCGATATGGATCCCCACAGCTTGTTCAAACGTAAGACTACTTAATCCAAAATATTTTTTGAAGCATAACCACAGGTACACTCTAAATCAGGTAACGCATATGTAACGGTTAAGTACCGCTTGGCCAAGAGGTACATTTTTTAAAAAATGTACCTCTTAAAATTAAGAGGTACATGCGCCCTCACATGCGGTACATGTAACGGATAGCGCGCAGCGATTTAGGCCTACCCGTCCGGGTGGTTCCCCTCCTCCACGATATATTAACAGCCCCAGGAAGCTACGCTGCACGATAAATATAACAAACAAATACCTTTATTCGAAAATTATATCCATTTCAGGATTGATGCTTGTCCATCGCGAGCGTGCATTGTCATGATGCACAAACGCCGAACACACGGGGCACAACGTATATGGATGAACGATGACCACTGCGTCTCTCCTTCACCACTGCAGCTGCTCTGTGGTCACGCTTCTTTATCTCTTCAACACCTTTGGATTGCTGTTCTTCCCCAACTTCCGTTTCTTCCACAGAACGTAACACCAACCACAGTAGACGACTGACTCACCCATTTACGACATCGCTTGACGTAACCTAGGAGAAAATACAATGTAAAAAAAATCCAACAACCGAAATAGCTTGCCTGAAAAACATGCCTACTTGCTTGTGTAATCGAGGTGTAAAATGCACTCTCGGCTCCTCTAATTCACGCATCAACGTTCGTGCATGAAGCACAAAGTTCGTTGTCTCCGTCCCTCAGTCGTTGTGTCCAGCCTGCAGGTGATCAGGACCACTGGGAATCAGAGCGAAGATGAACGAAAATGCGTCGTGAAGACGAATAATTGCTTCAGAGATATAATACGCACCTTAAATGACTTCAATCTTGAACGCGTCGAACGAATTTCTTCCAAGACCGAGCAGACTCGTCCTCGCTCCCCGACGTTTCAAAACAAACTGATTTGCAGCGGTTGCAAGAAACGAATTCTTCCCAAACATGCGATCCCTCAAGGTCATGGGTTCTAGTTATTGCACTTCTTTGACAGAATGATAGTGCTGATCCATTACGGCACTGCTGCATAAGGGAATTTATAGACTGGAATTCGGAATCACACGAAATATTTTTGCAGCGCATGGATATCGTGAGAAGGCGTTCGTACTCATGCGCCGGAAACACGCGGTACACATGAGGTACAGCTGCTATAGATCGCGCTTAAAAGGTACCTAGCCGGTACGGATGGGTCTCGGAGCCCTTGTACCGTTTGAATTTCGCAGTGGTCGCGGACTGTACCTGCTGGTTGAGGACTGCACCTCATGTGTACCGCCTGGCCCAGGTGCGGGTCCTGTTTCATGCGGTACATATCGGGTGTCGGATTTAGAGTGTATGCAGGCACTTTACACTCAAAAATTGCATGTTTTACTGTTTCTGTGCGACTACAAAGCGCGCAGTTCCGTCTACTGGTCTTACCCCATAAATAGAATCTGTCTTTCACAGGTAGTACTCCATGCCCTATTCTCCACAACAGCGATTTCCTGTTACTATCCAACCAGAAGCTATTCAGTCTTCTCCATCCCTCTCGTGTTATCTGGGAAGAGGAGTACTCAACAAATTCTTTCCTCAAGTCTTTGTAGATTTCCACGACCTTGCAATCGCCATAGTCCTTATTATTGTTCAACTTTTTAAGCTGTACAAGAGCCTGTTTCGCTACTTTGTATAGTCTTGGCTGGTTTTCAGACATTGGGACTCTATGATCAATGCTTTCTTGCCTAAAAAGTTTTATGTTAGTGCCCAGCCAAAATCTCGATAAAAGTTTCCCGGAACCTTCCTGAGTTAGCATCCTGTAAGCTCCATGTACCGCGTATGCCTGTGCCAAATGTCGAAAGTCCGGAATTTGCAGGCCACCATCCTCTATTGGAAGCTTTAATCTTTCTTGCGCCACCCACTGAGTCTTTCCACTCCAAATGAAGCTAAAACAACATTTCTCTATTCCTCGGCATACATCCGGAGATGGGTGAATGACCGAGAACAAGTATGTGTACTTTGGCACCACGATCGCTTTAATGACCTGTGCTCTAGCCATCAGTGACATTGCAGGCTCGTCGTGATCGTTCATAATCTTTTCGACTGCTGCCTTCAAGTAGGACCAATTCTTGCAAGACGCTCCATGCTTATCAAATAGGATACCTAAAATTTTTACTTCATCCACAACTCTGAGCCCTAGATCTCTCCTTGGGTACTCGCCCCCCATGTACAGCATTTTCGATTTCTCTTTGTTAATTTTCGCTCCACTTCTTGTCCCATATTCTTCTGAAACCTGCAATGTGTTCTCCACGTCCTTTTCACTCTGAACAATCATTGACAAGTCGTCTGCATAGGCGACTATTGTCTTTGTCTGTGCTGAGCCAGGTATTCCCACTCCCTTGATTGATGAACACTGATAGAGCTCTCGCAAGAGGCGATCAAATGCCAGGACGTACAAAAGAGGAGAAAGAGGGCAACCCTGCCTTACACCTCTTCGAATAGTAAATTCCTTCCCTAGACAACCGTTGATGAGCAACCTGCTCTTGCATCCTCTATACCTCGCTCCTATAGTGCTTACTATTTCATTTTCTGCTTCGACTTGTTCTAGCGTTTCCCTCAAAAACGCATGTTTCAACCTATCAAAGGCCTTTTCTTGATCAAAGGCCATTAAAATACTTCGTACGTCCCTCTCCGCTAACCACACTGTATTACATCCCTGAGTTCCCAAAGTTTGTCCTGTATTTTTCGACCACCGACTGCTGCCCCCTGAAATGGCGATATCCAGTTTTCCATGTTTTTTTGTAGCCTCTTTACTAGAACCTTTGCTAGAATTTTGTAGTCTACGTTTAAAAGTGTTATCGGCCTCCAGGCTCCCAACTGCTCCTTTCGCTGGGGGTCCTTGCATAACAAAGTAACGGTTCCCTCCATAAACTCGTCTTTTAGTGATCCCTGTTTTAGAGAGTTATTAAGCACCTTAACCAGAGAGGGACCCAGGAGGTTCCAATACTGCTTGTAGAACTCAGCAGGCAACCCATCGGGTCCAGGTGCTTTTCTGTTTTTCAGGCTACGGACAACCTGAACAACCTCCTCGCAGTTCAGTTCAACACCCCTGCGGGTGTAATCGGAACCGAAACGGTCCGACTCTGTGAGGTCTCCCCCGTACAAGTCTGAGAAGAACTCTCTGGCCATTTCAGCTATTTGTCTCTGACCAGTGATTCTGCTGCCGTTTTTCATTAGAGCCTCCATTGGTGGCTGAGCTGAAGAAAGATGTTTGGAGAGGAGCCTTCGGGAGCACCAGGCTTCCTTCTCAATTTTATTTTTCGCCGCCAAATACCTTACTGCCTCCCACCGCCAGGAGTGCCAGGTGATCGTTGGCAGAAGAAAATGTCACACCGGAAAGAAACCCAGTGCCAGTTTGTTGAAGTTGGCGCAGATGTGCCTGAAGTCTGCATGTCAAAGCACGCTTCTCATGGGCCTTTTTCCGGCCCCATGCTCTCAGACAGTTCCTGATGTCATCTTTGAGTTTTACCCACCAAGCAAATGTACTGTCACTCTCCCGGACCGCTCTCTCAATTAAGGTCTGTATGTCCGCATGAATTTCTGGACACTGCAGTAATTTGGTGTTCATGCGCCAGGGGTGTCGGGAGCCTGGAAAACCCACTTTTGTCAATTCAACTAAAACTCCCTTATGATCAGAGATGTCAATGGTCTCAATCGTCTGAATATTTTCTACATTACACAACAAGTGACTTGACACATAAATTCTGTCTAGTCTACTTCCCCCCAATTTATTTAGTCGTGTGAACCCATTTCCTCCTCCTCTAGCAAGTGTCCAAGCGTCTGCCAACTTAAAAGCATCTATAGCCTGCCGCAACTCTGCAGCTCCAGAAACGTTTTTATGTACACCCGATGATGTATCTTTTGCATCAATTACACAGTTGAAATCACCTCCCACAATGAAAGTGTAAGCTCCAATGAAATAGTAAGGAAGCCCATCTCTATAAAACTCCCCCGACTCATTTGCTTTATTTGGCCCATATATATTGATCAGTCTAAGGAACGTGCCATCATTATCTATGTCTACGGTTACTATTCTCTCGTGCAGGTCTCTCTCAAACTTGATAACTTTGACCTCTCTTGGTTTTAAGAAGATAATGCCGACCCCTCGTGAGTTATGAGTTCCGTAGCTCCAATAAGACAATGTGTTGAAACATCTGTCAAATTCTTTTGCCTCCAGCTGTTTGTGCCAATGCGATTCTTGAATGAATATACAATTCACGCCTAAAAACCTTGCTAGGTCTATGACTTCGTTTTGTTTCACTCTGCTTCTAAATCCCCTTACATTAAACGTTAATAATTTGAAAGTCATTGACGAAGTCGGGGAAGGGTTCAAGAAAAATACGCCGGAGAACAGCAATCTCATCTAGACACGCACCTTAGACGCATTTACCCGCCCTCTTCCTTCTCTTCGATATCCTCCTCCTTTTCAGAGTCATACCCCTATCATTCCTTTCACTACTGTCACTCACACGCCCTTCACTTTCAGATACCAGAGTAGCTACGCTCTCTCCACTATCCGACGCCTCGTTATTTGATCCAGGAGACGCACAAAGCGTTGGGGTGGTTGATGCGTCCGAGACATTCCCTGGGTCACCACTAGAGCGATTTTCGAGCACCTCAACTTCCTTTATCTCCACCCTACTGCACCCTTCTACACCCTCCGGCTCCTCCGTACCCTGGCTTCCGTCATCCTCAGCATCTTGCTTGTTCTGATGCTGAAGCTGATGAACCACCGCACTTTCCTCCTGAAGTGCGCGCTGATTTCCTTTATCTTCTTTTCCCGCGATATTTTCCTGCATTTCTACCGAATTTTCACCGTCATCATCCACATCTACCGAATTTTCCACATCCTGAGCGACACCATTGTTCCCCTCCTTGTCCTTGTCCGTGTTTCCCAAACAAGGAAAATTCTCGTCGGAAATCCACGGAGTGTGAACAGGATCAGGAACTCCTCCCCACACCGAATCTCTAACGTCGGCTGGGACGTTCCGTTTCCTCTCCTTTGCTGCCTTACACTTCCCACATTCTCCTTCATAGAAGTAGCTGCACCACAGGCATCTAAGGGCCTTACAGTCACGAGCTAAATGGTCTGTCGCGTCACACTTAGCACACCTTCGAGTAACCCCGTGGTACAGACATTCAACACGGGTCCCTCTCACCGTCAAAAAGTTGGGAAGTTCCCCTCTAAGCTCAATGAGAACGAAACGCGTACCCGTCTCGCAGTCGTCGTGGTCACCACCGTACTTCTCCCTCTGTGTCTTAATTACAACACCGTAGTTCCCAAGTTCCTTCTCTAAGTCTGTGTCAGGATAATCAGTCGGGTACCTGAACACGGTGACCCTCCTCATCTTTGCTCCCAAATAAAACGCATCAACTTTTTTCCCCCCAATCACAACCGATCCCTCCTCCTTAAGCAACCTCACCCCTTCCAAATCATTCATTACCACCTCATAATAACCATACCCTTGATTCTGCGCACAACGAACTTTACCAGGCGCGACACGTTTACAAGCATCCAACACATCTTTTCCGAAATAACCCTGCGGGGCTCGCACTTTGAACACTAAGATGCGGTCATCTTGGTTGTCGTACATTTTAGCTTAGCCGGTGTCTCAACCGGGAGACACGGCTTCGCAACAACAACCACAAAGTGCCAGTTACAAGCAGTTGGCCGCGCTGTGTATTGGCATCGAGGCGGAAGACCAGTCACAAGGACTGGCTCCCATATAACTATCTCAACAAGCTAGGACTAAAACTAGAACTAGTGCAATGCCAACTCCTGCTTGTGAAATCACGTCACGTTAAGGATTGCTGTTCGTGCTTGTCGTCGCCATGCAACAGACCAAGACTGCGGAGAGTTGCGTACGGGATAACGGCACGAAAGAAAGTAACGGTTAGTAATGAACAACGTACCTTCCATGCGTTTCTTCGAATAGCACAGACGAAGTTAGCCAGCGTCTTCCGAACTCCATAGCACCGAGGACTGCTCTCTCCCTCTGTAAGACTCTGCGAACACCCGCTCGAACGAGGCTTAGAACGTGTGACGTCCCCCGAGCGCGACCGCCGTGTACTGCTATGCAGCGCGCAATCCACACTTGGTAATTTATCTCTACGGCTAAGAGAATGAACTGTCGTCTATCCCGGATTGGAACGGGGGGTTGAAGGAGCGTTTGAATGGTGCCCCAGCGAATCCGTGGAACCCCATACAGCTCCTCAACTCTGTGCCACAAAACGTCGGGAACGAGACACTCATGAAAAGCGTGCTGCGCAGTTTCATGGCTAGAACAGAAAGGACATCGAGGCGAGGTGAGACCATAACGATGCAAACGATCCCTGAGCGGCAGGACATCGTGCGCAAGTCTCCACTGCAAACTTGCACGACGAGAGTCCAACCATCCTGTAGTAGCGTAGCGCCACGCGATCTGACGCGGCACAGATAGCTGCGGTACACCCGTGGGTGCCGGAAGTAAGCCCAGCAGGGACACATAGAACCGCCTCACTGACCATGTAGAAAGATCAGCGTCCACGTGGCTCTCGCGGAGGCGACGGACTGATGACACGTACTCTTTTAAGTGGGGAGCAGTAAACTCTGAGCGCGGCCTATTCTGCTGAAAGGAACAAAAGAAACGAATCTCCGGGCCAAGAAAGTAGTGCAAAAGGTCGTGTGCGGGATGGTTAGGCTCACTCAGGGCATCAAAAATTGCCTTTATACCTAAAGCAAGGCACTTCACTTTTACATGTGGCACTCGCAAGCCACCAACCTCACGCGACTGGTACAGACGCGCGCGCGACATCCATTCCACACTGTTACCCCATACGAACTGAAAAGCAATACGGGTCACAGTAAGAAAGATCTGGCGTGGCGGAAGCGATATGGTACCATGGTACCAATACTTGCTTAAGAACCACGACGCCGCTAGCCGGGCCTTACAAGTAAGTGGAAGAACCAGACCCTTCAATTCACGGAGCACGGAGCGCGCTGGTGCAGCCAGCTGCTCCAGAACACTTGCTGGATGTTACAGACACGCATTAATTACTCTCCACAGGTGTAGCGAACCTTGAATCTTAAAGATGACGGTGCGTGAAGTGCAGGTTCTCTTTGCTGTTATGGCCAGTCCTCCAGCACTCCCTCCGGTGGTGGTGGCGGTGGCTGGGGCTTGTGAAAGAGTTGACACCACTCCCTCCAATGGTGGATGGTCGAGCCCATCCACCTATTCAGGGCACTTTTGAGGGACTCTTCTGGCTGGACCTGTAGCTTCTACTGTGACCCAGGGTGCTCTCTAAGAAAAGTTTAAGAGATTTACGCTAACTTTCTTCCAAATATTTTTCATCATGGAGGAATTATAACGTCATTTTCCGCCAACGTTGCAGCGATGCACGAAGTCGATAATACTTGCACATCATTCGTTGATGCGGTGCAACAACAGCATGCAGGGCAGTCGTCCGTGGCACGAAGTGCTGGTTGTACACATTCCCATATTCGAACTACTTCGCAAAAACAACAGATAAGACGATGACCACTTCTGGGGGGGGGGGGGGGGTATATCTGTTTAATAAACAGGAGGTGGCGTCCACGCAAGGGCAGACCACTTATGGGTGTTGTAATCACCTTGGGAATAGCAGCGGTATAAGGACGAAAACGTTAATCTATCTGGAATGAGTACTTAGCACGCTGATTCACCAGCGCGCAGCACAATGAAATAACGGAACTGAATAAATCACGAAAATGAAGGGGGATGCTTGACTGCCCCAGCGAAAACGATGCACATCCCCGTCCAACCAGACACCTGGTTTGCCCCCCATGTACACAACGGGCTCAGAATGTCTTTTCACAAAGCGAACCCGCATTATTTCCGGAACGCCATTCGTGTTCACTCTCGTCAGCAAACTTGTTTGATAAAGGGCCACCACTACGCCACAATGGCCACCACGTCGGCCCATCCTTCCTCACCCCAAGAAAAAGGGGGATGTAATAAAAATCGAGGAACCCCTTTTATCATTCCTGAATGTGTTCTCCGAGCAGAATTCTACACGCGAAAGCTTCCCCTCCCCCACACTATTTCATCGTTTGAAGTGTAGTTTACTTTCGCAACGTTAAACAATCGTTAGATATTAGCGATAAAGCGAGCACTTGAATTGCATCACCGCGGGAACTCGTTCGTGTCCGCCTGCTGTGTTTTTTTGCAGGCTGGTGGCGCTGGTTGGGTGCGAAACCCCCAACTGTTGAGGGGCCGCGGTTTGGCTTCAGTCGTTGAGAGCATGGAAGGTTCGTGGGGACACATTGTTGGGCATGGGATCTTGTGAAATGAGGGAGTATTTATTGTAGCATCTTTGTGGGCATTTGGTCTTGGGAAATGTAGCTCTGGTAAGGGGGCGCGACGCCCCTCAGCCCCTTTGGGGATCCCCGCACGTTTTTAACCCTCGAGCGCCCCGCGAGGAGTAGTTCAATTTGCGTAGCAAAAAGGTTTTTCCTGATAGATTTTAGTGTGTGCTAGTCCTTGATGGTGACAAGATTTTCGATGTTGGTCTTAGAAACTCCTCTACAGCGCTTAGCAGATGACAAAGGATCGCATTTCGTGCACACTTTGTATCGGGCATACTGTATCTGTGATGCGCGAGCTTTCGTATGCAGTGTGTTGACATGCAATAGACACCAATATTTAAGCGCAAAATAATAATAATAACAAACTGTTAAGCTCTGCGTGCAGGTTCGCGGTTTCAAACCCGGCTTAGGGCGGTGGCAACTTGGTGGAAGGGTACAAATTGCTCAGACACGCAGTCTTCCGCAAGGGACGTTAAATATGGTGTGCTACGTGTCGAGATTTTGGCGCTCGTTAAAGAACTCTCAGGTGGGCAAAATTAATCCACAGACGCGACCACTATTGGCGTCACTCGTGATCACAGTTGTCTCGCGACGTAAACCGGAATGATTCCTAATTATCTGCGTGCTGGTCATATTTCTTATCTCATCATCGTATCTCTATTTGTGTGTGTGTGTGTTATCATTCGAAAGTCGCGATGTATTCTCAAACAGCTATTGAGTGATAATTAGGCATACCAACTTCCTTAAGGCCTAAATAGCCGAATTTTACACGCTAAAACGTTGGAAATTTTGCGTTTTTCTTAAAAAAAAAAAAAAACGCCCCCTCCCCCCGGCCTTGTCACAAATCTCTACGCGAACGGTGCCGTCGAAACATTACATAAAAGTGTCTTGTACTAAAATCTGTCTCAAATATGGTCAGATTATATATTTTCAGGCTTCATGTAATCTGCTATACCTACCGTTGGAGGTGACGCATCTCCACAGAGCACAACAACGTTGTGCTCTGTGCGAAGAGTGCGGCATTGTTAAAGGTACCGTAAAGCAAGTTATACCTGTCACAGGGAACGCTAAATATTTTTAATTTGCTTGTAAAATTGCGGTAATACGATACATGGCTACGTCTGGTGAGAAATAATCCCTAATTTATCAAGCAACAGTGTCCCGACTGGCTCACTGTTCGTGACGACTATGTCGCCGACACGTCGCCGACTTCTGTTGTTTGAGACACAGTGTTATGCGCATGCAATGTGGTTGTGCCGCCGTACTTGACGAGAAATGCGCAGGAGGTGCTGGCGACTTCGACACAGCATTGCCCATAATTTTAAATTTCAATTTTCCAAAACAAACTATGAGCGCAATTGTGATGAAAATTGTGACGTAAGATTACTGAAGGTTCAGGCTATCGAATAGATACATTTTCTCAGATTGCAGCTATACTGATTTACAATACTGTGGGTACAGTAGCAGTGGGTCACTGCTACCCGGCTGCAGTTTCTTTGTTGATGCACTGGGGCTGAGATCACGATCTGGAGAGCACGCGCTTCTTGAAAGAAGACATTATTATTGAATTGGATTGGAATGGATAAGAAAGAAAAATATGAAGAGGTCAGTCCCGACCCAGTCAGGACTATTATTACTATTATTATTTATTTATTTTACGCACATCCGTCAAGGGGGCCTAGGCAAAGCATCCAGTGGGCATGACAGGAGCCCAAGCCTCCTGTAGCAGCAACATTACAGCGAAATTTACAGAGCTCAAAAACACGAAATGCAGATAACGCAAACACTCAAACGTACACAGCCGAAACACAGAGTTCATTCCGTAATAAGGAATGCAAAGACATTGTCAATAAAACACACACTCAAATAAGAAAAGAACACACACACACACACACAAAGAAACTTAGCCTAATATATGCGCCGTGAAACACAGAATATCACAAAACGTTCCGCTTCTCTAGAAGGGCCTTGCGCATATTGGGAGAGTTTGCGAGATTACGATTGTGAGATTACGATTGACTGCAACGATCTGCTAGGAACTGTAACGAAGGAATGGCAGTCTTGGCGAAGTGGGTGGCACCATTTTCGTCCGAAAGGAGAAACAAAATTCATATGTCTTATATTTCAGCAAAAAAAAAAATAAAAATAAAAAAAAATATATATATATAATAATAATAATAAAAAACAAAGGTTTGCCAGTGTAAGTTTGTGAAATATGGAAGAAAGTTTGTTTAATAAAGTTTGTAAATCTTGGCATTCGCGACGCCAAATCTGTGCCAATCCACATTTTCTGTAACCATTGGTAACAACCAACCCTTGGTAGAATTGCGGTCTTTCAACTATAACTATGACTGCAACTATAGTTGCAGTTCTTCATGAAGGCGCGTCTGTTTTCGGCTCAGCGTTTTCTTGTGACTATGCGCATGTACCGTCAGACGACATTACGACAACTATATGGGACTGCGTAATGCTGTGTTCAATGCAGCCATACAGATTCTGTAATTAAAAAAGAGGGGGGAGGGGGGCTGTTCAATGAACCACGCCCAACAGTTCGCGAAACTGAGGGCATTTTTCTTCTTCTTAAAATACACATACGTCCAGCTCCGAAAACAGAAAAGAGGAAAAAAATAATAATAAAGGGGGATAAGGGTGATTGGAGCCGGGAAAATGGTTCTGGGTAAGACCCCTATTGGCAAGGGTGCTGCGACCCTCAGCCGTGGCGTGCGTATTGAGCAGCACCGATAACTGCCCTGCTGCCCATTTCGCATGTACGCCGCCGATGCAATTGCCACGTGGCTCCCTTCATATTTCCCCCCGCTCATCTTTTATTTATCTTATAGAGTGCGATTGCGTCATTTTGTGGGGGGGCAATGGGAAGGGGCGAATGCCGCTTCCTATACCTGCTGGTTTGTCTCGTTCCGTTGGCAAATCAGGGCCTATCCCCCGCTAGAATCACCATTTTAGCGCAAATAGCCGTACCACACATATGTTTGCACGCTCATTTGTGTGATCTCCGAGGTGGGTGAATCGTCCTCCCCATCTCGTTGTTGAGTTGGCGCTCCGGGTGGATGGATGAACGTGGGAGCGTTGCTGACATTCTTACGGGTCGCCCTCTAGCGATTAGACAAAAGCTCTAAATAAATTACGAAGCATCAGTGTGATTTTTATATAGACGATTACAGGGTAAAGAATGTGTGCATGATTACCTACGAGATTGCATTAAAATTGCATTATCACACCCTGCATTTATTTATTTATTTTTGTTTTGTTCCGTGTTAGCGTCGCGAAGAAAGCTGTGGCTATGAGTGGCGTACAGATGTGGACAGATGGAGAGAGGACAGCAGGAAGGAGTGGAGACAGAGGGGTTAGTATGAAAAATCGCAAAACGTTTGCAAAACTCGATGGAACTGTGCAGCACATGCCAATGGACACACATACACACACATGCATACATACACACTTGCATACATACATACATACACATACATACATACATACATACATACATACATACATACATACATACATACATACATACATACATACATACATACATACATACATACATACACACATATATACATGCATACATACATACACATACATACACACATGCATACATACATACACATATATACATACATACATACACACACATGCATACATACATACACACACATATACATACATACATACACACACATACACACACATATACGTACATACATACGTACATACATACGTACATACCAGTCATGGGCAGTATCAGATGAGATACAGATGTATCTTTCGATGCATTTTGTGTATCAGTATTAGGTATCGTGTGCAAAAAAATGGTAGTATCGGAGTATCAGTATCGAAATACATTTTTAGTGTATCGTGTATTTTAACGATACCCGATACTAAACAAAACGACACAAATATTGAGGCTGTTGCGAGACTTAGGGTCGGAGGCACTGGCTCAGGCGGTAGTACAAGCCAGGCCGCAGCGGCGTAGGCATGTCGACCATAAATTCGCTCGAAGCTCGTCCGCTCCATCGTCAAGGCTGCCGGGAGAGGAGGCCCTGGGCCGTGCTCTGGGACGCGGTCGCGCGTGGCTTTCAGTTGATTCCAGAAAAATCTCTTCCGTCTCTTTCTACGGCGGGCGCGCCGAAAACGCTCGACGTCACACACAGCGGCCTTACAGAGGACCAACGTCACGGCTTCTGGAACTGCGCTGCCCGATGTCCCCCTGTTCAGTGCGCAAGAGCACGTCCACTTAACTTGAAGTGCGGATTCTATGTCTGCCATGCCGAAAGAATAGCCGCCGGCTTGGCTTGAGCACTGTAACCCGTTCTACAGCCCACAATTCACAACGGCCATCTAAGAAAATCAAGTATCAGCTATGGCCGACGAACTCCGGTATGCCATCTGTATAGTCAAGTGCTCACAGACCGGTACGCATGAAGAACGTTATCTTAAAGAATTGTTTTTTGCTAGGCTTGTTATGGAAGCGATCGTTTCAACGTGCCCATGGCTTCGGTCCAATCTAAAGGCTAACAAGGCTAGCTACTCAGACAGTGCAGCTTCATTAAATCCGTGCGGTCGGATACGTTTAAGCTTTCTAAGAAAGAGTGCGCTATAAAAAATACACTAAAGGTTCCAGAAATAACGGATATTTGTTTTTACTTCCCTAATCATATTACCAGGTTTATTATATTGGGATTTCAGTGATGTATCGAAGTATCGACGATACAGTATCGAGTATCTGTATCGAAAATTAATTTCGGTTCTGTATCTTGTATTGGTATCGGAAATACATTTTTTGAGGATATCGAGTATCCGTATCGAAGATACTTTTTTATAGTATCGTGCCCAGCCCTGATACATACATACATACGTACAAACATAAAGCGACGATGATGAGATAGGGCCAATGGGGAAAGATGCACTGTGCACACATTCGTTCCTTATTGTATGTATTGCAGGACAATTGGTCAGCTGAAGAAGAGGTTCCACTGGGAGCCAAAGAAAACGACATAATCACAAAGAACTTCCTTATCACACAAAGGCAAACAAACGCCCCTACGAACATCCTGTGTATTGGCCAAATTAAACACTGTGTTAATGTACGTTTGATGGAACGTAGAGCCTCGAGAGGAAAAAGATATGGTAAGCTAATGCGAAAATATATCTCACTGTACAGATCCAAGCGTCGTAGAGCAGGAAAAGTTTCCAGATGTTTCAAATGACAGGAGCAAAGCTGTGATAGAAGACGGCTATTTCTTGCTACAAGAGAGCGAGAGCCTGATGTGGAGTATGAATATGGGCCACGCCACGACTGCTTCGGTCTGTAACTTGGCACAAGCTTGGCACAATGCAGGCTGGACAATGCTTGGAAAGTCATTGGTCAGGGTGAAGCCTGACCACTCTTAGAATGAACATTCATCAGAGAATGACAATTTATGTCTACTGGAAGTGGACTGTGTGCGTATTATCCGTGACTACGTACTTCGTATATTTGCATTTTTACTCTGAAGTAGAACAGTAAAGAGGGGGACGAATTCGAAGCGTCAGCTATGCGTCCTGGGCCGACTTGAGGGGGAACTGTGCCAACGTTTATCTGGAACGTCTTCGCAAAACACAAGAAAAACGTCAGACAGTATAGTCGGTGGTAGGACTCGAACACACCACCTCCCAGTCTTCAACATGACTTTGGCTACCACAAACGAGCCGGGACGCCTTAACCTGCTTGGCTGTGCATTTATGTCGTCAACATCAGTGCCATTAACGAAAGTGTGAAGAAATGCTAGTTCTACGAGAACAACGGTTGTAATATTACATAGGTGCCTCCACCAGCTTGCCTGCGTTTATGCTATTTTATCGGTGATATGAATGTTGTGGTTTTCATTCGATTTTTTGTGGATCCGCCAAATTACGCATCGAGAAGTAACTTCGTCCTGTGGATTTAGCAGCAAAACTCCGAAGGGAAAGAAATTATGCAGTCAACACATCCGGCATGCGGGACTAAGCGGGCTTTGAGTTTCCATGCACTAGTATCGCTACTCATTCTTTCCTCTGTAACGTGCCAGGAAATTCGGGAATGCGAAACGATGCATCATCATTTTATATCTGCTTCAAAAGCAATGCACCAAAGGGAATCCCCTATGTCAGCTCGGAGCAGAATTCCTATTCGGTAGTGAGGAAGGATGACCGGATGTGTGAGTTGCCATAAACATAAGAGCGTTTGAGCGGAACGTCTGTCATTTGACTTTTTTCTCTTCGGTCTCCTTTACGTTCTTTAATCCTGATGTGCGGCCCCGCTACCGTCTCTCTCCCCTCGTCCCTTCATTGTCATTTTACATTTCATGCAGTCCCGTCGGCATTGGGGTAATGGGCCACAACCCAGGTAGCGACCTTCCCCATTCATCGCCATCAGTGTATTTGTTGTTGTTGTTCTTCGAAAGAAGGCGTAATGTTGACCTCTGAGTGGTTTTGAGGTTACAAATGTTTGGATGGCTTATTTCGTTTATAGTTTCAGCATTTATAGCCCGCAGCATTGACGTAGTGTTCTTCCAGACGTTGTATTAGGCAGTGCAAATCTCCCTAGTTTTCTTTACATATTCTATTACTATTTAATGCTAAATTGATGCTGCACCCGTGTGTGTTTTTTGTTGTTCCTTTTTCTTTCCTTTCCTCTTCTTGTTTCTTTTCTTTTTTTTTGTTTTTGGAATAGCAAACCGGCCTCTGTCTGGCTGACCTTTCTTTTCATTTCGTTTTTCTTAATAAACATATCCCCCCCCCCCACCCCCACTCGCACACAGCGCATATCCCTATGTGATATGACACCATTACGTCTCCTTCCGTCGTCACTCTGCAAAGACGTACCGAATAAATCGCCCGCGGATACAGGTCCTCGTGGGTATACCCATCCTGCTATGTTTATTCCGGGTACAGAGGGGCAGCTGCAGGTTCAGCCCAAACGCAGCACAAGGTCAGCGGCAGATGTTTTTGCTCCCCTTCGGCCGCTTTCCCTTTCCATTTGATCCAGAGTGCGGTTGTGAAGCCGCTTTAATATGTCTGTTATCGATTTTCGTTCCTTCTCACTTGGCGTCTGTTCTTGTACGTCGCTTTTTCTCTCGATATTTGAAGACCATCGTGGTCGTACGCCCGATACACAATTAAGAGATACATAGTTGCAGTCCTAGAAGGAAGATCAATGCTGGTGCAGTGAGTAAGAGTTTGTGTTTGGGGAAGCAGGGAACAAAATAAAAGAATGTTGACGAGACGATAAGAAAAAAAAAACGATGCAGAAAACAATGCGAGCTGTAGCGCTCCCGGGGAGCTCCTGATTGTGCACAACCTCCTCGTCACCTCCGGCCGCTCCGTGTGGTTTCAGCGCCCAAGCAGCACAATGTACCGAAACTCGAGTGCAACAGGGGTGGACGGGTAGGTGGAAGGCCTTGAACAGACTGATGAAGCTAAAGAACATTGACAAGACACATACCGCCCACCCCTATTGCACTCGACTTTCAGTACATTGTGCTGCTTGGGCGGGTGCCAAGCCACATTGGCTTGCCGGGAAACGCACGTGCCGACATAGCAGCGAGGCGCGCTGATGGCGCAGCTGAGTGCAACACTGTCATCCCGTTATCACCATCCGTCTGCGGCATACACATCCGCCGGCGCCTTTCCTTCGACACCCGCCTTGTCATGGAAAACACTGTCGCAGCCAACACCTTCCTCCACCGCATTGACCCGAAGAGGCCTTCAGTGTGTCGCTACGGCTGTCTCGAAAGGAAGAGTCAGCTCTCCATCGTCTTCGCCTGAATGTTGCCCGTACCCCATCGTTCCTGTTCAAGATCAAGCAGCGTCCCTCCTGACGGCGTGCCCCTCCTGCTCCACCGACGCCGACACCCATCATTTACTCTTGACCTGCCCAAGATATGCCGCTCCTCGGACCGCACTCACGCACCGCCTACCTGCCCTGGGGCACAGAGACCTCTCTTTGGCCACCCTACTGGGCCCCGTAGGACAGAAGCAATGGGCTGTTACCAGAGCGCTAACATGCTTCCTGGGTGACTCTGGGCTCCTGGACTGCCTCTGAGCGATCGTGTACTCATGCCCCCCTGCTGCCCATGTGCCGCTTGCGTCTTTCTCCTTTTCTGTTTCTGTTTTTTTTTAAACAAGGAATAGCAAGTCGACTTCTGCCTGGTTGACCTCTCCTTTTTACCTGCCTCTCTTTTTTCGTAATAAACATACCCCCCCCCCCGAGGGAAGTTTCAATGATAATTAAGTATCAGTTAGTCCAATTAAGTTTCAATTACAAAGAAAATGAGTTTTCTGAGGAAAGTGTCTTCACAAGTTCACATGTATATATCTTTAATATCTGAATACGTCGCTGTCTGGCATGTACCCGCTCCGTAATTTATTTATTTGTTATTCGTAAACCCAAATGACTAGAATGGTCATTACTTGGGTGTATTCACAAATAATAAAAAAAATGCATACACTGAATAAAGAAAAAATAATACAATTGTACTCAGAAACTGTAATCTCGACCGTTTGTGTCTGTCTTGATGCATATCTCCATAGATTCAGGGAAAATTAACGAACGATTAACCTAACCTATCCTAGTAGTTTTTTCTTTCTTTTTCGGGGGGGTGGGGGGCTTTGTTTATAGGAGTTGTCGAACTTGTCGTGTGACGAATTCCATCCCACCCTATTCTTCTTTTCACCACCATCAACACACTGTTCAACGGGAAAAAAGTGCCGCTTGCTTTACATCGAACGCTTTCGTCAGCATGGCATCTAACATGAGCCGCGAAAATGTTTAAACACTTTGGTGCCCTTCAGCTTGTACACACCTGTCAACGCCGCTTTCCGATCTGCAGAGACATGGGAAAACTCCTTTCTCACGCACCACTTTTGGACTTTAAACTCCGACTTCAATTCCTACTGAACACTTTACCATCGTAGCACAAACGATGAAAACATTACAGAGAGTGAACTAAAAATTCTCTCGCGCGAGACGGTGATGTATTTTCTTCTGCTTTTCTGCTGTCACCCGTTTTCCTTTATTTCAGAATTTCAATATATCGGATTAGTCTGCAACGAAGTGTGATGTGAGCAATTAGGTGCCTTTAAGTGTTGTGACATGTTAACTATTATACATCGTGTCGAAAAGAAACGTTTTTTTTCTTCTGTTAATGCCCATTGTATCGTATGTACGTCTAAACAAGAAGTATAACAACTTCTCCTGTATTCCCGTACGGGGCGGGGGGGGGGGGGCATAGACGTTTCCTATGAAAATAAGGACTTGCTATTCCCAGGCAGAAAAAAAACACACACACACACACAAGAGAAAGCAGGAGTAGTTGGTGACACTTCTCCCAGAAGGATACAGACCCCCAGGAACCGAAGAAGCGGCTTGGTCACCTCACCATGCCGTGTGGCGCCTAGCAGCGTAGCTAGGGAAAAGTCTGAGATCCAAACGCGAGCGATGCAGGAGAAGACTCTGTTGGCGGTAACGAATGCAGTGGTGCAGCATGTGTGGAATGTCGCCTTCAACAATGCAGGTGGAGCAGATAGGTGACGGAAGGTGGCCCATCTTAAAAAGGAGAGTCGGCGCCACGTTCAGTCGAAGCCTGTGGAGCAAGGACACTTCCTCCTTGGGGTAGCGGCCTACCAGGGTGTTGGCCATCGTCGGGCCAATCGAGCGCAGAAAAGAATTCGTGCTGACTGCGTTTTGGAAGAAGGCCTTTGGGCTATTCGTGCAGTATCGGTAAATGGGAAGCCGGCAGACAGACGGGGTAAGCAGAACAGAAGGGACAGAGCCAGCTGCACGGACACACCTGGCCGCAGAATGGAAGACGGCATTCTTCAAGATACCAACGTGACCCGGAATGCATTGGAACTACATGCTGTGGCTTTGAGACGACAGCATGGCGTGCAGGCAAAGGATCTCCGTGATCTCGAGGGCTTGTCAAGTGAAGACTTCAATTGTTTGCTCAAGCTCCTCCATCTTTCATGAAATGGAAATAAATTATGTTATACTATATTATTATACAGGGTGTTTTGTTTTTATCCCACATATTAAAAAAAAAAAAGCTGTGAGCGCAGCGCTGATGCCATCTTGCAAGGCGGGTTATGCAGCCAGACGAACCTCCTGTTTGGCAGTGTGTGCAACTACTCGAGGACTAAAATTTAGCTAAAATTTATTAATTAGATGTTTGGTGGGAAATGCGACATAACAGAATTGAAGCCAGCCATTATTCAAATCTACTGTCCTTATTAAACACCCTGAGAAGCGAACGCTCATTGAGGACGGGACCAGTCATTGTACCAACTTGCGCAGTCGTCTACTTTTCATGAGATATGAATTCTCGAATTTTGCCATGCGAATGAGTCTAAACCGGAAACCAGATGTCCGCATGGCCGCATAACCCGCCTGTCAAGATGGCATCAGCGCTGCTGTCACACTTTATTTATAATAAAAAAAACTGTCTGGAATAATAATAATAAAAAAAACACGCTCTGTATGTTATGCATTTTTGTGGTTTCCGTACCGGATGAGGCAAAATAACACACTCACACATCTCCTTGTTTTTATTTTCTCATCCAGCCAAATGCAAGCACACACACTGGTACAAAGACGATGATGATGGCAAAATAAACTGCTGTTTTTGCGAAGTGAAAGCGAAAGATCCATAGGATTTTCGGGACCTTTCAATTGGCCTTTCAATAAATATATATTTCCCCCCCCCCCCATAGGATTTTCGGGAGCAACGCTGTGGGCGTGTTTCACGTAGCGAATATAATTAATTCACGATGGCTTGACAACCAGCTTGTGATCGAACTCTCGCGAGGTCCGGCAAGTGGTCAAAAATCCTACCGAGCCGACCAACAGCTTTACTAGCTGCCAAGGCTGCCTCGCTATTAGATGCATCCGTTATCTAATTTTCTTTGGGGCAGAAAACGGATTGACTGTTTGTATTTAGTATACACATACCCAGTGAAGAAGACGTCCGTATGTTGTCTCCCACGTCCTTCCACAGGACCGTCGTTAATAAAGCATGCCTCGGTTCATTACATATGGGCATCCAGTGCGACAATCTTTCGTCTCTGATTTCAGTTCATAATATTTAGATAACATAAGCGCCTACAACGTACGAGGATTATGCGATAGCATCGTTTAATGCCGTACAATCGACTGCGCCTTTCTTTCAACGCCGGTAGACAGCGCCTAATCCTTTTCTCTACAGGTAGAGGAGTGAGTCAGAGCGATAAATGGATAAATCTCAGTAACAGGGCGGCGCATTCGCTTCCGGGAATCAGGCAGCGTGGAGCCAGTCAGGCGAGCTCTCATTGCTTTCTTTTTCGCGTGTGTACCCCAACATGAGAAAGAGGGATAGTAATGGAAACAAAAGCGCCGCATCTGAGAGAGGTTTTTACTAAGCCTATCGTGAGAAGCAACCCACTTGTCTTTCCGGAGCATTAAAGCTGACAACGAGATATGAGAAAGGAGGCCTTCGAGTGTGCGAGCGAAGCGAACACATGCTTGCAGTGATGTTTTGTGCTGTTTCATTACTACTTCCCAAACGTGTAATCCACTTGCGTCAAGTAAATATTCGAATTCTAAATCGTATCGTTTCCTCCACTGCAAAAGCCTATTTTTGACGACACGGCTGGAGGGTGTGGATGGGCGTTGTTGTGTGTTGAGGATGTGTCGCCTCTTGCTGCATTGCTGCAGGATAATGAAGAGAAATGTGAAACAACTGATGTTCTGAGGCTGGAACAACATAGAAGGGAAGTCGCTGAGAAGGAATGTTAGCTTAGCTCAATTGGTAGAGCCCTGGACCGGCAATCCAGAAGATGTGGGTTCGAGTCCTACAGCTGGCTAACCTTTTCAGTGACTTTCATCTTTCATCGCAAGAGAAATGTGTTTGTCAAGTGTGCTGACTGTACAAGGTGCGTCACGTAAGATTGACCAGTATTTTATTAAATTCACATGTCCTTTTTTTTCAGTAAAGTAATTGTATACATCTATTCCCGATTAGGCCTACCCAAAGGTGGTGGTGTATCAGTAGTTAGTGCAGTAGTTAATTAACTTTCATAGTTAATCTTCAGAATGAGTGGAAATAGATTGACCGCGCAATTGCAAAGTTTTAGAGCACAACTCTGAGGATTGATTCGCCGGAATCAAAACCGCAGCGCCTTTCTGTGGCCTAATAAAAAATGTGCGAAAATGCAGTACTTTCGAGCGTTGCGCGAGTTCCGCGGCCGCTTTTTCCTGTCGCTCTCTCGCGGTCACCCTTTCTCCATTGACATCACGCAGTTCTTCAAAGCATGGGGCACCCCCGCTTCTTAGCGTCCTTGTCGATACCGTTAGTTTTGTTTTCTTAAAACTGGATAGAACGTACACACTCATGGAGCAGCGGAATCAGTTATTTTATCGGCGTGGTTTTTGGAGTTTATGGATTGACAGTTTTATTACGTGACATTTATCAGATGAAATCGCGAACTGTGTCTTGGGCGGGTGTTGAGCAGATCAAACCAAACAAAATCAAAGGCGGCATTTTGGTGATAACATAGGCTGAGAAACGGCATCACTATTCCTTCTCACACTCATTCCTCTGGACAAAGCGGGGTGTTCGGAGGAACGCTTGACGAACAGCCTAATGTCATTTGAGAAAGGGGTGATACCGAGACGGAGAGAGAAGAAAGTGGCGGCAAAAGCCGCGCAGTACTCGAATATTTTGCATTTTCGCATATTTTTTTACTAGAGCAAGAAAAGCGATGCGGTTTCTTTTCTTGCGGGGTAGGCTCCTCAGGGTTGTGCTCTACAACTTCGCAATTACGCAATGAACCTATTTTCACTAATTTTGAAAATTAGTTTTGAAAGTTAATTAACGGCTGCGCTAATTACTGATACACCACCAGCCTTGGTAGGCTCCATCGGAAATAGATATATTCAAGGGCTTTTGCGAAAGAAAACTAAACCGCGAATTTAATAAAATTATCTTCTATCTTACGTGACGCCCCCTGGATAACATATTTGCAACATCTGTATAACACACAATTAGCGCTGAGTGCATGGAGACACTAGATATATTTATGTTCTAATATAGGTAACATAACAATTTATTTATTTGAATAATGATTATATCTATTGTTTACGTTGCATATTACGCTTGGACAGGAAACTATCCTCAGGAAGGCGGAGCTCCCGCCGGAACGTTGTATCTGCATTTGTATGGGTTTTTATAACAGTAGAATTGTGTAGCTAACACTCCCCTTAGCGGATAAATAAATTATTAATTATCTAGTCCACTGTAAATAAACTTCTACCAGAGTCTCGCTTATTTTTATTTCTGTATTACTATGTGGATGTCTGAACTCTCCTATCTTCTATCTTTATATGCATATAGATGGTTACCCAAGGTAAAGTGTGGGGGTTATAAGCAATGTTCTACTTCTTTTGGTTAAACACGTTCCCAGGATTCGGAAGAGAGAGAGAGACACACACACACACACACACACACACACACACACATATATATATATATATATACATACATACATACATGCTGCGAGAAATCTATGCGAATACATACATACACACAGATACATACATACATACATGCATGCATAGAGATATACATGCATACATGCATGCATACATACATACATTGGATGATGATGAGATGGGCGATTCACGCTGAGGTGGTACACTGCCCTATTGCGCGTTGGGAAAGGATGAGGGGATGATGGAGGGAGCACTTTCGGAGAGCCGTCAACAGACCGGTGGAGCACAAGTACTCCGCAAGAAGTCGAAGGCCTTGCACCTGCAAGGGAGAAATATAGGGTGCTATGGGCGCATTCGCGGGTCGTATCTTTTCCCCTTCTTTCTGTGTATATATGTTGGTCAAGCGTGCATTCCTCGCGAAGTATAGAGGGTGTCCCAGAAAACGTGTCATTGAATTTTAATAAAAAACTAAGCCACATAGAATCATGCGGTCAACGGAATTTGTTCTTACTAGATTTTTGCCACTTCCTGATGTGCATGTCGTGTAACCTAAGTTTCATTATGTAAATTTTTGCGAACTGAACTCGGAAATTTGCCATGTAAAGGTCACTTGTTTACCTCACCAATGTGAAGAGCGTCCCAGAGAGAGAATGATATTGAATGAGAATGAGAGAATGATGCCATTCCAGAGAGAGAATGATAATTGACAGGACTATTGAGGAGCTATTGTATCGGAAAAAGAATAGCCGAAAATCATGCTCTACGGAGCACGCAGAGGATAGTGCGCGACGAAGTTTTCTGCGAAATCATTGTCAGTCCGACGAAAGGAGGCTGGAAACCCAGCCCACACCGCAATTGTAGAAAGAGATAACACAGACATAGCTTATCGCGTCCGGCTTCGGCTGGGACCATACCTTCCCTCTCCCAATTTCAGGAACTGTCACTTTTTCTACTATCACTCTGTGGGCTGGGTCTCCAAACTCCTTTCGTCGGACTGACAGGGATTGCGCTCATAAAGTACATATCATCAGGCTAATGTAATAAATTTTCTTTATATAAAATGTCTTCGCGGGTTATACTTAAGTTCCCGGAGAAGCATAATGTTCGGCTATTTTTCCCGACAGGATAGATCCTGAATACCACTGTCCATTATCATGAATTTGAGTAAATTCGGCACGCTCTTCATATTGGTGGGGTAAAAAAGTGACCTTTACTTGGCAAATTTCAAAATTTTCAGGCAGATCGCTCGAACTACTACGTCACCGCCCCCTCCTCCCCAGAAAAAACACATACTTTACATACATACTTTGTCGTGGGTAACCCTGGACTTTATTTATAGTACAACAAATTTCAAACCTAAGTTTTCTATGTTACTCGAGGCAGAAGTCCAATGAAGCATGGTATTTGGAATACCCTTCTCAGGCTGAGCTCTGCCACAGTCAATCCTTTTTGTTTTCCTTTGTATGACATTAGCTTGCGAATGAGACAAAGCGTCCACAATGTATCGCAGACGTTCAGCACGTGCCATACGTAAGTCAAATGCTAGTAAATGAAGCCTTACTGTCGTACTTATATGACATGACAAAAGCACCAAACGTAGAATACAGGAAGTAGGAAGGGAGTTGCCTCATGACAGGAACCGCCGATATTTCGAACAGAGACTGTTCTTCTTCTGGGCGCCGTCCTCATCATTGGCAGGGTATTTAAAGGGTTAGGTGTGATGTGTTAAAGGTTCATGCGAAATGTGGGTCAACAGCCCGGAGGGAAGAAAGGGTCCGTACGGGCCTCTACGGCCGGAGTGAATGGCCGCTTTGTTAGAGTGTGGAGGGGATTATAGTCATCTTGGCTCCAGACCGGTTACAGAAAAATGGGAGGTTCACGAACACGTGGACGAAAGGGGACAACAGGCAGGAACGTAGAACGTAACGTGAAACGTAGAATACGTTTTTCTAAGCGAAACTGCGGTGATGCAAATTAAATATTTCATTGGCTCGATGCAGTTACGTCGCACATGAGGTTTCTGTGAGGCGGGAAACACATGACTTACCAGCATCGACTTTTTTTATTGTAACTCCCGTACAACAATTGCGCATAAAATTCTAATAGCTAGCACAGGAGAAAATTATCTATCGTACGAGCCAATTTCTCTCCCCCACACATCTCACAATTTTGTCAATTGAGGGACCAACATTATGTGGATGTTACATAAAGCCACGTGACATTGACAATAGCAGGAAAGATACAGAATATGTGTAGGGGTCAAACATGCAGAGTCATTTGTATTCAGCGTACAAAGTTTCATGAGGCCGCCTGCGTGAATCATGAGGCCAGAAATGGCGGCTTATCGTGGTCTCGCTTTCGGGGACAGTCGCGATAAGCGCGCTTCCGCAACGGAGTCGCAATCCTGCCGGTTTTAAGCTGTTCAGTACATCATGCTCCCCAAAGGCACGCGGTACGCTAGAACACAAAAACGGTGTGCCGATACTAAAGCATGCCCGTAAAGGTATCCAATACAAAGGGGGTTGTCAACTCGTCGGCAACACTGGCTGTAGAAGCCCGCGGCTAAAGACGCAGACGGCAGACGTGTGCGAGTGTACGCTTCACTGTGTTCAATCGAAGTCTGGCTCGATTCAGGAGCATCGACCTAGTGTGCTTCCCTGCACTAGTTCATTTGAATAAGTGACTGCCATCGTAATCATCTTCGCTGTACTGTCACCCGCCCTACTCCAGATGTACTTGAAGGATATTCAGCTGTAACGGTGTTGTCCCTCGATATACGTGGTTGTGCATGGTGCAGGGATGGGCATAAATACATTTTTTGAGCATTTAAATATAAATACAAAATACTTTGATGAAAGAGGTATTTAAATATTCTGCATAAATACTTTTCCATATGAGTATTTAAATACAAAATATGAATACAGTATTTAAATTCCATAAATAGAGAAATAATGATGATTATAACAATATATCAACAATAGCATTTATTTGTTAGATTATCATGGCGATATTAATATTAAAAGCTTCTCAAAGCCTTCATCATAGGGAATCAGATTCGCAAAGGAGAACAGCTCTACACAGGTGTCGATGAAGAAAGGCTGGTATTAAATTTGACTAGGATGCTTAGTACAACAAGGTAGCCGTGTAGTCCCAACCGTTGTCCGCAACAGGAGTAGAAACCCGCCATTTCAAATGGCTTGTCGCATGTGTGTGCTTGCGAAAACAAGGCATAACTGCGCTGCTCTCCAAACTCTGCCTTGCCCTTCTTACAGAAAGGTCAAATGCAGGCCAAAATTGGTATTGAAACATAATTATAAATACATTTTTCGAGTCTGTATTTAAATACAAAATATAAATACAAGCATTTATATTTTAAGTACTATTTTAATTACAATGTATTTAAATACTGCCCATTCCTGGATCGTGCACGACACAGTGTCATCGTGTCATAGTGTCATCGTGACAGATATACTGCTGGCATTTCTAGGCCTAAGTAGGAGTGGGAGTACAGGGCGGCAAGAACATCAGAAAGGAAAAACAACATTGAAAACAAAAAGTGTTGCATATATGATTACATCTTATGTCCTCGTCTATGTGGGACAAGATAACTTGGAAATGAATAATTCTACCGTTTGAGAATCAACCACACCCTGAGGGAGTGTGCTCCATTCGGATAACGTCCGTGGGAAAATCAAAATGTATGTCAAACAGTCCTTTTTTTCATTAAATGCTTTGAACTGCCATGAGTGAGATTACCGTGTGTCCCACCACCGCTGAAAGGCCGGGGTTAGGTCGAAGCATCTATACTTTTAACTTCTAGTGGATAGGCAGATACAAAAACTTCAGACAATTTCTCTTTCAACGAGATTCCAATAACTCCAGTCAGTTCTTTTGCAACTACTAAATATAAACTTGATTGGTGCCCCATTTTTTTACATTAATTTTACCTTCACTTGACACCTCGTCTATCCCCCCCCCCCCCCACCCTCCTTTTTCTGTACACTCGTCTACTGTTTTATATCCTCTTGATATCAGCCGCTGTCAATTCTTCTGGAGGCAAGATGATTTACATTCAATCTACAAAGTTTCATAATGGTACATGAAGCAGCATGTTTGAAATGGCAATGAACCGAGGGGTCGCTTTTTTTGGGTACAGTGTTCGTGGCATATTTTTGTTACGTTTCTCATAAGATCACCCTCTCCAATTTTTTTTTCTACGCTAAAACTTCTACAAAAAAATCTGCTTTTCATTACAGAGGTTTCCTGCGTGCACATCCTGCATCTGTCCGTGCCTAAGTGGGTCGAGAATGGGACTGAGGACTCTGTGTTATTGGACTGCGTGTACAACGTTGGAAAGGACGATAAGCAGCTGGTAATAAAGTGGTTCTTGAACGACGACCCTTTACCAATCTACCAGTGGATCCCCGAACTGGACAAACGGCACGTGTCGAAGAAGATCCGCGGCCGACTTAATCTGGACTTCTCATTGTCCAGCGGCAACACTTTCACAAAGTTCCGAGCATTGAACTTAGTTCGTCCCACGACGGATCTGGGCGGCAGGTACTCTTGTCACGTCAACTCGCTCGCTGGCCAGGATTCTGAGTCCAAGCTTATGACAGTTTACGGTACGTATAACGGTTAATCTATTCTAAACATTTGAAAGGAGCTACACCAAATAGCTTTTTGGGGTTCTGGAACAGCTCTCCTAGCTGATCGTCCGAACGAAAGCTAACGTACGCGTTTACGAATACTATTTCGTTTTGTCCAGTAGGCCGTGATATGTACTGCACTGCAGCTAGCGAGAGAGCTGCATGCATGGTATCGCCTACAAAAATGTGTCCGCTCCAAATGCATGCATGAAACAACGCATCTTTTTTCAGAGTTTACGACCTACAACGGCATGAAATATTATAAATGTAATTTGCGCAGCTCTATGTTGTCTATGTAATTCCGTTCAGTGAGGCGCGTAAAAACACGACCATGTACAGTTGCTTTTTTAAAAATCTTCATGCCATGTTTACGCGCGTACACCGTCTGATTATGGGGCCACCATGGAATACGTTTCGCTACGCTATTTGCTCTTCCCTTCGTAATTGTTTAGCATTTCGAAAGCTTGGCATCCTTCCAGAGCCCACTTTCAGCAACGTGCACGGTAACGAGGGCCGTTCTTGCTAATTTCCGCAACTAGGCGACGTCCAGAGAAAGACTGAGCAGAACAAGCGATGAAAAACAGACAAAACGCTCATTCTAGTGCTGGCAGTAACGTGGGCGATGTAGCTGCCTCCACCTGCCCGCTAATCTATGGGCTAATGAACGGCGCTTCGTCCCTCTGCTAATGCCCAAGAAGAGTTGCGTACGAGGACACGCCTCTTTAGCCTCCCTGCTATTAACATCCGCAGCCATAACTGAAGCTGGAGCGACTCTTTTAAGTTTTCAGGAACGGAATCCTAGTTTCTCATGCACCGCCAAATGATTTTCCTTGTCTACAGCGCGCTTGCGTGGCAGCCGTGTTTACGTCCCCACTGTGCCGTTGCTGTTCGTTCTCGGGGTTGTAACGGGTTGCCGCAAAACTTTTCGGCGCTGCATATTTAATAGAAGCGCGTGTTTAGTAGAGACAAGTGCAGTTTGGGAATTAACGATGCAGTCAGGGTAGATCGCTGGCTGGGGTGTAGAGAGCTCCAAGAGCTATACGAGCGCGTGCGTGCGTACTGTGCGCCTCCTGGGTAGTGTGATTTATTAATTAGTTCTGGTATGTACCTGCGCTTCATGCTTTTATAACGTCCGATGTTCGGCGGGATGACGACTCTGTCACTGGAACAGCGAAAACGGGAAGAGTCTGGAGCAGAGCCGAAGTCGGTTGAGAATATGTTGGGTGAATTGTTTATAAGTTCGAAATTTCGCAAGTGCGTGTACAACATTATTGGCGTCCCTTCTGTGCTCTCTCTCTCTCTGCGCACGGAACAGTGAAGTATATGTTGCGTGAACAGCTATACTCGGTCTGTATTAATGCCGTCTTCAAAGAGGGAATAAAACCAGACAAAGCGTGCGTCCTGTAAAGCGTGCTTTCACTGTACAGGCTCAGTGTACGTAGGAGAAGCAACCATGCAATATTTCTTATTCGGGCTCTCTTACCGAGCAGCATTAGTGTTACTGTGCTGTTGTAGTTGAGTGTAATGACCATGAAGCGATCCCCCTCGGGTTTGCATAGATGCACGCTTCTGGAAGAGTAAGTCATTGCATTTCAAAATGAAAACGGCCGAAGCAGGGCAAGCAAGATGGCAGCGACGAAATGAAAAGACCGAGGCCCGAACCTCTGTACTGTATACATCTCTTGCTTTAGCCAATCACAAGCCCATTCTCTGCATCACCAGTTCAAACATTCCCACCCAACATTCAAGTCACGCTTCACGAAACGACTACCAAGATATTCCAATGGTGGAAACTCATATCAAACGCAAGACTACTTCGCCATCTTAGCCGCATGTTGGCCTGTGCATATTAGCTGTGTCTCGAGTCGTGTATACCGTATGGTATAATGCATTCTGCATAAGCCGAATTGGCCAGGACGACCAAATGGGTCTTTTCTGGGAACCGGGCAACTGATTAGCGGAAGGGGTTCACCGTGCTATGATACGGTAAAAATAAGTGTCGTCAAGAAAAATAATAACGAAAGTATGAAGTACGAAGTAAGAGTAACTATTTAATACGTAAGGTTTGGGGCAGAGCCTGCCCTTCTTAGACAGTCCAGACCATCGTCTGAAGAAGGGCAGGCTCTTCAAGAAAGATTACGTCCTTCATTATTTCGTTATTATCTTTCTTGAAAACGTTTTAAGAAGCTGGATTGAGTATTATTTTACCTTCTTGATCTAAAAACAACTGCCATGGTAAATGCTACTTCGCTAAACCAAATCATTGTTCTGTCAGTTGAGGCGCTGTTACGTGCTACATTCTGAAGCGCATGATCTGATATGTATAATATTTATCTGTGCGTAGTTATCTGCCTGACAGAGTGCTACTGCCTATGCGTATGCCTCTATGCATTTAAGATGTGGGCACTCTTATGAGGGAAGGTGTAAGAAAGAAAACTATGGAGACTTTTTTACATTTGTGAACTCGAAGATTTGAAATGGTTACGGCGATGGAGCTGTGGTACCGTGTGGAAACAAAGATGAACATAAGGAAAAAGCATGAAATGTGCATCCAGCACGTATCGATGGTATAGTACACGATTTCTAATAACCTCTTGGGGACTGCAAATTATACGTTCTGCCGACACCCGTCCATTTGGTGGAAGCAAGCGGACGAATTTTAATTCGTACGTTTCATGTACACACGAGCACGCACGTAGCTATCATATCGAAGTTCGTCATGACCCATGGGAAGGCGTAAGACGATCTATATCTCGATATTGCTTCTCTACAGCCCGTGATCGTGCCGTGATCTCGAGATCACACGATTGCGATTGTGTGGCAGACAGCTCTACGTAGTGCTCAAAGCGACTGCAAAGTGGAATGCAGCCACCGCGTTTGTATGCACAACCATGCAGAACATGGTTCTGTGATGACGAAGCGTGGATAAATATGCAATACAAAAATTCTCCAAAATATAAACACCACCAAAACCGTTCAAAAGATGCAGTAAAAACTGTAAATATATGGAATGTTTTCATCGTTCTTGGTATGAAGGCAGTGCATATCTAATGCATACTTAACGAAATTTGAGCGTTGTATTAGAGATCACACGGTAAAATGAAGTCGCCTTCGTTCAGGAGGGCACAACAAAGAAGGCTTGCGCCACAGATATAAGTCATGCAGCTGAAGGCTTTCCTTCCGGCATTGCACCACAGTGCAGATTGATATGCGAGCGCCGCCCATCTTCGTAAAGTGGCGTAGGCGAAGTACGGCCTGCCGGCCCTACACGCGTAGCGGACGCACTCTGACGCGATGCGAAGGCGCAAAGGTCTTGTGCACGCCTGTAAGAAAAGATCTCGAACATTTCTTGGCAGAATTTCATGCATTGAAGCAGCCAGGGAGGCTCAACACCACATCCCACTGAAATATCGGAAATATTCTGTTCTCACCAAAATTCTCGCGAAAGAGGATCCATAACCTTCCGGAAGCCAACAAGAGCTAAAGCTAAAGCCAAAAGCCAAATTATAAAAAGAAGAAGAAAGCTTTTGCACTTGACCACCTGGAAATATGGCAAAATATGCACAATGTCCGCATTCAATTTTCATGCAAATATGCCATAACGTGCAAAACATGCGTTTATATGCACCAATTCAATTCGATTTCTCGTTTTTTTTTTTCCTTTACAAACAAACCCCTCCGATCGGCCCTGAACCACAACCAAAAGTGTTTTTCATCGTCCAGATACGAAATCATATTGCAAAAAAAAGCACCCGTCTGAAAATGCGCGCTTTAGTGACAACACACAGTGGCAATCGCGTCTCAATTCTTCACACTCTTAATAAGTTTCAAGGATTGAAAGCTCCGCAGCGTCTAGAGGCGTTTGCCATGGGAAACAGTGGAGGCCGCATGGGATTGGCGGGCGGGTACCACGTCATAGTGAAGTATTACGTAACGCTTTTAGACAGACTACTGATCATTATGAAATAAATGTTTCGAAGAACAATGGCACATGAAGGTAGCCGATATTCGCCTCGACTCCCCTCATTGTTGGTGGATCAGAGTTTTGCTAGACGGAGCAAAATTTGAACTTCGATCGCTAAAATTAATGAACAACATAACTATTACGTATCTGAAACATCGACGTTACAAGCTTTGAGAAGAACATACAGTTTGTATATGTTTACTTACGTTCACTTTACCGTCTCTTTAACTTGGTTACCCTTTCACTTTTCCAGCTCCGCCCAAGAGGTTCGACTTCTGGCACGAGCGAGTGTCTGCGCACGTGACGAACCTTTCGTGCGAAGTGGACGGCGTGTATCCACAGCCCACAGTATTTCTCTATCATAGCGCTAGCAAGGAACTCGTCACGAGACCCGTAAGTGTCGCTCCCAGCGTGCTCCGAGGCCGAGATGGGACCTACAGGGTCCGTCTGCACCACACAGTGGACGGACGCGAGCTTTCCGAAGGCGAGGAGCATGTCTTCGAGTGCGTCCTCGCTATTCCAGAGACTAATTTCAAGAGGCAACGCCGTCTGGAGTTCGATCCAGGTGAGTCTGATGTGGATGCGACCTGTTCAGTCACATTAAAAGGGCTATCGGGAAATGTAGATATGATACTGATACGGTACTGTTTCGCACTGTTTCACAGTCTACTTTGCCAAGTTTCTCTTCCGAAAAAGAGCTGAGGTTTTCCCTGGGTCTTCCGGCAAATTCTCCAGAAGAATGTCGGCACAGTTCCCCCTCAAGCCTGCACAGGGCACGTACTAACTCGCTGTCCCCCACTCCATCCTGCTGTCCTCTTTCCATTTGTTCACGTCCCTACGCCGCTCATAGCCACAGTTGCTTCGCGGGGATAATGCAGAATAAAAAAGCACACATATTAAATAAACAAGTCTTAAACATTCACACTGCCTCTGAAGCTAAGAAAGCCCCATCGATAATAACATTATGACGATGAAGGCCAGGCACACCAATGGGAGCGCAACGCAGGCGATTGTCTCCGAGCTCCTCGATCTTGTCGGGCTCCTCGGTAAATGCGTCGCGTCGACTTTCGCTTCCCAGTGCGAGCTCCGACGCGACCATGTAGCGTGGAATATGGTTTTACGTTCCTGGTTGTACGAATACGTCCGACGCTAACCCAGAATTGTCATTGCACAAGCCGATCATACGTTTCGCGAATTGCATACGCGTGGCCGCCCGTACGCCCGCAGGTCCCCAGTGGGAGGTCCCAGATTGGACTTGTTCGTGTGACGTTTTCTCCGATTTCCAGAGAGGGAATTCAGGTATACTCTCAGCATCCGGCGTCTGCTCATGCCATGCAATAAATTGCACATAAAATATTTCACTATTTTGCGTCGGATTTCTGGCATTATTGTCGTTGACGAACGACGTCTAAAACGGAGTTTTAGTCTTCGGAATCGGTCAGGACGGATACGGCAGTCCTTTTGAGGCAAAAAGCGCGGACTATATTTGCTTTATATTGTCAGATGTACCGCTATACACACTTCTGTCGTAACACATAACCTTCGTATGGCTACGGACATGTTTTGATTGTGAAATCCAGCTGATTTCATTTCAACCCATTCAACATATTACGTTTTTAGGCGACCTATGTTTCCATGTTTTGTTTCTATTTCTATTTTATTATATTCTATTTTAGTGCATAATATGTGTCATATTCAACATCTATGAACTATCATCACGTTTGTCCAAACCTCTTGTCATCTTCGGCACCTTTACCACATCAAGCAAGCATCCCTGCAGTGGAATGGCCAACGTAATTCTTGACGGCTTCCTTCTCATTTCACGAGAAGAGTTCACTCATTAACCAAGTCTATCGCATTTATGTACTAATTGCTATTTTATAACGTGGTCAACGTCATCTTTTAGTATGAGGCCGGAAATACTCTGCCACACGACTATCCGCGTAATAACAACGACATATTAGACGGAACATTTTTCCTAAATATCAGGCCGCACGCGTCGATTATAGTACTAGCGGTGGTAATGCAGGTTTCATGTCAAAGCATTCGGATATGGACTTATAATGCGGTGCGGGTTAAATATATATTGCATGCCTCATTCCACTAATTAGAGAGCAGATGCCACCATGAAGGCACATCGTCTGTGACATTTGTAAGGCGAATGCGAATAAGGAAATGGACGAACATCATCTGCGCGTTATTACCAAGAAACGGGCACTACAAGATGAATTGTACCTATAGCTAATGATACCCTGTACCGCACCATACTATGTTCTTAATAATTATGCGATGCCATGCTTTGAGCTTCATATAATGGGTGTCTTTTTATAGCGTTACAGATTGTTTATATATAAAGAAGCTGTGACAGCAGTATTTGCAGGTAGGATGTAGGGCTAAGCGGAAATTCTGTCGTAGAGAGTAGAGACGTCTAGAGACGTCTAATTACCAAAAATTAATTAAATAAATTTAATTATGTTTCTTTGTGGGACATGCGAGCTGGTGGTGATGGAACAGCTTGCCGTAGTCGGCCACACGCAGGCGGGCAACGTAACGGCTATCGCAGAGGGGGGGGGGGATCGTGCGTCCTGGGCCGACTTCACGGGGCGCTGTGCCGACATTTGTCTTATGGCGTCTGAGCAAAATCGAGAGAAAACACCCAGACAGCACAGCCGACACCACGAAGCAAATGCTCGCCGTTGTCGAGCCAGGAGCCCCAGGCAGGAGCTCGCCGTTGTCGACCTCACAGAGGTGGGCCACGTCATGACTAACGCTCTAGGGGGAACGTGCGTCCTGGGCCGACTTCAAAGGGAACTGTGTCGGCATATGTCTGACAGAGGAAAAAACCCAGGAAAACCACCAGATAGGACAGCTTGCACCGTGATTGCAACTCGGACAGTAGTATTGGAGCCGGGAGCCGGCAGGTCATCGCCTGCACCAATGAGTTCCATCGCTCCCAAGCACGAGGCCCTCTGGCGTGGAGTGAACGTTGTTCTCTCCGCGGTCGAAAAACGGTTGGTTTCGATTTCGGCTCATTCGCATAGCAAAATTTGTCAATTGATGCCTCGAAGTGCGTGCGAGTTCTAGAATCTTAAAAAAGAAAGTGCCTTTAAATAATGGCTGGCTCTCACATCATCATCATCATCAATCAAAAAGTCAATGAATGAATGGTACGCAGTTATCCGTACGCTAGGTGAAAACCCTCTCCGACGGAATGTCCGACTCACCTGTAAAAAGAGCATCTGCGTTATACTCTCATCACCTTTCTATTAATATTTTTTATTGTAAACATGTAACCGATTTTTAAAACAAGGACACCTTGTATAGAACCTTTGTACGAGCGACATGGCCGAGCGGGTTAAGGCGTCCCGCTCGTTGGTTGTCGCTGTGGTCGTGCTGAAGACTGGGAGGTGTTGGGTTCGAATCCTACCACCATCTGTGCCATCTGAGGTTTTCCCTGGGTTTTCCGAAAACTTTCCTGACCAACTTACTAACCCCGTGTCCCCCACTTCTTCCTGATGTCCTCTCTCAATCTGGCCACATCTGTACGTCGCTCACAGCCACAATTGCTTCGCGGCGCTAACACGAAGAAAAAAAAAACCTTCGCGCTTTGTGTTGTTTTCCGAGTAATGTGCCTGCCAGTCGCCTGTGTGATCTTCAGGATGATGGTGAAGTTTGTTGGCTCAAGTCATGCAGGGCAGACAACGGTATTAACGTAATCTGTTTATTGCCCCTGTTTTGCTGTTGTAGGAACGGGAATACGAAAGCTCGTCATTGAACTTCTTGTACTAGACTCTGTACGCTCCGTCGTACCATATCCTGTAAGCGCGTTGTACCAGACTCGTACTAGACAAATACTTTATTTGATCTATGTGACATTAGCGGCCCTTATCGCGTATGTGTGACAAATTATACACTGCAGTCGCCCTGCGTGTGGGGCAAAAGGTGCGGAATGGACTATCGTAGAGAGGCGAGCGATTTTTCTGGTCGAATGACAAGAACGGTGCCGGCGTAACTTGTAGGGTTGCCACCAGGCCGGTATTATACCGGCACGACCGGTTATTTGCGCGCTCTGCCGGTTGCCGGTAGGAAGGTGATACCGGCAGCCTTTTGCGGGTATTTGTGGCTCAAGACCGGTTTTCCCTTCAACATTTCACTACAGCTTGAATAAATCTGGAGCACAGACCCAACTCCGCAGTCACCAGTCGTTTTCTTAGTTATTCATTATTATTATTATTCATTGTTATTATTCTCATTGTTATTCATTAAGCCTTGTGTTCGGTGGGGACAAGAGCAGTGGTTGTGCAAGGCTGTTGGTGGTTGTGTCGAGCCAGCTAGAACGTTCATCACCCACTTTCCCTTTCCCACGAGCCTTTCCTCCTTCTCTGTCCCACCTCCTCTCAGCCGGTATTTTTCACTTCGAAAGGTGGCAACCCTAGGCGTAAGCTTGGCCCGTGGAGTCTGAGTTTGCACTGAGTGGCAAGCAATACAGTACTGTGAAATGGACACTAATCACCTTCACTGGTCGTATCTAAACTCGCGTCTATGTTGGACAGCAAGGTAGCATGAATATCGTGAAAGGGGCGTGCGTAAGTTCTACAGGTTCAAATCATCGAAGGATTCTACACAAATAGCAGCTGTCACCATAAGCTTGCACTGCAACATTCTTCCCAATATCAGTCCGAATTTGCACACCTATACTTACGTGCATCCATTAAAAAGGAAATGCATTAAGGCGTATCTAATGACGTCTGTACATATCTACATTTAATTTTTCCTAAAAGTCAAATCAAGTCAACGTCTGTTCAGCAGCATACTTGGGAACTGAGATAAAGATGCGATGCGAATAACGAGGGCAATATTGAATTGTGGCAGTCGTCGAAAAAGTCGGACTTGAGTTATTGGGCACCTTCATGCTTATGTTGTGTTCGTCTGCTTCAGCCCCAGAACAGCTACTTTCTATCGCATAACGAGGGTTTTAGTGCCACAAATACTCCTACAGCACCGAAGTTCACGGAAGCTCAATCTACGTGCAGCATTCGTTGTGTTGAAACAAATGCAAGATTCCTTTTTTTCCTTCGGATTTCCCACGTGTGATTTTCTACAGAACTCATGCTATAAGGCAGCTTGATTCGGATTCGTGGAGTCTCTGATCAATAAATTCCAGACTGTGCCTAATAACTTTCTCAATAGCGAAGGTTCTCTTGGATTTCGCCTTCCTTCCACGGAGCCCCTGCAGGTTCATTTCTAACTCTCATATGGCCCGATATTAACGGAAGACGGTGAAGAAGAAGAAGAAAAAAAAAGGTAGTGAGGGATAGAAATAAAGAAAAATGCAATCGAAGCGAGGAAGGGTTGAAAGCCCCGAGGGCGCCGAAGTGGCTGGAGCAAAATTACATAAATATTATTAATAAGAAGAAAGATTGGAAGATTGCTGCGTTTCTGTAGTGTGCTTTGCGTGGTGGATGCAGCATCTGAGAATTGCAGTGGACAGAGTGAAAGGACGAAAAGTTGGGAATGAAAAATGCGTGCAGGGCAGTGTAGGTGACAAATCTGCCACGTCGAATACGTCAGAATGGTTGACGCCGCGAGCCGCAGCTCTGCAGCGTAGGTTGTCTGAATACTATCTCCCTCTGTGTAAAGAGTAGGGAGTATTCTGTGTACAGAGGGAGCTACTATGCAGAAACCCTTATTGCAACGCTCTCTCCAGTGCCGCTCAACGGCTTCTCCCGATCATTATACAGCACCCGATCCTTATATCGTTTTGGGTAATTCCTTTGTAAATGTTGGGACGTTTCGAAGTTGAATCTAAATTATTGTCATGTTTTGCAATATGTTACAATGGTGTGAAGACTGGGCATAATTGATATCTACTATTGGTATACTATGTAGCAGCAGGTATGACGACACGGAGGTAAGAATAGACAAGGACGATTGCCACTTTTCTTGCAGACAGGTCTTCTTGTCAATACCGTACTACAGAGTCCGAACTCTCTCTCACGAACGGGTCTTCTGCTTATAATCTAGACAGATGCTGCTGAAGAGAACTCGTGGCGCATTTCTGCCAGGTCCCCCTCTCCGACACAATCGCGTATGAATCTTAGCCGTATGAAAGAACTCCAGATGTTTTTTGCTGTTGCCTTTGATACGCTTGGCGAGCCTGCCCAAGCTAGACCTCCGCCATGTTTGGAGGATCTTTTCATACGCGTCGCTTACGTCTTGCTTGGAAGCCCTGCGAAAGTTCCTCTTCAAATGCCGCATCCCTCCTCTGTTCATGCATCTGTCTAGGAACGGTAACAAAGCCTCCTTCCTTGTCAGCGGTTACCAACTTGACCTCCGCTGATTTGCAGTGCTCAACGACATGCCCCGTTTCACGTTGACTCGAAGTTGGGAGCCCTACGTGCTCGACGGCCTGATAGAGGCGGACTTAGGACTCGTCCTCGTCTATTCTTCCGTCCGTGTCGCCGTCCTCGGTAGCTCAGCCGGTAACGTGCCGGCTTGCTGAGCTCAAGATTGCCGGCCGTGCCGAATGATCGCCGGCCGAGGGCGGTAGCAATGTGAGGAATGTAAACATTGTTTCCAGCACCGTGTGTCGGAGATTTCCGGCGCACGTCAAAAGAACCCCGGGTGGTCCAGATTACCTTAATTACCAGTCTTACCCCGCGGCGCGTGCAACATGCCGCGTGTGTAACCTTAACCGTAACTTTAACCTAACCGTAACCTTACGTGTAACATCACGGTAGCATTACCATTTTTATTTTTCACCATTTTATTTTCTGTCCGTGTCGTCATACTTGCTGCTCACACAATAAGCACTGTGTAAGGTATTTCTTTTGTTAGTTTATTCTTTTTGAAACTTTAGTATTGCGAAACTCGTTATTGCGAACGGTATGAGTGTTCGGTAAAACACCCGTATATACCCGACTCCTGGATGAGTTATGACTGCAGCGGTGCCGGAGAATGGCGTCATTTTCGGTTCGTGCGCTTACGCGTACCACGGCAGTTATTATCACGCGTACATCTGTGGTCTATCACGTAATACTGGTGGCATGGCACGGGTAGGTATGGTGCCATCGCAGTAGTACGAGTATAGCAGTAATTCGTTTTCCCTGTGTCTTTTCGATTGATTTCCAAGAACGAGGCCCTCCATATGCTAGCTGAGGGCAAATACGTATTCTACGTAGAAACACTTAGAACATTAGTAACGTTCCGAATTTGATCATTCACAAAACACTAGCTGCGTTCTCATCCGGGCCACGTGCTGGAACATCAAAGGAATGGTCTCCACAGCCGCTCAAAACGGAACGTTGCAAGCACAAAAGGGGCACATATTCTCACACGAAGAGCGCAGAAGATGAGCCATGTAGGCCATAACCAGCTTTTCGTCCCTCCCGTCCCAGACGGAGCTTTCACGTAAAATATGAAAACGTCGTTGGTATGCTGCACGCAGAAAGCTCTCGCTCAAGGCGCTGTGGCATACGGAATCCATAACACGTTCCGCTATGAATAACGATGACCGACGTAAACCGAAAGAATCGCCTTTGTCAAAAAGAAGCAACTTGCGATAAAAGTGGAAGGAAGATCTGTTTGCGTTTACAGTCTTGAATGGCTACTGAAGTACGTCCACGAGGGTGTGCGTGTTTATCCTGGGTAAACGATTCTGTCCAAGTTAATTCGATCAATCGACCGACGCTTCATGACTGGCATCCTGGAACTATAGGGAGATATTTATATACATATATATATATAGGGTAGCTCGGACGCGAGGGCTTCTTCATATAGATGTCGTTTTCGGCACGTGTGCCCTATGAGATTAGGCGATGACGGACGTTAATGTGGTGCTCTTTGCGGTTGTCAGTCAGTGAGATAGTGCGTGAACAGTTTATGTAATGGGCTTATCGTACCAGAAGCGGTTTGTACATGCGCAGTGTTTTGACATTGATAGCGTTCTTTTTTTTTTTTTTTTTTCATGGACTGTGGACTTATACCCCTGTCACACGGCAAACCGAGTGGCATTCCTAGCGAATGACAGTCGCACCGAATGTCATTCGTTTGCCTTGCATCGGGCAACACGAAGAAACAGAATGTCATTCACAAATGATGTCAATATCGATAATTATGACACCGGGCCGAACATATAAAGCATTAGACATAGTTGTCATTAGTTATAGTTCTATTTCGTTTGCTCGAAACTGGCGAAGCATTGGATTAGTTCATAAAGTCATTGCTTTTTCAAAGTCACTTAATTGGCTAAGTGCCACAAGAAAAGACAATTAAGAAGCTTACCTGCACCGTGCTTGGCAACGTGGCACCGGGAACGAGGGTAGTTCTCCGAAAAACAGTGTCTGGCCTTCCCTCCTTCTTGTCAAAAGTTATCAAATTCGTGATAAAATATTGAAGTACAACTTTTCATTCGTCTTTCATTTCTTCGAACGGTGTATCGTTGTTGTTTTTGCCACCTCTCTACTGCGAGGGTACGCTGTCGGTGCGAGAGGGAAAAGCGAAAGAGTTCCCCGAACTCATTCGTTGGGCGAATATTATTCGCATGTATTGCCATTTGATTTCACCGTGTGACACGAAACGAATGTCATTCAGTGCAAATGTCATTCGCTGGGAATGACATTCAATGTGCCGTCTGACATGGGTACTAGCAAGATCGCTTACCTTAGGCTGTAAATGGTGATATTTTTAACTCTGTCGTGTGTGTTATATACCGCGTTAATAGCGAATGTTAGTAAACCGCTGATAACGTCACCGTTAACTTACTTGTGCCTACCGGAACCAATGGCAGAGAGTGGGACTCAGAATCTTGTGTGTTGATAGGGTGCGGTAGCGGTCTACTAATACTCGCTAGTATCAACATCACCTAGATAAAGAAAGCCTGCTTACTCAACAATTAAGAGTCAACCAATGAGGATTGTGTTTTCAACGGCCGTAGCCAATCGCTAACGCGCTTTTAGCCTGCTGTGGCCATGAAGACGAACCGCCGTCGTCTGCGAGTTGTGATTGAACGTCCCCACGCACTAAATGGGAAAACCTTGAAATTTAGCGCAAAACGTTCCCAAATTTTCTCGAGACTGATTTTCAGGGAAGCGTGCCAATGAGCAGGCCTTCGGTGTCTAGGTGGCGCTGCTATAGTATCATCGCAGGGACACATCAGTTGATTCTGTGCTCTGTGTTCGTGAGATGCATCCGTTTCACGTCCAGCTTAGTTGCGTGAAAATACAGCCCTTGTATCACGAACTTAATCATCTTTCCATTTTTAAATATGAGACTCGTATTCAGCGGTAAACTCCTGAAGAGGAATGAATTCGAACACGATGGCAATCACTCGTGGTCGCACTCGACTGGCAATCGAGAGACGTATGGTTCGATTGCCGCCGCTGTCGGGCTATTTCCACGACTGCCACATTTCAGCCGGATTCGAATATCTCCGAACTACATGTACAAACATTTGTCAGTACCATGTAGGGCCTCACCAAAGAGTTCAAAAAACCTAACATCGCATATCTAACACCCGTGGAGCTTGACAAGAAAGGCGAGCTGTCGGAGCTCGTCTCGAGCCAGCAGGCTACTCGAGCCGACCGCCTTCTTAGGGAAGGCATGCACGACTTTACAGATTGCAATACGATATTCTACGTAATCTGTGCGGGGGTGAATAGTGTTAGGTACTGTCACGTAAATCGAATAAGGTGGCACTACTCCGGAAATGGAATAAGTGTCATACGAGAATGTCTTCATCTATAAAAAGAAAAAAAGGAGAAGGACGCGCCATTTCTGGAGACTTTCTGCTTGAAATCGAAAGCTGCTACTTTTCCAACAGTGTGCGGATGACAGCTGGTGCCGGTCGTTGGTCTGGGAGGACGCGATAATTGTTTGGCCACAACAGTCTCTGTTTGAATAAACAATGAGCCAAGGCGACCCGAAGGGGTTGCTACAAATTAGCCCGCAGTCATTTGTTGACTTGGAGCTCGCGCACTCCGAGTGTTGAGGAAATGTAATCCGACCCGGCATTCAGCATGGCAACTAGACAAAGCTGCACGGCTCCGCCATTCCGACAGTCCTAACGGGTTTATTTAAACGGCCATTAATTTTAGGCGGTCCTCGCGAGGTGCTAAGGTCCCATAATGCCTGCGGGTCGCGACTGGGTATAATTCACGCCTTCCTCCGTACTGCGGATGAAGAAGAGCGCTGTATTTGCACCGCCGCTTATTAGTGTGGGGCTTGCAGCGCGAAAGTTTAGAAAGGGGCGAATTGGAGCTTAATTAAAAGGGGCTGCTTATTCGAGAGCACGTAAGATCTCCGAATTTAGAAGAAGGATATGTTTATGGTCGATAACAGTGGGAGGAAGTACTTTTTTGGGACGAGTTTTATTCGGACATTTATTATGCTACATTGAGCAGTACACATTGGGAACATTTAAATTTCGCGGTTATTCGCGCAGACAGTTTTAAAGGTCCTTATGTCTGTCTTGTGTACAGGGAGCTTGACGGGTTCAGCGAGTGATGGTTTACCCTCGAAGTGGTGGTGGTTGTTATCTACCTTCTTCATTGCATCCAGACTTGCATAGCTGTAAACGACCTGTAAGTATTATTTTTAGAGCGTTTGTGTATGTGCGTTAGCTTTTGTATGTGTCGTTTCGTTACACATTCTGTGTGACAACTTCGCCTCTTTCTTTCTTTCACTTCCGTTCTTTAGTGTGCACCCCCTACATTTCAGTCTTAGGCACATGTCGACAATGATACGCAAAGGTGTTATAACTAGAGGTCTGCACGGGTGCGGGTGCACCCGCGTATCCGCGCGGATACCCGCTGTAATCTCGGATGTGCGGGTAGAAAATGTGACGATGCGGGTCCCGGGTAAGGTGCGGGTGCACTCGTGCTGCCGCTGCGAGTCGTGCAGGTACCCACGTTCATATTTTTTCGCGGAATAAACGCGCAAAAGACTGGACTTCCAGTGCGTTTCATGATAATTTGATGGTTGTTCTTTCAACAATTATGTATCATGCATTCGACGTACCAAATGTAAAGTCCGATTAAACGTCCACAAGCGCTTTCGTGTTTTTCTTCTTTGCGCTGCAGTACTCTAACTTATGCAACTCGGCTGCACGCCCCTGTCTATAGTGCGGGTCTACGGATGTACGCGCACGACCCGTGGGTGCGGGTAGCTCCACAAAACCTCGTGCCGGTGCGGATTAAGACACCGTGACACCGTATTTGCGGGTGCGGTTCGAGAATTACATACCCGCGCAGGCCTCTAGTTATAACTGTAATAATGACAGCCTCCTATCCCCGTGCTTGGGATTCTAGATAAACTACTGGATGTGCTTGGACCACCGAAGAGCGCATACAGGAAACGAAAGGGGAACAAGACAGCACTTCTACTACATACTGATATTACAAGCCATACATACTGAATATGCGTATCGAGATGGCCTGTTATGGATTATGCTCGTGAATAGTAAAAACAACAACGACGACAACTTTATTTTATTATCATGATTGCGGAGTTTCATCACCAGGGGCAATACTCTACCCGTTTGCTGGGGGTAATGTGGTGAAATTGGGATAATGAGTCACCTCACACTGAGGACCGAAGCCCTACGGTGTCCTAAGAGGTCTGAAGTGCTTTGTGGGCAGAGCGTTGGTTGGCTGGATTTGGATATGGACCAAGTAATTTTGACAAATTGAAGGGGCGAGCGTCAGGCTGATTAAGAGCTCCTGAAAGTAAGAATAGTAATTGTATATGACCGCTATCAATGACGAGGCGTGCAGCTCAGTGACAGTGAGTGACAGGAAGAATCCTAGTGTTGACCACTGTCAGAGCGAGTTTCTTCTTTTCTTGCATTCTAATGAACCCCGTCGTATAGTCCAGTACTTGTCGTCTCCCTTTGTTGCGTTATTACACCTTCTTTCTAACTTACAATGTCTTCCCCTCGTAATTATTCCAGGTGTACAGGTACAGCGCAGTTTACTTGTTGCATCGCGAGAAGCCACCAGTGAATCACACAGCAACTGCTCTTCGACGGCGACGCCTCACTGTGCGCGAGTACTGACTTTGACCGCGAGGAATGAAATGGAACTCATGTGTCAGTGTACGCCTGCATATCGGACCTCTGAAGTCACAGCAGCCGTTAGTGGCGCACGATGTACACCGTTCTAGTAAAACCAAAGTTTTCCCGGAAAGACTATATTCAACCCGAAGCACCCGTCTGTGAGAACCCAAGTGCATCAAAGCCTAGAACCTGCACTTCTCGACCAACAACCGCTTGCCACTTCGTGAATGGATGAAAGAGTGCTTGAAGCAGATCAAGCGTCCCGCTGTTTGTATGCACCTCTTTTGTACTTTAGTGTGACTATAGTGCTGATAACGCCATATCGACTGGAGAAAGAGTGTCCTCATCCGGACTTCGGCAGGACTTTCAGCGCTCGAAAAGAAGTACATCCGTAAAGAAGTAGACGAGCGTGTATATGTTTTTAGTATGAGTGGTGTGGCTTTATCAAAGCGGATGCATTTTATTTGGGAAATTTACACTTTCATGTCCTAATGCCAATCATTATAATAATGCACTTTGCGGGAGCCATAGTTTTCGCGTATGTGAAGCAAGGGAACAGTCTACGCAAAAGCTGACACATTATACTGTTTAGTTACAATGCTTTCTATGTTGTGTGCTGTGGTAAATACCGGAATAATACCGAAAATTATGCGTTACGTGAAACTAAATAAAACTAGGGTACTTCTGCGAACATTCAAAGGCAGAACATAGTATACACTAGAAAGTACGGTAAATGAAACATAATGGGCGAACGGAAAGAAAAACACGGACGGACACACACGGACAGGCTTTGATAAGACAAACTATAGAGTAGCTACCTATAAAGGTTTACCCAACATGACTTCCATTTTGAGTGTTTTCCGATAGGGATTTGAAGGTTCTTGGTTATAGCTTTGGACTGCGATGTCGAACCCGTTTGAAATTTACCACGATGAAGCCTACCAATTAGAGTTCCATCCCGACACAGGGATTTTCCACCTGCATTGAGTAATTGGTGAGTAAGGACATGGGTAAACTTTTATAGGTAGCTAGCCTGTACATTAAACAGTCATGCATGACTTTTTATTTTCTGCATGGCGCTTGTATAGAACTTCTCTCTTTCTTTTTTCTTTTGGTCTGGGGGAATACAAGAATCTTGAAGCTTAGTAATTAAAGGAGCATGGGTGACACTTGGAACATATATTTTTGTACTGCGTCATATGAGCATATTACCTTCGGGAACCGTGAAGCAAATTATTTCCGTTGGGAAGTGCGAATTTACTGAGAAAATTGCTTTGGAAGACAGCGCGCAGCGGCAGCGGCCTCGCACAGCCGCTCCTCGCGTCTCATGACGTCAAGTGTCAGAGGACTATTCATTGGCCACCGAGCTAGCGAGCTAGCGAGAGCGACCAGTCGAGACGCGGGAAGGTCAGTATTGGCGAGGCACATGACGTTGCAGACTTCCAGCCGAGGGAAACAGGTTTTCTGACCCGCGAGATCGAAGCTCTCTCGCGTTCCAGGATTACGCGCTGCACTCGTAGGTTTTGCGCGAATGTGTGTCCCAGGGCTTGTAATCATAATTTCTAGTTATCCCTAACATATTTTCTCTCGAGTCTTTCCATGCTCCTTTAACACTTTTTGTTTTTATCGTACAACTGGTTTCAGTTTGTCTACTGCACCATAGGGCAGTGTGCCGGACATAAACCTGGTGAGAAATATCGGACGAAAAGGTCGTTTAAGAGACGTCGAACAGCTCCACTTACTAGTCGCGACGAACGTAGATGAGCAGATAGGGAGGAACGGCTACACACGAAGACACGTACGTGTACATTCTTGCGCGACTAGTGAAAATAGATATGAGATGCCTGTATCTTGACAAAAAAATATTCCCTCGGCGAGACACACGGCAGCAGTGACCACGCACTCATATGACGGGTCTGACCAATCACGTGACACACCCGTCACGCGCTACAGAAATAAAATAGTATATGACGTGTGACAAAAACAATGATGAGCTTTTGGGGTCCAATATTAACCAACCTAGAATACCGTGACAATATTACGTTAGAGGAATAGTATTTTTGCTTCACCGCAATTTCATTCACCCACCATGGGCGTCGTTAAATCATCAGAAATAAATAATACTGAACGCGATTTTTCTTGTTGATTGCCGACTGATCTTCACAATTTTCTGTGTTCCTCTTTCATGTTGTTTTTTTGCTGAAGTACATTGCCTCGTGTGTGGCTTCCATTATTTTTTAGCAGACGAGGAACCATAGGGCAGATGGCCCACAAAAGGACTTTTGCCGCTGTGTTTTTTTTTTCTGTAAATACGATGCATTCCTTTGTGCGTAGGGTGCCACGCTTTCGGGTTTAAACAAGTTGCTCAGGCTGCAGACTTTATTTGCTGCAATTGCTACTGTTACAAAGACAATTGTTGTCCCATATTGAACTTACTGGTTATAACGTTGGATCCCAGAGGAATTTTATATACAAATTAACTATCCAGGTACAAGTCAATAATAGTCTGTAATTAAGATGGCTACGATGGCATTCGAGAGCTCCCACAATCGTCACAGTGGCGTGCCTACTTCAAATAGTGTGACTTTTTGGTTTACAATAATATGTTACCCCTGATCGGACAGCCGTCGATTTTAGGTGAAATCCGAAATGATGGCACCCTACCGCTGCAGTATAATGTCACAATTTTTTCATGTACATACAAGTGAGACCCAACTCCAAGAACAAATAAAAGCAGTACGTGCATTTCGAAACACACATGTATGGTACCGCGATAACACATTCATAAAGCAAATATCTACAACTTTCGCTACTGCAAAGGGCAATCAAGAAACCAGGATAGTTGGACTCCATCCTGGTCACTACTCTTGTCTACAAATGGTCTTCCAGACAATTGATCTGCACTTGATGCACAGCCTGATTACTGACCAGGGTCTTTGAAACAGGGAAAAAAAACAAAAAAACTTTACCTTTACCTTTCTTTCTTATTTTTCTCTACTAGATCTGGAGTAGCTTTTCCCGCGGTGAGCGGGCTCACATCTCCATATTTTTTTCTTCTACCATCATCATCATCGGGTCAATAAAGGGTGTTTCAGGAAACCAGTACCATTTGAGCTGCAACCATATCGCCATACTCTTCAGGCCCCCTGGTCTACACTTGTTCCACTACCAGACCTCACGTACCGACGCCAGCCAATGGAAAAATATCCGAATTGCTTCATTGGATAGGTAGCTGCCCACTAAATGCGGAGAGTGTTTTGTGTCCATTGTCGTCGTGCCGTTAGCACAGCACAACAAATACATGAGAATGATCGGAAACTCCTCCTCCCAAACCCAATCTGAATGGCAGCATCCCTCGCTGGCTGGCATGTTTCATCTCTGCTATCCTTGTTTCAAACTAATATCGTTGAAATGCCTTTCTACATTATCATAACGATACATAATGCAATTGCGTCCATTCCTCAGGTGCCTGCAGTGCAGACAAGCAGTAAATGAAGTGTTTGATGTGCATGGAAGGAAATATTGTATAGGAATTTATAAGGCTATTGCCACTACACTGCGCGTATCACGTTCTCTTGAGGACAAGAGCATGTTTCGCGTTCCGTGTGTTAGGAGAGCATTGCACACTTGTTTACTCAGTTTTTCCATTTCGGCAGTTACAACGTCCGTCACCATAGCATCGGGTTCAAGCAAGTACAAGACGTGAAAATAACAGGGTGTGCTACAACAGCAACAAATAAATGAAGCGACGGTGAATAAGGAAATTTGCCAGCTGTGCATCACCAGACAAGGGCTAGGCCCACATGCTGTTATGTTATCATATTCCCCTCGTGCCGGCAGTAATCCAAACTAATCCAAAGTGTATCCCGGCTTGGCTACAGCACTCTGACTTTGGCTACCTTAGTGGGTTCCGTGCCTGAGCCGACTCAGCGTGCTGTGACCACTGCGCTCCTCCGATTTCTCCACGCTTCGGACCCTATCAACGGCTTGTGGTTGAGCGACCGTGTGTGTGATTTTTTTATTTTCTTCTTTTTTTCCCCTTCCTTCTTTCGTCTTTTCTTTTTCTTTTGTGAATAGCGAGCCGACCTCTGTCTGGCTGTCGCTTCCTTTTTTAAAACTAAATCTTCACATCCCCCCTCCCCGAAGAACGACGATGGAAACGGAAACGGTTGTCGAGGTTACAGCTGCAGGTAAATGGACATGCTATGTCACGAGTTACGCATCACCGGTGGAGTCATCGGAATGTGGTTGGAGTCATCGTGGATCGTTCGCTCTCATGGAGACCTGAAGTCCAAGTTGCATGCTCGTACCAATATCCTACGATTTTTGGCAGGTTGTCGATGGGGATCATCATGTACGTCAATGCTTACCCTACATACTGCACTGGTACGATCTCCCCTCACGTTCCACCTGCCAGTTCTTTATGATCTTGCGCCGTCGTCGGAAATGATTCTAGAACGTGCGTTGCCAAAAAGCATCAAGATCTGCCTTGGCGTTCCCAGAGCAGCGTCCAATGCAGCTGTTATAGCCGACGCGAGACAGCCCCCCCCCCCCTTCCTGTGATACGGATGGTAGAATCGCTTCGCCATTACGTACGACTAACAACGAGATTTCGCCGGCACACGCTGCCAAGAGCTATTTCGACACGAAGTGTTTCAAGGTCCATCAAGCTATTATGCCGCGCCACACTTACGTCCCCCGGCATAAGCCTTTGCGTCTACCGGGTCTCGCGGGAAGAAAGTTCGTGCCCTCAAGTGTTGTGCGTCAGCAAAGTCTTCAGGTAATGCACAGTCAAAGGGACGGAGTGTGCATTTTCACGGATGCGTCTACAAATGCGTCAGGACGAGTGCATATGTCGTCCCTGAGCTCTGCATTGAGGGCTGCACACGATTGTCTCATCGCACGTCGTCTACGGCCGCAGAGCCCCATGGGATGATCATGGCGATGCAATTCATAGAAGCACATGAAGACCCGAAATCATCGGTTGTTTACAGTGATTCGCATATTGGGTTGCGAGCATTACAAGCGCAGGGCAGGTACGGCATTACAAGCAGGTCTTGCTTCAATCGTACACGACGCCATTAAGACTTACAACGCGTGTGTAGAACAAGGACACGACATCATCCTTAAGTGGATTCCTGGCCATTCCTGCATCCCTGGGAATGACGCGGCGGATGCAGCGGCTTCCCGGGCACTTCAGTCCGGTCCGGTTCGTAAGGTGTATTTTACTCCCTTTGACACCGCTTAATGTTGTCAACTTTGACGAAGAGACTAAACAAAGACCTGCGGCGCAGTGATTCTGGAAGGCCGCCACTGATCAGCATAGACCCAGACTTTTCGTTCGTGGTACTAGCCTCGCTTCCTCGGTCCATGGAGACCCTAATCCACCGTTTTCGTCTGATGGTCCCATAGAGCCGTAGCTTTCTATACATGATCGGAAAAGCAGGCACCCCAATCTCCTCCATGTGCGGTGTTGCGGAAGATGTAGAGCACATTTTAATGTCCTGCGTGCGATACACTGACGCTCGTCGCCTTCTACAGTCTGAGCTGGCAGCAGTGGACGGCCATCCGCTCAGCGTACTTGGGCCCTGGAACCACAGTATCAGACACCGGGCGTTCTCCGTCATAGTGAAATTTTTCCAGGTGATTGATGCAGACAACAAGTTTTGAGCCTATGTGTGTTTTGTGGGTTTTGCTGTTCGACTGTTTACGCGTTGCGTGTTTGCGCGTTATGTCACATCTCAGTGTGTGTGTACTTGTTTTCTGTCGGAATCACCACCACCACTAATCATCATCAGCATCGCCATCATCCTCCTCACCTTCATTGGCATCATCATTACAGGAGTTTTCCACCAAAGTAGCTGGTGCAAGTGATGTGAAGTTGCGGGCCTCGCACTAGTGAAGCCAAAATCTCCATTTTATTTTTTCTTAAAACCAAACCTAGCCAAACGATGGGATGAGGTGTGGTGGTGGGATGGTGACAATGGCACAATCCACACGCAGACTGAGTAGGTATGGCAACGCTTCAAAAACCAACACAAATAGGGCGAGAATATTTCCCGAACTGTTCAGTATAGCTAAATGAATTGCTCAATAGCTCAGTACTTCGTAGGGACAGTCGGCTATATGAATTTATCGTCAACCGATGTTGAAATGGTCGTGACGTCTACAGGCTCCGCACGATTGGAATACAGCAACGGGCGGACTGTGATCATTTTTGACGAGGTAGACCTTGGACATAGAGTCAACCCTCGATTTACGAATTCCCTCACCTTACGAACGGTTCGTCGTGGAATGAAACACCCACGAATTTCCCACGAATTTCGATGAAGGCATTTTTGTGGAACGAACCCAGAATGGCCTGTTTTTTGCAGCGACAGCTGCTAAGGGCTGAATTTCGTGAAGATTCTGTCTGGTACGTCGCAACGCCGACAAACCCTTCTCTCCCTTGGCGAGAGATGAAGCGAAGAAATTAGGAAAAGACGCGCGGTGCCGATTGACCGTTTCGGAGAGTTCGGAGAGTTTCGGTTACGTTGGCTGTGACGTTTGCGTCACGTGCGTCAGAGAAAAAGTGCCAGCAGCGTTAGCAGTTCACATGTTAGGGCATGTGAACAGTTGCGCCAGGGATGGGGTAACTTCTCCAGTAATCCAGGTGGTTACCGTGGTACAGGGAGCATTACAATAAAGACTACTGAGGGATGCTCGCATGTTTTCTGTGGCGGGTAGTTCTCTTGGACTACCCAAATCCCACAGCAAGAGGGTTAGCACTCCCTCTGCTGTGCCACCATCATCTCTCTCTCCTCCCTCTTTCACCCTCCCCTTGGTGCACCGAGTCGCCACTACAGAGCAGGCTAGCCGCACCTTCCCCCTACATCACCCCCACCCCTCTCCAGTTGTGCCACGCTCATACGGGCTTCTCGTCGCCCGCAGCGCATGCGAAGGTGGACAGCGGCCTTATGGGCCGTCGTTGGAAGTGTACGTAGGGAAGCTGATCTTTCTGCGGACTACAGTCCACAGGGCGAACCATGTATGTAGCGACAGGCGAGCTCGAATAAACAGCTGTGTCGCTGTCGTTGATTTGATGCCACCGTAACTTGCATAATATCTGCCAGTTTTATTCTTTTTTATTTTTTAACCTCAATTCCTGAACAAGATGAGTACAGCCGTTCCAGTCATTACTACCTGATTTGGTGCGGAGGGTGCAAACCTGTTGGTACAAGAAGAGGAATCAAGACGTTCGTACCAGCTCCCGTGGCATACTGGTTAGAATGATCGCTTTCCACGCCGAGTCTGGGAGGTGACACGGGTTCGAATACTGTCACCGGCTGTGCTGTCTGAGGTTTTCCCCGGGTTTTCCGAAGACTTTCCAGCCGAATGTCGGCGCAGTTCCCCCTGAAGTCGGCCCGGGACACATACTAACCCCCCTTGTCCCCCACTCCTTCCTGCTGTACTCTCTCCATCTGTCCACGTCTGTACGCCGCTCATAGCCACAGTTGTTTCGCGGCGCTAACACGGAATAAAAAAAAGTTCCTGTCATGTTGTCGAACGATTTTCCGAGGAACGCATGCCGTTCATATATCAAGGGTTGACTGCAGTTAATACGTGTAATACGCTTCTCCGTCTCATCATCATCGCCACCATCACCACCGCAAATACGCTATGGCTGGGTCCTACGGCTCTCAATCTTCAATTGTACTCAGGCAGATTAGCAGCCATACAATAAGAATACGATGGCGTGGTACTCAGAACTTTCGACGTGAAACGAAGGCCATGAATATCACTCAAAAGATTAATGTTGGCCGTCCTTTATTTGTAGAAGGCTCCGCCCAAATCCAATAGGTGTGAGGATCGCAGCCTTTCTCCGCGCGACCGTGCGTCCGATATAACCGGACGACACTATATAAGGGCGTATTCACTTCAACCACGTGAAGAGGAATTTCTATCTACGTACAGCCGCTCTCCCATGTCTTTGCGATGGTCTCTGTTTGTCTTCGGAACAGACACTACGTGACTCCGGGGATAGATAAAGCTCCTTCTCTCCCTCATCTTGCCCGACTTCCGGCGACAGCAATCCTGGTTTCATTATTGCTCCCATGCGCTCGTGCACAATGCAGTTGGCGTGTTCGCTCGAAATGCTTCGGTGTACACTTGCATCTCTGACTGTACGAACGATGCTCCGGTGAGTTCTGTCAGAAACAGTTGGCAGAGAGCTGCCGGGTTGCTGCACGTGTATAGTCAGGGCATTAAAGCGCTGCGTTGACGGTAACAGAGAGCTGGATAAGGTACGTCGGAAGCGCATTAGCTGAAAAATTGAGTTGTGCTCTAGAACATTCTCGGTGAGAGCGCAATAGTTGGTCCGTATATACACAATGGAACCTGTACATGCTTAAATGTAAACTTACATGCGGGATTTATCGATTACCAGGTGAATAAACTTTGATTTTCTTTCAACTCGATTAGCTGACTGTCTAATGAAATTGCTGGTTATATGCAGTTTATGCAGAGAATGTTCTAATACCGGCTGGAATAAAAACGGAACGAAACGTGGTCGACGGAAGATTATATGGCGTAAGACAAAAATGCTTTATATCTCGTGCCTAGCTCCTCTATTGGTTTCTCGGTTACAGTCTATATTCGGTCGGTTCTTTTGTGTCATTTGCACTGATTACCGTACTGAAAGCAGTCTCTCTGATAGGCAATAAGCATGGCGGTATTCTGACAAAGCACCATTACTTATCAAATAAATGCTTCCAAGAAACATAAAGAAGTCAATGTTCGTTGCATACTGTGGCTTGCAGGAACGTTATTAGTGCCGTGCTTAAGTTCTTATCACTAGGTGGGAACAAGCTCCTGGAAGCTCCCGCCGTCGCGGGCTATCAGGTCATTAAATCTGGCCTTGTGGAGACTGAGAATCAAGTATATATTTATGCCGAACATTTATTTGCAAGTGGAGTGTTGCATGACCTTTGAATAGGAAGAGCTTTCCGAGTAGCTAACATGATACGGCACTACGATCACGCGCGTTTCTGAGAGATAAGCCTGCGATATCACAACGAAAATCACATCTGGTGGCGATACCCGGTCGGATAAGCCACTATCCCTTTGTTGGGGGAAGGCGAATAGAAGGGAGCGGTTATCGTTCCGGTCCTACAGCAATTTCATTCTCTTATCGCACGCGTCTGGTAATGACCTTTATCGCGTGTCCTGGTTTCCGCACATGTGCCCTCACCTACAAACAGATAGTGGTTTGTCCTACCGCCTTCATATCTCGTCACCAGGTTCTCAAGTCGCTTCAGGGGTCACAACGTCCCTCGTAAGTTCGATTTTCGTTGTGATGATAATTCAACATTGAATTCAATTGATTCATTGATGATGATTAATTGTGGTGATAACTCAAGTATGATCATGAGCCATGCCACGGTGGTCAGCCTGTGGATTAATTTTCCCCAAGGGTTCTTTAGCGTGCTCTGAAATCGATTTTCGTTGTGGAATGCTGAGTTATATGTTGTGAAATCAGACGCCATATAGTAAGCTGTTGCGAAGGCCTCTTAGAGATCTTTTCCCACTGAACAAGAATTATCTGGTCTTCCATAATGCCTTCCGTGCGCTCTTAGTAATGAAGAAGAAACACATTCAATATCAGTCAAAGGAATGCTGTCACCACATGTTCAGTTTTTGGTAACATTTTCGAAGGGTTGCAGGTCAAGAAGAGTACAGTCTGCTGCATTTTACCTTGTGCTTCTGAGGGCGTTTACCAAGGTGGCCCAGCTGAATATCCCACGGGAGCCTGATAATGACCACTCCGAGCCAACTCGCTGGTGAGGTAGGTGCGGTTCCTGTTTCTGTAGCTCATATTTATGAACGAGATTCGTGGTCTTGCATATCAACGCTCACAGACAATATCAAAGCGTCCAAGCACGTAGGAAACGCCGGCAGAAAATTAGCGGGCTGGCTGGACATTTCGGACATTGATGGATCGCTAGCTGTTATTACCGGTCGCGTACGACAGATGGATGGCTGGTCGTCATGGAAAATTTCGTTCTTTAGTGGGTTGTATTTTGAATACCTGCCAGTTTACGCTAGAACCAATGTTTATAGAAGCCGACCTCCAGAGAGTTTTTTTTTTTCGTTTCTTATTGCTATTTCTGTATTTATTTTTATTTATTATTATTATTATTCTTTTTTATAGCGGCGTTAGTACGGCGAAGCAATGAAGTAGGGTGCGGAGGAATGGGGACACCACAATGTTCAGCATTGTCCCCTGAAAGGACGAGGGGTACGTACAGTCTCTATGCAGCTCGGAGTATAGCTGGGTTATTTCAATAATCAATTTCACGATCAGGGCACAGTTGCCGAAAATAGCAGTTGAAAACGAACAAGGAATCTTAACAATGATTTTTGAAATTTGGTAAGAACGGGCTCTGACCGGCCTGCGCAGAAGAAAGTTTTTTTTTTGTGAGCAACACATGTGCCGGGGAAACGTCATTGTGCGTTCTGTTGCTTGTCGTGAGATTCCTGTTCGTTCAACCTGCTATAGCTTGAGCGCAACAACAACAACAAATAAATTAATGATAATGAATGGGGAAATTCGCCACCTAAGGCGCAAGTTATCATGTAAGGAGCCTAAAGAGATGCAAGTCAACGTGTTGCATCAGAGCGCGTGGCAACAAATCAGTTCGTTACAGTCAGTAGTTACATCGGGTATCACTTATTCCTTCCCGGGGTTTGAAAAAGCCGTCTTATGCACGAGCTAGGTGTATCCGAAGAACGAAAAGTTGAAGCGTGTCACGCAGTTCCTGCGCTGTTTCTCGATGCTCCGAAGCCGATTCAAGATGGCGCGTCCGCCAAAAGACGACGCAAAGAGCTATGATTTGAGAGGGAACCCCACTTCAGAACAGTCGTTTCGCTTCCTCGTGTTCACAACTGGGCGTGAATCGGATAAAACTGGTGAATCTTCCCTGTATAAACTGCTTTCTCGCGGATGCCGCCATATTGAAACCGCAGCGCCGTCTAGTCGGGGAAGCACGTTGCAGACTGTTTACCGCCCAAGCACGAGAGAAGGAAAGAACACGTGCTTCCTCTGTGGTACCGCGTTCCTTCTCTTTGGCTTGTGCTGGTTGCAAAAACGCTTGGTGTGAGGCTGGTTGGAAAACGGTGTACAGTCGCCCACATCGAACAGTGGTTGCGAATGCTCCTCGCCACATTTCATTTCATTTTCATTTTATTACACTCAAGCGCAATTGCATTACAGAGGGGAGTGAGACAAAAGAATACACAAAACTACACTTATCAAATAGTACGAAAACAATAGTATAACAAAGAACAATGTTATAACAACAGGAGCTGAGAGACTGCTTTACGAAATGAATCTGGGTTAGTTATCTGAACTATGTTACATAGAAGGTGGTTCCACTCAGTTGCCGTATGCGGGAAGAAAGAATGAAAGTAAGGATTAGTGTTACATGAAGGAATGTGAACTTTGCAACAATGATCATTGCGGGACGAGATGTAAAAGGGGCGAATGATAAATTGTGTACTCAATTCGGCGTGCTGATAAATTTTATGAAAGAGACAAAGCCGAGATATTTTCCTGCGTACCTGAAGTGGCGGCAAACCCAGAGATTATTTCATTGATGTGATGCTGCTAGTGCGATGGTAGTTTGATAGTATAAAACGTGTAGAATGATTTTGTATCATTTCAATGGCAGATGTTAGTGTGGACGAACTAGGATCCCAAATGGCTGACGCGTATTCCAGTTTCGGACGAATTAAAGTCTTGTACATAGTTAGCTTAATATTGGTAGGGGCATTTGAGAAATTACGCCGCAAATAACCTAATGAACGGTAAGACTTACCAGTGACGTAGTCCACATGGCACCTCCAACTAAGGTCAGATGTTATTCGAGAACATCGGAGACATATCCCGATTAAGAATCTTGTTCCGTAGCCGCGTACCACACTATACTCTACATAGATTGAGAAGTTACCCGCCAAAAAGAACTCGTTATAAGTTACCCTGTGAAAAATGTGACTAAGTTAATAACGAAGTTCTTCAGCCTGAAATGTAACTCGTAGTTACTGAGTTACTTAAAAAAAAAAGAACGAGTTACTTCCAAGTTACTTCGGACACAAAATAGCATTACGCAGGTGCAGCGCGTGTGAGCAGATGAGTTAGACCTTGAGTTCCCTGCGGAGGAATGCAACACGCTTAGATCGTCTTCGTTTATATCCAACAATAGACCTCTCCCTGTTTGTAAACAAATGACGTCATAGCGTGCGACAGCGCCACAAATTTGGTAGAGTTGAACAAGAGGTGAACAAGGAGCTAGAGGTGAACAAGGTCGCACCCGAAAGCCACGGTCTTGAGGGGATTACGATGGTTCCTGAAAGGGACGCGACCTTCGGTCCTACTTTTCTTTCAATAGGGGGCAGCGAACAAGTACCCGTTCCTGGAACCAAGCCCTCTCCTTCCGCTTTGTTTCGGTTTCAGTGTGTCTACCAACGTCATGATGACGTTTCTCTGGTAGAGGTCTATTCGAACGCTTTACATCTTACTCCCTGTGGGCGCACAATGGTTCAGCTTCATTTCAATGGCAGCGGTTCGTACTTCCTGAATAAAATCCTGTAATTGATTCAGTATCACGTTTTATGGCAAAAACTGCCATGAAGGAACCGGAGAGAAAGCAAGAAAATATGTGCACCTTAGTAAAAAGCGAATTAAAAGTAACTTGGAACTTTACTTAACTTACTTTTGGCAAAGTTACCTGAAAAAGGAACGAGTTCCTCCGAAAGTTACCACGGCGCAAAAGCACCGAGTTAAGTTACAAGTTACCAAAAAAGGAACTTAGTTACCGTAACCAGTTACTTGTAACGAGTTAACTCGAACTCTGATACTGTATACTCCCGTCGCTTCATTTTAAGAAATGCGCACGGACAGCAAGGGTGCGCTGCTGCGGCTTTGTGTTGCGGACCATCCTTCAGCATGCGGCGTCCATTTCGCCGTCCGCGCCGTTGCATTGGGAGAGGGAAATTTTTACTTTCTGCTTTCCACAGTACCCTTTCAGATTCAGTTACCTGGTATTTGAGCTTAATACCTCGCACAAGTGAGAAAAAATAACAACAAAATTTATGGCAAATTGTTGCACGGTGTGCAACTTTTTTTTTTCCTTTTTCGCTGTTGCGGAGACCACCTATAGCTATTACAATCTAGGTTATGGCTATTCAACATTCCTCTGCTCCGGATTCCGGATTCCTCATTCCACTTGTGTATCCGGTCCGGATTCGTATATCCCGCTAGTTCTTTCAGACGAACTCGCTCACCTACGGAGCGCTCTCTCTTGCTCCGCCGGAAAACCTTAGATTCGAGCGGAGCTCCGACAGAGCACTATCATTCACAGTCAATTCTGTACTTTGGAAAGCTCAGGCACCGCGAGCGTCGGGACGGCCACCTGAATCCCAGATGCGCGCGACGACTTCTGCGAGGGTCTGGGCTATAGAGCGCGACAGTTTTGCGTTGGTGGGATTGGATTCGAGTCCTTCGTTACGGATTTTGTTGCTCTGTAGCAGATTCATGTACAGATTCCAACGACCTACCTACGACTAAACGACCAGTGGAATTTCCCGTAAGAAACAATAGCTAAAGAACAGACCAGTGCGCATTGTCAATAATATAGAAACGACATATCACTGTGGTACCATATCATAAGTAGAGCCCGTATTCCTAGGCAAATGACCATTTTTTTCATGTGGTTCTAATGGTGCCTTCTCGATACAAGGGCACCAGATGGGTTACTGGGGAATCTCCTGTAGATTTGATAGTGCCTATAAACGCCTATTCCGGCGCTGGTGCCTATTTTGGCGTAGATGCCTAAAACTCCGATTAAACGTCAAAAAATGCCTATAATGCACCTAAGGCGGTGACGAAACACCGTCCACGCGAACTTGACATGGGTCACGTCGCATGTCCTTTTGAAACCATCGGTCGTTTCAAAAGAAGCGTTATATCAAAGGTATTGGAATGTAAGATGAGAATTGATGAGAAATTCAAACAGCTATTCACAGGACCAGATTGGGACAACTATATACAAGAAAAACACTTCACAAAATGAAGCTAGCGAACTCCCCACTCTGCAGAACTTGCAACGTCCCTGAAGATACACATCACGTCATAATGCATTGCATGCCCAGTGTTTTGGCAAACATAGAAGAAAACTTCAAACGACACTGAAAAAACTTGACAACCGTCCATTGAGCTTCTACAAGATTCTTGGACCTTGACCTCCACGACAAGAACATGAATGAAAACATTATGTGCATTGAACACATAATGATGAAGGCCAATAACAAGCTCGGCCCAGCCCGCGGGCCGGGTCGGGGGCCCGGGCCCGTGCAGGGCTCTACTACAGAGTGTCACGGATGATAGCCACTGCCATATTGGCGAAACTCACAAGAAATGGAGCTGCAGGCGCCCTTTTGGGCAGCCACCAAGTTCCAACTACCGCTTAGTAAGTGAAGAAGAAGAAGAAAATCGAATGCTCGGTACAGAGCTTACTCGTTCTTTCTGTCCATTCCATGTTGTCTCGTGGATCGTTATTAAAAAAACGTAGGCACGTTTCGCAACGGTTTTGTCGCAATAGAACACGCAGCGCTATTGCCTGCTTACATCACGAAAAAGCCCAGAAGCTTTTCTCCATGAACCCGCCATGCGAGCCTTGTGGTAATGCTGAAAACGAAATCTAGAAGGCGAAGCTCAAAAAGTTCGAGGACTAAGAAATTTGAGCATTACACTAAAGCCTCCAGTGCTCGAAACCCATCTTGCGTATCGCCAGTATGCTGCCTGCGACAAGTCCTTCTGAGAAGTGTCGTGGAACCTGTGGCAATGGCTAGAAGCCTTGTGAACATAGTAGGATCAATAAGTTTTACATTTCGTGCAGCAAAAAGTTAGGAAAACTGTTAACTCCCATTTACGGTGTTGTTCCTAAAATAAACTATAAAACTTTTTTATCAAACTGGTTTATTCACTTCCTTTTTTCGCTTGCAGTGCTCGGAGTTGTACGTAACGCGTTATTAGTAATTGCGTTACTAGTAATCAGTTACTTTTTCCAGTAATTTTTTAACGTAATCAATTAATTTGTGAGCAAGTAATTTTCCAAGTAATCTGATTACAATTTTCGGTAATCAATTACCGAGTTATCGATTACCTTTTTAACCTTGTGTCAACAATGGCAACCCTTTTCAGCAAGCCAATCTGTTCTGTTCCACCGCGAGTTCGACTGAAGCAATGACGCAGAGGTCACTGTGACGGCCGTCTCTAGTCCACACGTGTTCCATGCACACCACAGTAATCCCAAGCAGCACAATGTACTGAAAGTCGAGTGCAATAGGGGTGGGCGGTATGGGTCTTACCAATGGTCTGTTCAAGACCTTCCACCTCCCCGTTCACCCCTATTGCACTCGACTTTCAGTACATTGTGCTGCTTGCGATATGATAATCCCTTACAACCGCGACATAATTGAAGCAACAGTAAAATAGTTGACTGTATTGATAAATTGTGCAGGCTGAACATAACAATAGTAACAAAATCAAGCGGATGTTTCGACGCGGATGTTTCGATGTTGTTTTAAATCTGTATATAAATCTGTAATAAACGCGTGTATGTGTTTTGTATGTTGCTTTCAAATGTATTCGTAAAATTCACTTATCATGTATGTTGGTGTCTCATATTAGAATTTTCAACAAGAGCTGCATGGTTACATTCACTGCAGGCTTGTCGCCTTTACTATGGCCCATAATTTAAAAGTAACGGGAAAAGTAACGCGTTACATTTTTAATCGGTAACGTATTACATTTTGGATGAAGTAATTTGTAACGGTAAAGAATTCCTTTTCGCGCAGTAGTAACAGTAATTGTAATCAATTACTTTTTTCGAGTAACGTGTACAACTCTGGCCAGTGCTACAGACGAAAAAAAATGAACACCCATAATGCCATTTTTATCGCCTAAATCCGGATTTGCAGCGCCTTTTGTAGGCGCCTAAAATAAGGTTTGTTCGTGACTAAAAATCCGGGCTCTAATCACAAGTTATCAAACCCTGCTCGGTAACGCATGCCGTCTATTTATAAGAGAATCATGTCTCCGTCCACAATATTCTTTGTGTATTCACAGTTTCTGATTTGATTTTGCTATAAAAGTGCGATTCTCAGTTATAATCCAGTCGCTTTTGTTAGAATAACAGCGCTATTTAGAGGGGTCAGGAAACTTCCACTGGAGATTGTGCGAAGCGGCATCGATAAATGGACCTGATTCACTGTCTGTACCCCGTTTAAATCGTATGTAAGGTACACGAGTAGGACACTGGGCTATACGTTCCACGGTAGCAGATGACATAATAAGAGGCGTCTGCGTTTATATACCTTACGCGCTTTGCATACTTTCACTTGCGCAACCTGTGGCACCACGTATGTGCTCTCCAGCAAATGCTGAACTCTCCAAAATTTCTTGTTATGTGGCGAGTGATCTGCATGAACTTTCTTCTTCGGTTCAGTCCCTATAGTGTTGTGATAATGAGTTTGTGCGTCAGTGTGTGTTGTTGTGTGCCTAACTATAATCCCCCTTTTCCCTCTCGTGGCGATTGTTTTTATTAACACCTATAATGTTCCAGTTCCACCCTTTTTCTATTTTGTTGCAAATTGGACTGGGGTGATAGTACTCTTGATATACTGCTGAAATAAATATTATATTCTTGTTTTCCGAAATTATACCACAATTTTTTTTGAAATACACCATTTAGGGGGTATATATATGTATACGAGGGAGGTGCAAATGCGAGGCTCAATCAAAAAGTATCCTTAAAATCACAATAAAAAATTAAAATTGCGCAGTGCGCGACTTTGCTTCACACATGCTCTTTTCCACTGCCGAGACGGAACAGTCAGAGGGGGAAAGTTGGCATGACGGGAATCGTGACGTCATCAGGCCATATCAAAGATGGCTGCCCCCTTGGACGTGTGCACCAGCGAGGAGCAATGTTCAGTCATTCGTTTTTTTAACGAGTGAAGGTGAAATTGGAACGAATATTCATCGGAGGATGGTGGCCCAGTACGGGGATACTTGTTTGTCGCTGCAGCAAGTGTACTAGTGACGAGTGTACGTGTATTAAGATTAATAGTATTGTATTGTAGTAGTAGTGTGTAATTAATAATAATAGTATTAGTACTCGTAGTGTGCTCTTTAGTATGAGTAGTATGAGTCGTCTAATAAATTTTCTCAAACAATCTGGCGTGACATCAGTAGCGGCCGACCGTTGCCACAACGCCTGACATTATCGTTGCAGTGGAAGCTGCCATACGGGACAACCGCAGGGTTAGAATCGACGATGTGGCCGGAAACTTGAACGTCAGTCATGGCTCGGCGCACCACATTGTTCACGACGTTCTACAGTACCACAAGGTATCAGCCCGATGGGTAGCAAAGCACTTGACTCCTGAACTCCAGGAACGTTGCATGGGCACCTGTCAGAGGCTGTTACAGCGCTACGAAGCTGAGAGCGACAACTTCTTGCAACGTATTGTCACTGGCGACGAATGTTGGGTGCACTATTTCCAGCTCGAAACCAAGAGGGCAAGCAAGGAGTGGCGGCATTCCACTTCACAGAAACCAAAGAAGTTTCGTTCGCTTCCGTCGGCCAGCAAGGTAATGCTGACTGTTTTCTGGGATGCAAAAGGCCCAATCGTGGAGCACTACATGGCTAAGGGAGCCACTGTCAACAGCCAGTCATGCAGTGAGCTTCTCCAGAAACAGTTGAAGCCCGCGATAAAATCTAAACGCCGTGGCTTACTCAGTTCTGGTGTGCTTCTACAGCATGATAATGAGCGACTGCACACAGCTCGTGCGACCATGGAAAAAATTAAGGACCTTCGTCTGGAGTGTCTTCCCCATCCTCCATATTCACCGGACCTTGCTCCCAGCGACTGTCACCTATTTGGCCCACTCAAAGAAGCGCTAGGTGGGAAAAAGTTTGCCAGTGACGATGAAGTAAAGCAGGCGGTGCACGAGTGGCAACACAGTCAACCGCAAGATTTTTTTTTTGTTCTGGCATTGGAGCGCTGGTGAAGCAGTGGCGCACGTGCATTGAACGTGGGGGGCTATGTTGAAAAGTGATCACAAGCTTTTTATCTCTCTGCTACATTTTCCGCAAATAAAAAATATTAGTTACTTTTTGACTGAGCCTCGTAGTATACCTTTAGGGGGTATAAAATTGCGATACGTTTAGGAAGGTATAGCATTTGTACCTCAAAAAGGACGCGCCTTGGGACAAGCAATTTGAACTCAAACATTTTTTCTAACATACATGTATTCTAACATCCTATAGCGTGCGAACGTTTCATTTCGGATAGCGCCTCACCAGATTCTATAACATGGAAATATGCTTCACAGAAAATCTACAGGGACTGTAAGTTCGGCCGTCTGCTGTTCTGGTCAGGCAGCGAAATGTATTTTTTCTTCTTCAAATGTTGTACCTACACTACAGCTCGAAACTGCTCTTTGTGGGAAACCTAGTTCTCTTTCTATCAACAATATTTAGAAAATGGCACCGTAAACTATGAGAAGACACGTGAGATACGAACACACGTAACACAATACATTTCTGTAAGCAACGAGAGATAGCCGAGGCAATCTACAAACATAGACGACATTCACATAAGCCTCGAACGCCTAGCAAACAATGATATTCAAATAACTCAGGAAACATTTTTAGTAGCGACACGCCGCACGTGCCGCAGGGTGGGACTTCTTTCTTCGCACATTTCATGTCCCGTTGCACCTTGTCTCGTTACTCTCAAACCAGTAGTCTCCGTGCGCTCCTTAGCCTCGTTCCCTGCGTCGACACAACAGGGGTGGACTGCCAAGATCGCTCTTCCCATTGGGATGAATACTGGTGGCCGCCGTCTTTAATGAGTATGACTTACGATAACGTAACATTCTATTTAACTAGTCATCCGGTAACATGGAGGAAGGAAAGAGAGGAGGAGCCCTATTCCTCTGAAAAGTGAATCCGAGATTGGGGGCCACTTCAGTGACATCACCGCTCGCCTTCCGCTTTCGGTTACATACATCTCTATGGGAGCCCCCAACGCATAGTTTCGGAATACTTGGAGAGGCGTGGTGGTAGCGCGCCAAAGTGGCCCCCAAAGTGGCGTGTGCAAAGCGGCCTCATTGGGCAATTCAGGTAACGTGACCCCCGCCTGGCTCCAAAGAAGCTACAGCTCACCTCCTATCCCCACGTCACTTGCCCCACGCTTCTCTCTTGTGTCGAAGCGCCGTTGGGGCGCCCCCTTTTGTTCGTTCCCCCATGTCCGGTAAAGACCTGAGTAGCGTATTATCGTTCAAGAGATCAAGGGAAGAGAAGATTGCTTGCTTCCGCGTGCGATGTGCGCAGTTGTTCACGTGAGGGGTTTTTGGCCAGAACTGGCCGATGCGATATCTTTTCTACACCGGTTCGCGAGCCGGAAAAAATGAACGGGCACGAAATGAACACGAACGGACACGAAAATGAACGAAGACACACACGGGAAAATGAACGAACACGGCAAACGGCAGCCCACATGTGAACAGTTCCTGTAACTACCACGGCGTGGCAGCACTAACGGCGGCACCTACACTGTAAACTTTTTCACACCTTTAAAGGTGTGCGCTATGCACATTCAACCTGGTTGCGTAACATTGCATCTCCATGATGATATTTTACAAAATTTGGAAAGCATTACTAAAGATCAAGTGTCAGTGCAAATCTTGCTTTCATTATGTCTTGGATATCGTAGGTACGAGCTAATGTATATATGCATCGCTATCGATAATCGAGCACGCGCAAGTGTCTACAATACTGTTGACCAATGTTGAGATGTTGCAAGACTGAATTTTTGGAGGACAGACAACACTCGAGTAAAGAAAATTTGTGCGAAACCGTGCACCATTATGATGTTACCAAAATTATACCTAAAAAGGCGTGCGCCATGCACGTTGTTACACCCTTAAAGGTGTGAAAAGATTTAGAGTGTATTCCTTGAATCGCGTTTTTGTGTATAAAAGTTGCGTATGAGTCTCACACTCAATCAAAATAGCCTTGGCAGTGCGTTGAGCACGCGCTCGCCGCTCGTGCAGGAAGCGCTGCGGATGCTGTTGAGATTCAGTCTGAGACTCAAACTCAACTTTTATGCAAATAGGGCCCATGTGTTTCAGATGTAGGGGTTAATGGCTCAAGTGGTAAAGGTTTAGAGCTCAAGCGCAGATCCACATGGCGGAACGTGGTGGTGTGGTTCTAGATTGCGGTATTTGTTGATCCTGGTTAATTTTTGCTCTATTGTCACTGATCCCTCTTCTCCAAGCGCTGACTAGTCATAAACGGCAGAGAGTATAAAAAAGGGGCGTACGTATTCATTCAACGAGACAAGTAAATTAAGATACAACTTACGTTTTAGTAACAAATTGCGATACGTGCGGAGTATTTGCGTTATTTTTAGTTATACGCTATAGTAAAGGAAAATAACCTCCACACAGAAAATACTAAAAAAATCCAGTCAAAAAAGTAAGGATAGGAGTCGGCAATCTCGCCCTCGTTAATACCCATAAGTGGACAAAAAAATACTACCCACGTTTTTAATGCGTAATGTGATAAAACGTCATGATACATTTCATCGTGTATTTTATACGAATATCTCGTTAAACGTCTACACTACACTACACGTCACTTCAGATGCTGGCCCCACCATCGGCATGGACGAGCGGGTTAAGGCATCCCCCTCGTTGGTGGTAGCCAAGGTCGTGCTGAAGACTGGGAGGTGGTGGGTTCGAATCCTACCACCGGCTGTGCCGTGTGAGGTTCTCCTTGGGTTTTCGGAAGACTTTCCAGACGAATGTCAGCACAGTTTCCCTTGAAGCCGGCCCAGGACGCATACTAACGCCCCTGTCCCCCACCCCTTCCTGCTGTTCGCTCCATCTGCGCGTCCTCACACTGATTGATCCGCTGGCGACTGGCGGAAACACTTCCACTTATGTGCAGTGCAATATTGCACGGATTGCAAGAACAACATCTTCAAGGAGGAGCGCCAATTCAAGGTTAGCACGGCACCTGCACCTTGGAGGAATAATTCACAAACACGTGAAATCTTGCGAACTATTTTGCAACGCGGACGAGGTAGCATGTCCCGCGGCGCTGGAAACATGTCGCAACTTGCTCTGGGAGGTGTTGCACGACCCCTCAAAGCTG